>NC_086174.1:114808922-115159755 GCF_023053635.1 Elgaria multicarinata webbii
ACGACTTGGAAAAAGCTGGTCCACTCCAGAATCAACAGGTCAGATTCATAGAAATATGAACTCATCTGTATCTGTTGCGGATTTCTCCAGTATAGCCTAGTTTAGAAAACGTTATACAGAAGAAGAATTTATTTTGCTGGGGAGGGATGTAGTGTCCTATGGAGAGAGATGTTTTAGACTGTGTGTGTCACTTTTAAGAAAAGGAAACTCTCAGACTCTGAAAATGAGACCTAGAAGACAAAGGGAAAGGGAAAGGGAACCACCCAGAGAGCTCCGGCTATTGGGCGGTATAGAAATGTAATAAATAAATAAATAAATAAATAAATAAATAAGATAGAAGACTGTGATGTCTGTTTAGTAGAGTTACGTTAGAGTTTGCAGCAACTCAAGGTGTCTGAGCAGTTCTTCACAATTAATTGTATAGCGGGGAGCACACCTTCAGTACACTAAAAGACGTATGACTATGGAAAGCAGGCAAGGTTGCCTTTTAAAAATAATACCGAAATTGCCGTTATATTTCAAACTATAGAGTAAGCATCAATAGAAATAATAGAGAAAAGAGCATGAGGGATTGTGTAATGCATTCCTGCACATTTATTCATTGGTTGATTTATATAAAACTTCTAAAAAGGAAATCCCTTGCTTTTTGTTTAGGCATTGGGAAAACAATAAGGCCAGATGATAGAATGACTTCTTGCCAGTTACTGAATGATCCCAGCTCTTTGGTGGATGACTTTAAACTTTAAAGGCAATTCTATGTTAAGGGCAAATTAGGGCATAGTTATAAATTATATATCTTAGTGTTCACATTCTGGCTATTATTACTCTTGTTGCTGTACTAGCAGTTTTATAAGTAGTATACAGGGAACACTTAAATATTCTAGCCAAGTTTACTTGATACTACGTGACTCAACAAAAATGCACAGTTAGCTTTTATTTACTTTTATCCACAATCTAAACAGTTTTAAGAGTCCTGACTACACTTTCATGGCTTCTATCCTGAATGTTGATATTTGGGGTTCATAGTGTTTGGCTAGACAAACATTACTGTCCTCCTATTGCAAGGGATTGATCTGAGACAAAGATTAGTAGTGGCTCCTTCAATGAACATCAAACTTCATTACTTTAAAGCTGGAGCTAGTTGCTATGTCTTGTTTCCCTTACTCAAGAGTAATCATGGGGAACCTGATTTGGATCCTAGTGGGTCGTAGGGAGCTTTAACCTTTGAATCCCTTTTTGGCAATGCAAATTGCAGGACTGTGGGGATAGGGTGACAAACGGTTAATGAGGCATCTTGAATTTATACATGTATTTAAGTAGCAAGCTGTAATAATTAATACAGGGCAGGTTGAAGCTAAACAAAATAACTTTTTCTCGTGCCTAAAGTCAAACTCTCTATCTTTCCCCAATTTTCAATTTCTGCCATCCTAACAACCACTTTTCTGAATCCCTTTGAAAAGCTATATGCAGGCTGATTTTATTGATAAGAGACTTCAAAGACTTTAAAAATATTACACCAGGAAAAAAAATGACTCTTCCGGCTCCATTCTCCCTTTTCAATGCTTAATCAGACAATTTTGACTGCCTGGGGTGTCAACCTTCGGTTTGACATTGTGCAAAGTACTGTATGAAATAAATTCATCTCTGTGGTTCACATTTTGAAAATGGAGAAACACAACAGGAATGGGATGGATGGAGCCACAAGTAAAGTACAAATATGGTAGGCTAGCATTTACCTTTCCGCTGCAACAGTAACGGCATCCTTGGATTACACTCAATAATAACAACTCTACTTATATTTGTATTACAGTTCCCCTTTTGTATATTACATATTAAAGGCTGCCCAGGGCCTACTAAGGGAAAAATCCATACCAGTTCTTTCCAGGTGGCTTCTACATTTATTTTCAACATGTTTAGGTATGCTGCAATGGGAGAATGGAAAGGGTGGATGGATTTAAGCCAAGGTGGGCTGCGGTGAGTGCTAGCATGTGCCAGTGGGAATTGCGTATTTAATACCCTGCTGCAGCTTGTCGTGTTGTGTGAACCTGGATGGTGGGGGTTGTGCGAAGGTTAAGTACCTCATGGTCTGTTGCTGGTTTATACAAGGGTTGCTTAACCCTTGCACAGCCTTTGCCGCCTAGGTTCACATGACATGACAAGCTGCAGTCAATTGAATATTCAATATGTATTATTTATTTTATTTATTACATTTCTATACTGTTCAATAGTTGGAGCTCTCCAGTCCACTGCCACACACTTGCACACATTGCAGCCCACAGTGGGATGTTTTGATTGTGCAAACCAGGGGCCGATCTACACCAAGCAGGATATAACACTTTTAAAACCATATGAAAATGGTATATGTAATGTGTCCTGGGCCTGAACAGTTGTCATAACCATTATAAACCATTATAAGCAGTAGTGTAGATCCTGCCCAGGTCACTGACTGATTTCATACAAAACAACAACCTACACTCAAGGTTTAGTATTGGTTGACTGTGGGTTGCTGTGGACTGGGTGGTTGTGTTGTGTTGTGTGAACCTAGCCATACTAACAAACCAGGGTTTGTTAACCAGGGTTATTTATTTAACCCTCACAAAACCCACGCTCACTAGGGTCACACAACATGGCACCCCCCAACTGGGTTTGCATATCCAAAATAGTGGCCCCGCGTGCCTCATATGCACCATAGCTTCACCCTAGGTTAAATGATCCATGTTGGGCTGACAGCCTGTTCGAACACTTGTATGGTCTAATTAAACCATACTTTGCCATTACAAGGTTTATCAGACAGGAAAAATAGTGTTTCCTTTCTGTCGCTTTACCCCTGCTTCTGTCCCACAATACTTCATCTTACTTTACACGGAGAAGAAAGAGGAAGTAAACAATGACCACATGGCCCATTCAGTGGGCGTTTTTATTCCACTGCTTCCCCTGCACACAGCAGGAAATGGTGGGACATTTCACTACAGCTGGAAAAGTCAGATTTTCAGGGTCTTTTTTTGCAATGGGAAAACAAGCAGAAGGAGCGGGAAATGTGCAAGAGATGGATGTTGTTTCAAAAGGACCCATGAAAAACTGTGAATGCCCAGTAATGAGCGTGCACTAAAACATTCATCTGATGACACACTACATCTGAACTGGTAGGCTGTGGTTTGAGCAAGCCCATCAAATGAGGATTGCAAGTTAGGATCAACCGGTGGCTCATTCCCAATCTCCAAAAGTTTGCACACTCACGAAGAAACAGTGTAATGACAGTACTGTCTCACCTCCTACCTTATAATACTAGTGATACTCTGCATGTAACCAGACACTCAGGAAATTGCTCCGGGTAGATTCAGTTTGGCAAAACAGATCACTATTGAAAAACACCACTTTAAAAATTAATGCACTCTTAAAAGAGCAATGTACATATGCTGCTTTTCAATAGAATTTCTGCCTTGTCAAAATGGGACTTTGATATTTGGTGGTACCAAGTGTAAAGGAAAACAAGAGGAAAACATGGAAAAGCAGCTGAGTCATAAGATAACATAGAATAGTATTTAAAGGAAAACCATTTCCGAGAAGCCAGGGCAGTTCCGGAAATAAAACACAGACACCAGAGCTTGGGTTTAAAATTGGGCCTCTTTATTTAATCATGGAGATTCTCCCCTCCATGGATCTGAGCGGGAACGTGCGGGAATCTAGTTCATTTAGCTGCAGGCTCTAGCCTGCCCCAAAGGGTAAGCCACTCAGCTGAAGACAGGAGTTGGGTGACCCAGTCCCCGTTTCAAACTACACTTGAATGTTTGGTTAGACCGAACAGTGGCTACTAGAAGGAGGGCTTTCTCCGCTGTGGCACCCCGGTTGTGGAATGAGCTCCCCAGAGAGGTCCGCCTGGCGCCTACACTGTTCTGCTTTCGTCGCCAGCTGAAGACCTTTTTATTCTCTCAGTATTTTAACACATAGTTTTAACTTAAATTTAAATTGTACTGTTCTAACTCTGTATTTTAATCTTATATCAACTTTGCTGCGTGGTTTTATCCTGGTTGTGCTTTTTATACTGTATTTTGTAATTGTGTTGTTTTATTATGGCTTTAATTTTTGTGAACCGCCCAGAGAGCTTCGGCTATTGGGCGGTATAAAAATGTAATAAATAAAATTAAAAAATAAAAATAGACCGACCCGCGTCATCCCCACTCTGGCTGCAAAGCCGATGAGACAAGAAGGTCCCCAAAGGCAAACCCTATCCTGATGCGAAAGCTGCAAAGCCCTTGAGGAGCAGGACCTCTGTCTTGCCAATCACCATCAAGGTGCCAGAGTGCTCATCATCCCTACTCTGACTTCCCAAAATTCCCGCACAACCCTGCCATTTATAATTGACCTATTCATCCTCCATTTCTAAAGATTAGATCCGGTATGGAGTAGGTGAAAACCTGAACATCACTAGATGACAGGGAAAATTCCTACTCAGCACCCCCTATAAAGAGAACGACTGGCTATTCCCATACTGGTTTATAGGGAAGGAGGCTGGGGCCAAAAACGAAAGAGGCTGGAGCCCAGCGAGGGGTGACCCTTTATACCTTTGGGTCCACCCCTGCCGCACGAGGTGGTGCACGTGTCAGGCCCACGTGCCCGCCTTTCTTTTATTTCCAGCTCCTTCCCCACGCAAAAGCCGTCCCCCGCCCAAGCCGTACCAGCTGAGCTGGAATTGGGCTTGTTGTTGATATAGGATTCTTCCCCCCTCCCCTTTTTTTTTTTTTTTTTTAAAGAAGAAACATCCTTCTGCAAGTTATATTTCGGAAATCTGCTAGACTTAGAATGTCATCATGTGAGGTGGGGAGGGAGAGCAAATCCCATGGTAATCAAAGAGTGTTTAGGTTGACTGGGTAAATTGCACCAACAAATACTGCCTTAAGTGGGAATGAATCACTATAGTCAAAATTTAATAGTTTGGGATTTATGAAGTCCAATAGCTTAGGGGGGATTGAGAAGATTTCTTTTGCCCTCTAAGCAAGCATGTTAGTTTTTTTAAAAAATGGTTTGTTTGCAAAATCAATGACCTACTCAGTTACTAATTTTCTAACTCTTTGAGCAATTTATCATTTAAAGCATGTCAGGCTCTATACCTTTGTAGCAAAAAGTGAAGAATATATATATATATACCAAGGTTATTTCCCCCATGCCCCTCTTCATTTATAGTATTTTCTGGGGAAACAGGCCCTTTCAGACTGCGTAATATCTTGCCCCCTCCCCCCTCCCAGTTGGAGCTAATTTGATGGTAATGAAGTCATCTGCAGAAATGTTATATATGTCCCCCAGCTGTATGACAATACAATCATTATCTTTGTTTCTGAGGTTAGCTCATTTGCATGCTTCTGTAGAAAATATCACATAATAAAGCAGGGCAGGTAGTAAATAACACCTTTGAGCTTTCTTACATAGCCTGTAGAAAATGACACCTTGTTTTATTTTGGAGCATAAAATAAATAATTATGGTCAGTGAGTTTTCCTAAGCAGCCTTGTCTGTACACTACTATCAACTTATGCTTTAATTTTTAAAATAATAATAATAATAATCTTGATACCCAGAATGAGGTTTACTGTGGTAAATTTTGTTAGAAGTGTCCATTCCGGGGGACTGTATTAAGCTACACTTTAGGGTGTTCAGTAGTTATATGGCAAATGTGGGGGGCTGTCTAAACTTGTTGAAAGCCCTGCAGTGGCTGTGAATTGGCGTTCTGGCAGTTATATGATGCGGCCGCAGATTTGCAGCCACTGCAGGGCTTTTCCACAAAGCTGTACGGTTAAAAAGTCAGGGCCTTATCCCAAGTTTTTTTTGTTGGGAACAAGGTCACTTTGGCTCTTCTGCCATCTGACCTTGCCGCATGGCTGATCCGGTGGGCTGGGTGGGGGGATGGTCCTAGCAGATATGCCGACTGGCAATTGGTCACTAGAAGCCAGGAAGAGGGCAGGGCGGTGGCTCCAGTATTCTACACTCCTTCCTTGATGTGGGGATTATTCAGTGCAACCCCGCAGGAGGGAAACCGCAGGGTTTAGGGGGAAATGGGATGCATCAAGGCAGCCCCTTGGTTTCGTGATTTATCTATGCATGGTGCTCCAACCAAACAGGACCTTTTTTTAAAGGTTAAAACTTGCTGTTAGGGCCAGGCCTGTGGGGGGCTGTTTCCAAATCTGGACTTGGAATGTGTGTTCTCCAGCTCAAGGTTCCTGGAATCAGTTGTGGGAATAGGGGCAGCTCTGTTAACTACACAAGAGCAGCAGGCCAGATTCCTATATGAATACCAGATCTGGCCAATCCAAAGGCTTTATACCAGTCACCAATCACAGGGGCCAATGTTGTCCATCAGTATCCAGTTCTGTACTGAAGAGGGATTTGACCTATGGTGTTTTGACCTTAAGTGTTGAGGTTTTTTGATATTGACACAAGTCATCCCCCAGAGCTTTAGTCCAGAAACAGCTGCTGCATGCGCTTCTGCTGACTGGGTGATTCAGCTCTTGGAACTTAGTGCAATATTAAACTGAAAAAATACGCCGCCCTGAGATCCTTGTGATATAGGGTGGGATATAAAGGTTTTTATAAATTAATAAATAAATAAGGTTGAAGAATGAAAAAAATATATTATCAAAGTATCCCCCCAATAAGTTTGAAGATATTAAAAGTTTTAATAAGTCAGCTTCTATAGAAATAATTATACTCCAAATTAATCTTAGCAATAACTGTGAAGGTACTGGAAGTCTTTCGGGAGCAACTGGAAAAGTCCCAGAAGCCAAACAACATAAATAGGAAGCCTCTCCACCATTCACCCCTACACACACACACACACACACACATTGTCTGAAGTGTCAGCCTTCAGGATAGAACCAATCTGAGTTCTGGAAGAATTGGCAGAAACTAGTTTTGGTCTTTATTCATTCCTTGGAACAAACTGGGTCTGATATTATTTCCTCAGAATTGTACTGATTATGTTTTCTGAAGAGGGGAAAACAAAGCAAAAATACTTCAGCGACCTAGGACACAATTTCCACTTCTGTTGGTTTCTCGGAGGAGTGTTTCGGTGACCCCTTCATTCACTGTACTCATGTGAACAAATGTTTTCAGCTATGTATTACATCAAGCCTGACACCAAGCGTGAACCCGCATTATGTGAAAGCATCATGCGTCGTGCTGTGAAAATTCTGCAAGACGATACAAGAATCAGAAAAAGGCTTTCCTTGAATGCAGCAGTAGAAACACGTCTGACTCTCAGCCATAAAGTTGCAGACTGTTGCAGATGTCACGTTAAAAACTTAAGTTAGCCTGATCCAGTAAGAGCGATCTGGGCATAGTTGGACTTGCTAGATATGGTTACCTGCACACAAAAGGATGCTGTATCACAGTTAAAAACACACACTAAAAAGCCAAAAACAAACAAAACACACACATACACACCCAAAAAACCTCTATATCCAGTATCTGGAGATGCTTGTGAAGTGCACTTTGCTATATTGGAACAGCAACCACCCCTGCTAGATAGATCATGTTGTTTCTTTGGCAGCATTAATTCCCTGCAGGGTGGGTGTTGAGGAACAGAAACCAGGTAGCTGCTATACTTCCTATAACAGCACGAACCCTGTTTTCAGCAGCCATAGCCTGCTGTGAAGCAAAAGGTTCTGTGGATAGGGGCCACTTCTTCTAAAGAGCCCATCTCTGCATTTTCCTCTATTGCAGAAATAATAGAGCCATGCAGTACATCCTTTGCATGTTTGTCCATACATCCCACTGTGTTCAATAGGACTTACTGCCAAGTAAGTGAGCACAGCATTGCATCTCAAATTATTTAATATGTCTGATGTAAGTGACCAAAGAAACTATTGGTCTTCTTCAGAACTTGTGTGACCAGCTGATCTCTCTCTCTCTCTCTCTCTCTCTCTCTCTCTCTCTCTCTCTCCATCTCTGTTTTTAAAATGGTGGTAGTGGGGCTTTTCTAGCTGAGGCATTTATCTTGCACCGGTCATTTCCTACTCATGGTTGTTTAAGGGTTTTTTAGATGACATCATGACCCTTCCGTATCACTTCTATGTCTAAACAGCACTTTCAGCAAATTCTTTTAAAGCAGGAAAAATGTGGCGTTTAATTATGAAAGTGAAAGAAAAAGTAATTTCCTTTTGTGTATTTGTGCTGTTCTGCTATACTACAGTGCCACTTAGAGGTTATGCAGCAGAAAAGCAGGAAAGGAAATGCTCCTTATGTAGTGCTTGGATCTCAATCTTGCCACAAAACCAAAAGTAGATACAGTGGATTAACAACCAATTAACAGCTTCATGTAGAAAAGCCCTGAATGTGGGAAGAGATAAGAGCCAGATAATTGTTCTCTTCATTATGCTTCTGCTGATGTTCCATTCTTTTTAAAATGATTAACATGAACACAATATATCATCACACAGCCTTTCCGAGCCTGGTGCTCCTCAGATGTTTTGGACTTCAACTCCCATCAGCCCCAAACAGCACGGCTAATGGTTAGCAATGCTGGGAAATGTACTCCAAAACATCTGGAGGGCACCAGGCTGGGGAAGGGTGCCATTGCAGGCTTTATACAGCCATTGCGATCACAAAGATAGCCTGAAAGAAACTGGGCCCAGGAGCTTATACTTACAGCAGCTACCAGGCTTTATTTGTTCTGCCATTCCTGTAGCTTGTACTTCCTGTTTTGCTCCTTGGATCCATAAGCATTCTGTCAGGCCCAGATTCCCTGCAGCTTTCTGCCATCATATTCTTGATTATCAGCTCATTCCAGGCATCCACCACCCAGCCTTAGCTCAGTTCTATGCACACGTCATATTAAATCTTCAAATTACAGGGCAACAGAGCAATATTAATAGAAGGTTCAAAGAGGAGCAGTAAATACGCAGGATGCATTGCAAGAGGCAATGAGCGGGGAGGGGGGCGTTCTGATTGTGAAAAATGGGTTGCCCAGAGCACTACGTGCAGTTTTAGCTGGGATCTTAGGGTGGTCTGTCATTCATGTGTAACCAGATAAAATCTTGGACTGGCGCTGATGGTGATGTATTCAGATCAAACCTGTCATAATGTAGCTCTTTAATGTCAGCATCGGAATTTGATTTGACAAGGTGAGGCGGGTCGATGGAGGGGGGGGAGCTAAAAGGAGCTGGATATTAAAGTATCCACAGACCTTGGTATTTTAAAAGATCTTCATGATAAAGGCAGCCTTGCTGTCAGTTAGCTATTTGGAATGTGCCTGCTCTTCCTGAGTGCTACGTGCATTTTGTAGGGGAGGGGCAGGGGGTTTCAGCAGTTCAGTTGCTGCAGAAGCTAGAGATGTGAAGGCCCAGGAAAAAAAATGGAAATTTTTTTTGGGGGGGGAACACCCTGGTTTTTTCCTAAGTCTTTTTTTGGGGGGGTTCCTAAAAATTGTGGGGGGAGAATGAAGAAAAAAATGGAGTGTGGGATGTTTTATTTTAACATGTTGAATAAAATATTTAAGACAAGGTGTCCAGGTATTTACTTCTCCAAATGATTTCTAAAAACTAAGTATCAGATTATTACAATTTCTGTGCACCAATGACAAGTGAAGCCCTAGGTTGCAAACTGAGACTACAACTCTCAAATGCAAGAGCAAGATGCGTTTCTGCCTCTAGGGGGCACTGCCATTGAAGCAGAGAGTGATAGTGATAGCTATAGCTCAGAAAATGAGTCTGATTAAATTTCATGCATATTTATTTATTTATTTAAAGCATTTTTATAGCGCCGCCTCACCATTTCTGGCATTGAGGCTCTTTACAATAACATATAAAACAATTCCATTAAAACCTTCAACCCACATTAAAACAATTCCATTAAAACCCTCACCCTCAAACCATTAAAAGCCCTCAACCCCAATTTAAACCACCCCCTCCCCAGACTCTTGTGAAAATAAAAACGCCTTACAAAGGCGTTTGAAGTAATTGAAAGTGGGACCCTGTCTAATCTCCAGTAGCACATTGTTCCATAACCTGGGACCAGCCACTGAAAAAGCCCTGGCCCCGGCACATTCCAATTTGTAGCGGGGGACCATCAGGGCACCCTGCACCTGAGAGCGAGTCTGCCAATGGTGAGACACAGGAGAAAGGCGAGTGCTCAGGTATCCAGGACCCAAGCAATGCAGAGCTTTATACATGGTCAACAAGACCTTGTAGCGCACCCTAGCAGCCACCAGCAGCCAATGGAGCTCTTGAAGCACCAAAGTGATAGAAGACCACTTTGGGAGCCCCTTGACCAACCTGGCTGCTGCATTTTGTACAGCCTGTAGGCATTGGATTTGCTTCAAGGGAAGCCCTGTATAAAATAGGTTGCAATAGTCCAGTCTGGAAAGAACCTGAGCCTGGTCTGCAGTCGTAAGATCAGCCTCTGACAGAAAGGGGCGAATTTGGCGGAGCACATGTAGTTGATAAAAGCAACTCCGAACCACAACCCCCACCTGTGATTACATAGTTAGGGACTGGTCAAGAATAACTCCCAGGTCCCGTACCACAGTCATAATCCTTGGTCGGATTCCTGAAATAGGCAGATCTACGAGCTCTTGCCTCAAATCTGCCAGCCGCTGACCTCGGCCAATCACCATCAGCTCAGTCTTCTCCGGGTTAAGCTTTAGTTTACTCCTAGACATCCAGTTACAGATCTCAGCCAGGCACCAAGACAGAGTAGCAACTGCCTCGCTAGATACATATTCATTGTATCTTGGTTCCCCCCACCCTTTTCTCAGTTTTTTTTTTATGGGAATGGGTGTTTTATGTCTGCTTGACACTGTGGAGGACTAATGGAGATATAAATAATTTTCTTTGTTACTAATGTTGATGTTTTCTTCTGTTGTTGTTGTTTTTAAATTGTTTTTTGCCTGCTCCTCATAAACTGGCAAAACCAAAGAGGTTCCTTACAGTTCAGGTGACCCTAAAAGTTCAGGAGCTTGAACTTTTGAAATG
This sequence comes from Elgaria multicarinata webbii, assembly GCF_023053635.1. NCBI lineage: Eukaryota > Metazoa > Chordata > Lepidosauria > Squamata > Anguidae > Elgaria > Elgaria multicarinata. The sequence goes on from NC_086174.1 coordinate 114,819,882, forward strand.
AAAAAAGTAAAAAAGTAAATTCAATTTGTAATAATTGTTTGAATACACTGTACTGTTAATATACCAAATGTAATAATTTTATGCCAAACCAACTTGGACATAATTACATTTTATGTTCCTAAAGTAACAAAGTGACTTTCAATCTGTAAAAAGTGCTAATATTGCATTATTTCAATTTTTCTGAAAATTTCCATTTTCCCCCGAAAACCCCCAGGGGAAAAAAACACCAGTTTTTTTCTATGACCTCAAAATTTCCAGAAGTTTTACATCCCTAGCAGAAGCACAACTTATATCATCATAAAAGTTTATTGAGGCAACCAAAATAGGTTTTAGCCAAAGTACACAATTACATCTTACAGTACAAGCTATACATAATAGAGCAGAAGCATGACTTATATCATGCTCAAGTACAATAATTTCTCAGAGAAGAGCTTCCAGATGAAATGGGATACATGATGAGAGTATAGCTGGCCAACCACATGCACAGAACTGATTTTCTCATTGTGTTCCTTTGACACAGCCTCCAACCCAACTCACCCCACTACTACCTTATAGTAACAACCTCTGACAAAGGCAGGATCTAAATTACGCTTTAAAATGGTTTCTAACAGTCGTGACAAGGCTTGGGGCCCAGGACACACACTGTATACAGTTTTCAAACCATTTTCGAAGTGTCATATCCGGCTTGGTGTAGATCTGGCCAAGGTCACTGTTTGCTACAGTTGATATGCCTTTGTGTAGTAGACAGGGTGCATTCTCTCATCAATTTGTTTTTGTACGAAGCTCTTGTCTGTGAGGCAATACCTGTGCCAGTGACTTGAAAAAAGAAAAAAAAAGTGAACAGCCCAGGGCCAACTTAATGTTTATGTCTATCTGTCAAATAGTTGAGAGAAATTGTATAAACTCATCTAGTTCCTTGTGCAGGCATGATATGAGTCAAATTCCTCCAGCAGATGTGTCCCCAATGCTGCATGTCTGCAGGCTTCGTTTACACTCCACTTTTATATCCTACCTTTCTAACTAGCCAAATGAATTCAGACTTTTGCGGTGTGGTGGTGGGGAACCCTCCACACATGTGTACAGACTTCCTCAAACTCTAATATTTCAGAATGTTGGTGAGAGATTAGTTGTTTCAATGCTCATTCACACCGAATGCCTAATCTGTCACTCCAGAGTTAATGGAAAAGAAAGCTAGCACATTCAAGGAAAGGATTATAGCCTTCCCTTATGGGCTAGCTTTCCACATGTTGGATGGTTTCAACAGGGAGGAGGAGATAATTGGAACACATGTTCTGGGAGCCAGTGTTTTTCCTGAACCTCTGAATAGGTTCTGAGATTCAAGTTTGTGAATAAATGTGTATGGTGGGTAACCCATTGAACTTTTGGCCTAGCACAGTGTCCTAAGCCAAGAGGGTATCCCAACACTTGATCATTGCAGTCAAATCTGCTGTGAGACCTCAACAAATGATACACTCAAGGTGTCCCATTCTTTTTGTGCTGCGATTCTAGTATTGTGGGTAGAATGTCGTATAATATCCAGAGATGAGCTGTACACTTGCTCTATGAGCACATACAGCAAATGTTCCATATAGAACATATATTCTGCATACTGATATTGAAATTTGATCATATCTGGCTTGAAATACCTTGCTCACGGTATGCAAATTTATTTCAAAGCAAGGTACATTTGTTTTCAATGAACTGAAAACAAAAAGGGATACATATAGGAAGTGGAAGGAAGGCCAGGCTACAAAAGAAGAGTACAGACAAGTGGCGCAGAAGTGCCGAAATGGCGTCAGGAAGGCTAAAGCTGTGAATGAGCTGAGATTAGCGAGGGATGCTAAAAGCAATAAAAAGGCTTTCTTCAGATACGTGAGTAGTAAAAGACAGAGGAAAGAAATGGTGGTTCAACTGCTTAATGAGGATGGCAAATTGATAACAGACGACAAACAAAAGGCTGAAGTGCTCAATTCCTACTTTGCCTCGGTCTTCTCCCAAAAGCGGATCTATGACCCCCCTGGAAAAAGTGAAGCAGAAGTTGAGGGGGCAGGATTGCAGTTTGAGATTGATAAACAAATGGTCAAAGAACACCTAATTTCCTTGAATGAGTTCAAATCCCCAGGGCCCGATGAACTGCATCCAAGAGTAATGAAGGAGCTAGCGGAAGAACTCTCAGAACCTTTGTCTATTATCTTTGCAAAATCATGGAAGACGGGTGAGGTGCCGGACGACTGGAGGAGGGCTAACGTTGTCCCTATCTTCAAAAAGGGCAAAAAGGAGGAACCTGGGAACTACAGACCAGTCAGCCTGACATCCATCCCTGGGAAAATTCTGGAGCAGATTATAAAGAAGTCAATCTGTAAACACCTTGAAATCAATGCTGTGATTACTAGAAGCCAACATGGATTTGTCAGGAACAAATCCTGTCAGACTAATTTGATCTCATTTTTTGATAGGATAACCTCCCTTGTGGACTGTGGGAATGCTGTGGATGTCATATATCTTGACTTCAGCAAAGCTTTTGACAAAGTACCACATGACATTCTGATTAACAAACTAGCTAAAAGTGGGCTAGATGGAACAACTATTAGGTGGATCCACAGTTGGCTACAGAATCGGACTCAAAGAGTACTTATCAATGGAACCTTCTCAAACTGGGGAGAGACAACGAGTGGGGTGCCGCAGGGCTCAGTCCTGGGCCCAGTGCTCTTCAACATTTTTATTAATGATTTGGACGAGGAGGTGCAGGGAACACTGATCAAATTTGCAGATGACACCAAATTGGGTGGGATAGCTAATACCCTGGAAGACAGAAACAAACTTCAAAGTGATCTTGATAGGCTGGAGTGCTGGGCTGAAAACAACAGAATGAAATTTAATAGGGATAAATGCCAAGTTCTACATTTAGGGAATAGAAACCAAATGCACAGTTACAAGATGGGGGACACTTGGCTCAGCAATACTACAAATGAGAAAGATCTTGGAATTGTTGTCGATCACAAGCTGAATATGAGCCAACAGTGCGATATGGCTGCAAGAAAGGCAAATGCTATTTTGGGCTGCATTAATAGAAGTATAGCTTCCAAATCACGTGAGGTACTGGTTCCTCTCTATTCGGCCCTGGTTAGGCCTCATCTAGAGTATTGCGTCCAGTTCTGGGCTCCACAATTCAAGAAGGACGCAGACAAGCTGGAGCGTGTTCAGAAGAGGGCAACCAGGATGATCAGAGGTCTAGAAACAAAGCCCTATGAAGAGAGACTGAAAGAACTGGGCATGTTTAGCCTGGAGAAGAGAAGATTGAGGGGAGACATGATAGCACTCTTCAAATACTTAAAAGGTTGTCACACAGAGGAGGGCCAGGATCTCTTCTCGATCCTCCCAGAGTGCAGGACACGGAATAACGGGCTCAAGTTAAAGGAAGCCAGATTCCGGCTGGACATCAGGAAAAACTTCCTGACTGTTAGAGCAGTGCGACAGTGGAATCAGCTACCTAGGGAGGTTGTGGGCTCTCCCACACTAGAGGCATTCAAGAGGCAGCTGGACAACCATCTGTCAGGGATGCTTTAGGGTGGATTCCTGCATTGAGCAGGGGGTTGGACTCGATGGCCTTGTAGGCCCCTTCCAACTCTGCTATTCTATGATTCTATGATTCTACATTGCCCCTGAAAATAGTCTTCTGTTTGCAATTTTAACTTGAAAATACCACAGTCTTACCTGTCTGTTTTGTGCATATCCATTGCAAGGAACGTTGAAGGAGAAGGAAGCTCTTTCAGCCCGAGGGACAAATTCTGAGCCTTGCTAGACGAGGCGTTAGCGCGCTGTGAGGCCCGGTTTCCCTGCTGTGCGTCCACATGACGCACAGGGGAATCCGGGCCCAGGCCCAACTGAAGCCTGTTTAAAGCCGCCATAAGCGAAATTGCTTATGGTGTGGCTTTTCCGCAGTCCCGGCCTGAGGCCGGGACTGCGGAACGTCTAGCAATTTCCGTGGCTTTTTGCGGCTACTAAAGTAGCCAGGAAAAGCCACGGACTGGGCACAGCAGTGCTGTGCCCATCGGGGCGGGGGGGAAAGGCTGGACCCAGCAGGAGGGGGGGAGAGCAGGCATCGGGGATGGAAAGGGGGGAGGGCGGGTGAGAGAGCGAGTGTGGGCGCCGCCGCCCGGGCAATGCCCGGCATGGAGGTGATGCGCCACCGCCCGGGGAAGCAGGTAAGCGCCGCCGCCAGGGCAAGGTCTGGGATAGGGAGGACGGATGGCACTTGCATCAGGGATGGGGAGGGAGGGGGGCTGGGGGGATGTCTTGGGGGGGCTTCATTTTTTAAAAAAATGGACTTGCCTGGTACGGAGTCTTCGGGCCGCACGTGGCCCCTTTAAACTTTTTTTAAAAATGGCGGACGCTGCAGGGATCCTGACGTCCCTGCGCATCCCGCGTCTGGAAGCCAGGGCGGCGCACGCTAACATCAGCGCGCCGTCGCCCCACCTCCAGCCCGCCTGGTCTAGCAAGGCCCTCTGTTTCAGAGAAGCCCTCTGGGGTCACATTCCAGGGGAGCATAGAGCTGAAGGCAAAGGGATGGAGCCAAAAACGCAAAACCACCAATGCATTGTAGCTTCAATTTCTTAGTGCCAGTAACTAATCCTTAGGAGAAGTATTTCAGCCTTTTAGGATGGGAAAAAAGCTGAGAAACCCCAAAATGTTTGGGTTTTGGGAGAAAAGACGTGAGGCTGGGGAAGGGGAGATGATCTTCTCAGGTAGGATTTGGCCCTTGGTCCTGAGGATGACCACTCCTGCTTTATGTACCTTATGGCTTCTCATAGATGGTTAAGCCATTTGGGGCAAGGTCCTTTTTATCACCTATCAGCTGTCTCAGAAAATTTCAGGAAGTGTACAGGCAGTGTTCACTTAGGAAAGACTTATCACTCTTGCTCATTGAAACAAGATACCATTCAAGGTGCAGTATAACAGGTATGAATCACTGTAGTTAAACAAGATTTGAAATAGTGTAGCACATTGCTTTGCTTTGATACTGCTGATCATGTCCACTTTAATTGCTCCATTAGCTGCCAATATGGCATTGTTTGTAAGCACTTCAGGGAACTGAGGTTGATCACTCAGCTTTAAAATTGGCATGTTTGCTTGCACAGGCTGGCAAGAAATTTGAACACAGCTACGTGTCATTTCCAGAAGCCACCTCTGTCTTGTACCTCTGCTTCTTTCCAGTCCCTTTTCTTAATACGCAATAATTTATCTCAGACTGAGCTTTGAAAGTTGTAGATGTGACGTATCTGCTTTTCTTTCTTGATTAACTGAAACTGTTCTATGAGAGGATAGGAATTTCCCTACAAGAATAATAGAAAGGCGGAGAGAGAGAAATCAGGAAGAAAAACAAAGAAAGAAGTCACTAATTTTTTTTTTAAATTAAGACTTTAAACATACATTACTCACTGCTGGTGAATGAAGTATCTGCCCTTTTGGTAAGCTTGCCTGTGAATAGCAAAGTGTAACCGTGGGAGAAGTCTCAAGTGTCTAGGCTATTAGTACTGGCATTTTTAACAAAATTCAAAATCCATGTTAGTGTGACAGCATTATTAGGCCAACTGAAAGGTCACCAAAAATGTGCAAGCTTTTTAGTTCTCCAGATCTCTTGATCAGGCAAGATGTTATAAAAAGCAGGGTGGCAGGGAGATAGGGGAAATCAGGAGGTTTTGACGTTGAAGTTGCGATGTCTGCCTAGCCAAAATTGTAAGATAGCAGAGGAGTATTTGCAGACATTCAAATTGGGCTTTATCAGGCGATGTGATTGTTTCAGATTTCAATCCTCTTTGGAGCAGTGGGAGCAAGAAAGTGGCAGACTATTGTTGATCCTCCACTCTTGAAAATATGCAATTCAACTCAGATCAGTTTCCACCCATGGTAAACCAGACAGGTTGCTTGGTTGGTGGAAAACAGAAGTAGAGGTAAATTCAGCACTCTTGATATTAACAAAGCTGGAGATAATTTTAGATGCTGCACTAAGTAAAAGAAAGTAGAAAAAAAAAAAAAAGCCAAATTGGGTAGTTTTACCTAGTAGTTGGAGCAGATGATTCCCAGCTTGCTTTTTCTGACATTTTCCTTGATCAAGAGATCTTGAAAGCTTGTACATTTTTGTGACATTTGAGTTGGCCTATTAAAAGTATTAGACTAATATGGATATTGGCATGTTGTCACCTTTGGGCGATCTTACAGAAGGCATTTATCGTGCACTCATGATTGTTCACTCACGGAGGTTCTCAGGTCCTTTTCATGACATCGTGAACCTCCGGTGCCTCTCATTATTTTTTAGATTTAGTTTGCCGTTTTTAAAATCACCAAAAATGCAGTAACAAATAAAAACTGCAAAAAACGCCATCAAAGAGGTGATGTAATTCAAGAATAGTGCCTTATTTTAGAAATCCTACAGCGCCTTATTTTAGAAATCTTCCACCTGTTGGCTGTATAAATGAAACATATGGAATGTGACCACAAAGGAACCGGGAGAAACAAGCGGTGGGGGGGAGTGCTTATATTGTGCCCATTGTAAACCTGCAAAGGCTCCGGAAGACAAAGCCCCAGTAAGGCTGTGGGATTTTCCTTAAAATAGAGAAGCCTATTATCTCTAGTTGATAAACAATGCTTTGTTACCCATCAGCTGTCTCCTCTGACGCTAAATTGAGTTTCTTGATACGAACATTAGCATCATGGCCTTCCTTTCTTTGCAAATCACCCATTTTCCACAGTGTGAATAAATGTATGTCTAAACACCAGAACTGGCTGTAATTATAAAATGAAAAGTGAAGTGAGACTTCAGAATATGACCTTCTCTTTGTACATTAAAACAAAACAGGCCAGTTTCAACGGCCCAATGTGCACTCCTTCCTCCCTTCTCCTTTGGTGCAGTTCATCTGAACGATGGTTTGTTTGAAACGACCGATCTCAAATGATGAATTCTGATGCTGGCTTGTTTCAACAGACCATGGTTAAGGTTAATAATAGTTTAGGGTTTGGACGTAATGCTAAATTGTGGTTAATTCCAAAGTGAGGTAAAAGCTTCCAGTTACCTCATGGCTATGCCAGAGGATGTAAGGAGAGCTCATGAGCCCAAGGCTCTCTGCAACTCACTCCATTACAGTAGGCCATGGTTTATCATGAAGTCCAAATAAACTCAATGAAATGAGAAGCAAAGACTCATGATGCACATATTCCATTTTTGGTTCAAAAGAAAAGGAATAAAGAGTAAAGAAAAAGCTATTTGAGTAGTGCCATTTTCTGAATGCTAAACTGACTTATCTCCATGGCTGAATTCCAGAGGGATGTGTTCTGCAAAATCAGTTTAAAAGGGAAACATTTTTCTTATTATTGTCAGCCAATATAATTGGATGGGAAAGTGTATTGGCTGTGCCAGTAGATCAAGCTGACCTTGTAGCGTGAGACTTTTTTTCCTGTGTCAGATTCTGAATTAGTCCCATTTTAGACAGGAGGGTGGACGTTTTGCAAGCTTCTGTATCTCAGAATGCACAAGACAGTAATTCACTATTTTATAGGCAGTTTTAGAAAGCACGCGTTAAAGTAACATTGCTACATTTTGTGCCTGAAATTGTATTGTACTGAATGTAATGTTCTCATGCACTTCTATTATTATTTTTTACACCAAATTGCTGCAGTTTGGCTGATTTTGTTTTAGAGATCCAGTGCAGTGTATTTATAACTCAGTTTCATTTATTTATGTATTTATTTGTTATCCTTATATACTACTTAATATAATAAAATCCCTAATTGGTTCACATAAAAATATTAAAAACCGTTACAAAAACAATACAAGGAGCAGTAAAATGGAGCAGGGGCAGATCCACACATAACCTTCCGGACGCCCTGAAGGCACTTTGGGGCGTCCCGAAATCGATGATGTAGACCCTACCTTAAGCGTCCCAAGAAGAGGCGGCGGAGGAGGAGGAGGCTCCTCGCGGGGACGGGATGAAGACTTGCCGCGCCCGGCGCCTTCGCCGGGCAATCAGCTGCCCCCCCCCCCCCCGCTGTTTGCCTGGGTGAGATGTTCACTGCCATCCACCTATCTGCCGGCCTCCTTTTGCCGGCGAAAGAGACACCCGGGCCCACCCGGGTCGGAGAGCTTGGCAGAAGAAGCCACCCCCGGCTTCCGCCCGGGTGGCTCTTTCACCGGCAAAAGGAGGCCGGCAGATAGGTGGACGGCAGTGAACATCTCACCCAGGCAAACAGCAGGGGGGGGGGCAGCTGATTGCTCGGCGAAGGCGCCGGGCGCGGCAAGTCTTCATCCCGTCCCCGCGAGGAGCCTCCTCCTCCTCCTCCACCGCCGCCTCTTCTTGGGACGCTTAAGGTAGGGTACACATCATCGATTTCAGGACGCCCCAAAGTGCCTTCAGGGCGTCCCGAAGGCTATGTGTGGATCTGCCCCAGCAGCGTATATTTAATCGCAATGAATTACATGCCAAAGAAAGCCTGGGTGAACAAATGTATTTTCAGGAGGCGTTTGAAACATGGTATGTGTTTACTCAAAAATAAGTCTCACTCAGGTCAGTAGAGCTTACTCCCTAGTAAGCGTGCTTAGGATTGCAGCCTAAATATGCAGAAGTTGTAAATGAGGAAACCCAACAAAAGAAAGAGCATCGTTTTCTTCTTCTTAGCTGATGCATACATATCCGGATATTATCTTAGAAGAGGCATTCCTCCCTCTCTGTCACACATACAGAAGGCAATACCAGTTTTAAGCTTGTCTGGTACCATATTTTGTAGTGCTTTTGGATGGGGGGGGGAGAGACTTTCCCTCCTGGTGGATTCCCATCCTTACAACAGTCCCTCCACCCACAAAACGGTTAGAATAGGCTGTCACCACTGATCCTTGCCTGAATATTGTAGGCCAGGCGTGCAGAATCCATGGTTCTCATGCACTCCTCAGCTGCTCCCAGTATTCTCATGGAGCCATGGAGACCCCTCCTAGGGATGAAAGATAAGGACAGGGTTTTCTTTCAACTCTCCCCCCACCCAAAGCTTCTCTGGTGAGGTGAGTTTCAGCAGGAATCTGTCATGGGGAAGAAGGGTTATACTCCTCCTCCCTTTGCCATAGATCCAATCCAGATTAAGTGTCCCTACAGCTGCTTTTTCTAAAAAAAAGGAAAAAAGATTTGGCCAGTTCTAAGCATATTAATTAAAATGCTTTTAAATAACATGTAGTTTGGCTCTAATGGATTTCAAATCTTACTTACAGAAACTTCCGGCAAATAAGGTCAGACTGGCTGTTGACACTTTAATTTGGATCTTGTGATCTTGGGCATGTCTTGCTTTCTTGAGTCATCTTTAACAATTATCATTCCTTCGCCTTCAGATTTAAGAACATAAGAAGTGCCCTGACGCTGGGTCAGACCAAGGGTCCATCTAGTCCAGCACTCTGTTCACACAGTGGCCCACCAGCCATCGGCCAGGGATGATCAAGCAGGACATGATGCAACAGCACCCTCCCACCCATGTTCCCCAGCAACTGGTACACCATACTGCTGCTGTCGATGAGCCATACACTTAATAGTGCTGGCTAGTCCGTCAGGGCCATTTTGAAGTCAAGACTCTTAGGGCCTTGCTAGACCTGCCGGCTTACGCCGGCAGGGAGGCAGGGCCAAGGCGCGCTAACGTTAGCGCGCCTCCCCCAGGCTTCCAGACACATGACGCGCAGGGACGTTGAGTCCCTGCGGCGTCCGCCATTTTTAATTTTTTTTGTTAAAGGGGACGGGTGCGGCCCGAAGACGGCGGACTGGTAAGTCCGTTTTTTGGGGGTTATTTTTATGGGAGGGGGAAGGATGGCAGGGTGGGTGGCACAGTTTCAGGGCGGGTGCGATCGCGGCATGGGGCGGCATTGCCCGGGCAAGCGCCACTCGCCTGCTTGCTCGGGCAGCGCGCGGCACGATCGCACCCGCCCTCCCCCGTGCCACCCACCCTGCCATCCTTCGCCCTCCCCTCTCTTCCCCCCCCCGGGCCGATGGGCACGTCCGCGGCTTTTCACGGCTACTCGTGAGTAAGCGAGTAGCCGCAAAAAGCTGTGGAAGTCCCTAGACGTTCCCCAGCTCCGGCCTCAGGCTGGAGCTGGGGAAAAGGCGCACCATAAGCGAATTCGCTTATGGCGCGTTGGAGGAGGCCTCAGCACGGCCTGCCTCGGGATTCCCCTGTGCGTCATCTGGACGCACAGCAGGGAAACCAGGTCGGAAGGCGCGCTAAGGCCTCGTCTAGCAAGGCCCTTAGCTTACATCTGGGGAGAGTCTTGTTATAGATGACTCTCAGGGCTTCTTCAGCCCTACATTTCCTACGGTTCTGCACTTCAAAAAAATAAATGAAACCTCTGTAATTGACTCAGGTGCTTCATCCTCTCCCACACTGTGATAAATGTTTATTCTTTAATTGGTCTCCCCATATGAAACTCCCACTCTGAATAAGAATTTAATATATTCATAAGTGACATAATTAGTCATCAGTATGTTTATACTCTCTCTTGATAGAACCATGCACATTCAGTTTCTTGCTGTTTTGGAACAGAAGTATACTTTATCAATTTCTTAAAGAATTTTATTTCTTAAAAGAGATGATGATATGGGGGTTCACAGTTTGTATTGATTTGTATTACATGGGAAGTGACCACAATTCTTAAAGTAGTAGTTATTAGTCTGTTTTTTGCACTGATGTAAGTGATGTGTCTGAATTTGCTCCAAGATATGTTTTCACTGCAACACTTCATATGTATAACTTTATATGTAAAGTAGTAACAAAGGAGAAAGTGCTTCTGAGTACATGCAGTGTCCTTATTGATCACGTCACTAAATAACTAGAGCTATCCACCACCGCATGTATTTACATACTTCTGAGATTATTGTTCAGGGTTTACGGAGGATGTGACTTATTTTGAGGGTTGTCTTGTCAGATTTACTGTTTTACTCTGTACAGCACCATGTACATTGATGGTGCTATATAAATAAATAATAATAATAATAATAATAATAATAATAATAATCAGATTTTAGAAATTAAGCACTCATCTTATTACTAAAAGTAACAAATCACACTGCAATCGCTTTACTTGTCCTCCTTTCACAGATGACTGCTTTTGCGTTATCATTTTTTAAAATGCAGATCTGATCGTCAGTTGTTGTTTTTTAGCTTGATCGTCTGCTTTGTTGTGTTGCAGTGGTCACAGTCACAATACAGGGAATGGTTTGGTGCAGAACACATCTATTGTTGGCACAATGAAATGCCCCATCCCCTTCTTCCAGCATTAGAAGCTGACTAGGGCAGTGCAGTTCGACTGGTGGGTCATAACCCTAAAGTGGGTTGTGAAATCAGTCTAGGTGAGTCGGGGCAAAGCGACACCAGTAGCTATAACCTTAAGCTAAGGGTAATGGGAATAGTGTTGAACCTCAGCAAAATTGGTTTCAGGGCGGTATGAGGTTCAGCCTCCAGGGAGTCGTTTGAAAAATCCAGAGGTGAGTATAAGCGCCATCCGACGAGCATTTTGACTGCATGCTCGTTACTGGGCACTCACGGATTGCTCACATGATGTCGTCTTCCTCTCGCGCATCTTCTGGCCTTCCTTGCACTGCAAACCCCCCCCCCCCCAGAAAAAGTCCGGTTGCTTCTCTCTCCTGCTGGACTGAATGGGCCTCATTACTTCCTGTTTTCAGGAAGTGACGAGAGAAGTGATGGAAGCCGCGCATTTCTACCTAGATGTGATGGAGCTTTATGTGGTCCAAGTTGAGGAAGAAATCAAAGTCTAAAGCAACAAGCAAAGATCAGAGGAGTTAGAGATGAGTGCATATAGCCATGGTCAGGCAGGTGTTCAGTTTTCAAAAGGCAACAGTCCAGGAGCTAGGGGAGGGTGTAGGAGTTCTCTAGAGCAGCAACTCCAACTGGAAAGTTGCTCGGACTGAAGAACTAAGTCTGAGGCAACAGTTATATAAGGCCAACAAGGCCCCTATTGGCCTCCCAGAACACCTGGTCTGGCTGGACTGATGACTTGCAGTACTCTTCTCTGGCCACTACTTGGATGATGCTACAGCACAGTAAAGCTCAGTAAAGCACACAATTGCTCTTCTCCTGGAGAACTGTCCCAATGGTTCATAGACTAAGATGCTTGTACCTTACTGCCAAATCCCTGGGTCAAATCCCTCTGGGCAGTGGCATTGTAAGTCAGGGATGGAGTGGTAAGCAGGTGAGCACCATACACCTTAAATAAGATGCTTCTGTACTTCCTATGGCACAAAAGAACCAGGTGACCAGATGCTAGGATTTATGCTTCTGTCCAGCTATTCCTATTTCATTGCCTTGTAGCCTAGCAACAGACTGTGTGGCAACCCACATCCTCCTATACATACATGTTTTACTAGCTAGGTTTAACAAGGAACTTCAATATATGTGCCCTCCACTGAAATTTTGACAAGGTTTTAAAGGCATTAAAGTTTGACATTTAAGATAATGCCAATTAAAGGTATTCTATGGAGCCGAGACAGCAATACGTTGGATCTCTTTTTTATGACATAAATCAGATCATTCTCTACCAACTATGATGCTGATGGCATTGTTTTTATTGGAAAATGTGTTCCATCACTAGGGCACTCGCCCATAACGTAGCATAAGGCGGGAAATTATGACCTCCCATTTTTCATTCTGAACACTGACAGATTCTACCCTCCTCTTTTTCCTCAGGTTCTGAGCTGTACACATACACACAAAAACCTCATGATACTTCATATCAAAACACATTTTTATTCATGCTAAAATGTTAGTAGTAAGGCATTCAAATAGTATTTGAATATAGATTTTTGAGCATTAATTGCCCTTCCTGTTGTAAGCTGTCATTAGAGTGAAGTATGAATTTAAAGTTGGTTAGAACTACTGCATGGAGAAGAAGATTGTTTCTTTTATTTTGAATAATAAGAAATGAGCAGATTTTAGTGCCTCATAACAAAGAAGTTCTTAGGGAGGAAATTACTCCAAAACACATTGAACTACTATGTTACTTAGCTATGTCACCGGTCTATTAATATTCAAAATGTATTGTTTTATTGGCATTTCAGTAGAGTACCAGGACAATAGAAGTCTGTTTATTCTGAGGTTACTGATTGTAAGGCATACCTGGAGCTCATGAACAAAAATTATACAATATTCCCTGCTAACCATGTCAAAGGAGGCTTGTTGAAAGCCGGAAAGCTTGGATTGTTTCTTCCCTTAAAAATCTTCCTTTTAATCTTTCTTTCCAGATTGAAAAAAAAAAGACCTAGTTTTGTAGGGGATCTAAATTTCTTCTTACCGTATTTCTTCAATTCTAAGACACACTTTTTTCCCCATATAAACATCTCTAAAAACGGGGTGCATCTTAGAATTGCAGGTGCGTTTATTATTTCTTAGAATCAAAGCTTTTTTTCTGTTGGTGGTGCTGAAATTACTGTGCATCTTACAATCGATGGCGTCTTAGAATCGAAGAAATACGGTATTTGGGTCTACTTCATTTGTAGCTTCTATGGAGTCTATGTATTGTCTGGCCTCGGGGGTCCAGGTGGTGTCTATGTGGAGGCAAGATAGGAACATCATGAGTTATTAGACTTTAATTCTTCTGCCCTCCCTAATTTAGCTTTTGCTCTCGGTAGAGATTTCTTTAATGTATTGTCCTTGATTAAACAAATGGCAACATGTCCCTCCCTCCCCCAAAGTTATGCTGCTGTGTTCATCACAACCCCACTCCCTCTTCCACTGCTACTTAACTTCCACTGTAGTCTTTAACTAACCCCTCCCCTGACTGTAGATCACGTCCCTCCTACTGCTTTCCTTTCTCCCATTCCATTTTCTGCCTTTTAAAAGTGCATATTAAGCAGAGATCCTCCAAGCCCTTTTGTTGCCATTCCCCAGAGGTTTACCCATGCTACTTTCATGAGAAATTGAGAAGGCCTGGCTTGGATGGCTTTAAAAGGGGGTTGGATAAATTCCTGGAGGCGAAGGCTATCAATGGCTACTAGCTCTGATGGTTGTGTGCTATCTCCAGTATTCGAGGCAGTAAGCCTGTGTGCAGCAGTTGCTGGGGAACATGGGGTGCTGTTGCACCATGTTCTGCTTATTCATCCCTGGTCGATGGCTGGTTGGCCACAGTGTGAACAGAGTGCTGGACTAGATGGAGCCTTGGTCTGATCCAGCATGGCTCTTCTTATGGATCCAGAGTAGCCCTTCTGTGAATGAAAGGGCTCCTTCACTTCCTAGAAGGGCTGGTGTTCCAGTGGAGACTTATGTTTCCATTAGCAGGAAGGAAGCCAATTTTTACCAATTCCCCCTTTAGGCCCCTGCACCATCTCCTTTGCTGTTCTGGAGGGTCCTTCAACCCTCTAAAGCAGATTCAGAGCATGGGGAGGAACAGGGGCTTCTGAGTTAAATGAACTTCTCTTTTCCATGAGTGGAACTCTGCTTATGGGATCACTAGATCCAACCCAATATGCTGGTATATGTAGATATAGACACAGACATATAATGTTGTAGTTGTAATACATTGTTTAATCATAAATCAAAACAAAGCTAGAATCTGAGTACAAAATAAAATCTAAGAACTATTTGCTAATTTTGTTTCACCCTGAATAATTCTATTGATGGAGGGTACTGTCGTTTTTAATCTGCAGGAAATAGTTAAGCAAGTCCCAGTAGAAAATCTGGGATTATTTCACTGCACATGACACACAGGTTATCCTGGGAGCAGGAAGGGATGATCGCTTCCTTGCCCCGGGATATCACCCTACCCTTTATTTCCAATTTTTCCCACGATCTGAGACCGCAGGACGTGTGGGCAGTCATCCCGGTTTGTCCCAGCTTCTCACGAGTAACTGCGAGGAGCCGGGAACCAGGCATGGGGCAGGGAGCTCTTCTGGAGCTCTGTGCCCATCAGGGGTGGGGTGGGGGTAGTGGGATTATTACTTTTTTTTAAAAAAAAAAAACTTACTTTTTGTACGAGCGCTCCTTTTCAGTAAAAAAAAAAAAAAAAAAAAAAAAAAGGAGGCCACGACGTCCTCTGTCCTACCAGGACGTCGCGCGTCGCTTGTAGACTGAGAGTTTATCACCATATCGCAAGATCCTCCCCCCTCCCTCCCTCCCTCTACACCCGTAGGTGTAGACATGCCCTGAGATGGGGAATTGAGAGAAGAATCTGTGGGTGTGCTGAGATTGATTAGGTCTCCAACAGGAGGGTCTCTGCTAGGTGCATTGAAAAGGCTCGTTCCTCTTCCCAAGTTTCCCAAGCAGAAAGCCGAGGCAGTGTTAACAAAATTACCTTCTGCTATTGAACTTGTCTGGCAAAAATCTCCCCTCACTTATCCTTAAAAATATTTAGCTTATGAGTGGAATGACAATCAACATCTGCTGAAGTGTACCAGCTTCCCCAATGTGGTGCCCTCCAGATGTTTTGGGCTACAGCTCCCATCAGCCCTTGCCAACATGGCAATGGTGAGGAATGATGGGAGTGCTGCCCAAAACATCTGAAGGCCACCATGGTGGGGAAGGCTGAAGTATTCTCCCAGTTCCACTGCTGGTGTCTAAACACATGCACAGACATTCATGTGTATTTGTGCCTGGCTGGCTATTGAGCAATGCATTGAGGATTGGGGTGCATCTTCTAAGCAAGGTAGAGTCCTCTGTGTCATGCTGCTACTGCAATATACAAAGTCATTTTATATATGGACATAAAAATAAAACATTTTATGCTGAACTTTACTTCCTGATGTTTTCTTCCTAAAACAATATGAAGTGTCTTTATAAACAGCTGGTGCTCATGAAGTGAACAGTACACTGCAATAAGGATTTTAGTATGGGTCGTTTATCTGTATAATATTTTGCAAAGAGAAGACATTAACAAGGCTGTAGTAATGTGGCTCTAGTAACGGAGTGGGTCTGGGTGGGGGCAGGAACAACACCCAGTGCTTAAAAGCTGAATATTTGCATTGGTAATGCCAGCTGTCCGCAGTTGCTTTCTAGCAGTGATTATCATATCTGCTGCTTTGTAAATCAAATTCATAGCTTCAGACTGATGCCCTGTATCTAATATTGGGAAGAAATGTAAAGTGACAGCAAAACCAAATAGCTGATTTCAATTTTTTTTGTTAACATGAATTAAAATGAATGAATTTAAATCAACGTAAACGAGGCTGCCCATTTCATTTCTGGCTGTGTTCGGCACTGGAGAATATGTAAAGATACAAATTATACACTTGTTATTTTGTTTGTTGTCTTCCAAATTAGAAGCGAGCTGTACTGCAATAGTTATGTCTTCATTTTTTGCTGATAGCAGCTTTTCCTACAACACAGCACCAAGCAAGGTTTTGTGTCTGGTTTTTTGGCCACATAATGAGAAGACAGGATACCCTGGAGAAGAAGCTGATGCTAGGGAAAGTGGAAGGCAAAAGGAAGAGGGGCCGACCAAGGGCAAGATGGATGGATGATATTCTGGAGGTGACAGACTTGACCTTGGGGGAGCTAAGGGTGGCAACGGCCAACAGAAAGCTCTGGCGTGGGCTGGTCCATGAAGTCATGAAGAGTCGGAAACGACTGAACGAATAAACAACAACAAAGAATGTAGGACAGCTGAATGACTACATTGGCTTAACCCCACGCTGCCTGTAAAGATGCATAGGATTGAGCTCTTACTGTTGGTATGTGAAAGCACCTTAAAACCCTATGCTTTTACCCACGAAGGTTCAAAAAGGGCGGTGGTGGCGGTGGTGGTGAACAATAAAGGAAAGGGAGAGACGGCTGTCACATTATGAGGATACCCTTTCCAGCTTTCATCCATGCTCATGGGCTCATGGATATTCAAAGGAAGGGGCAAAAAGAGGCAATTGATCCCTTGAGGATACTTCTGACCCTTATGCCTGGAATTCTCTTCCAGAGCATTTGTGGCTCACGAGTTCAATTACTGTTTTAAAGCTCAGTTGAAAACTTTTCTTTTCTCTACACCTTTTAGAACTTGAATTTGTTCTTACATTTACACCGTTAGTTTTATTGTCCCCTGTGCCTGTTCGGTGCGTTTTCTTCCCTCTCTTATTGTTTATTTATTAAATTTTAAATTTATATACCGCCCCATAGCCGAAGCTCTCTGGGCGGTTTACAAAAGTTAAAAACAGTGAGCATTTAAAAGTATACAAAATTTATAACCATCAAAAATATAAAAACAACAGTATAAAACAGTATCGATTTAAACACCAACAGTTTGTTTATGTATGTATTTATTTATTAAATTTATATAATAAATTTATTGTTTTATTATGATTTTATTAGAATGTAAGCATATATGACAGGGTGTTGCTGTTTTATAATTTTACTATGTACAGCACCATATACATTGCTGGTGCTTTATAAATAAATAAATAAATAAATAAATAGGATTACGCTCTACATCTGCAGTTTTGAACATACTTTTTAGACATTCATTGAAGCCAACAGGACTGGCTGATGAGTAACCATGATCAGGGTCATGCTGCGTGACTGAAACCTTATGAATGCAATTTTGATATGTATTAATATTTAGAATTAGGTTTTGGCTGCATATTAAAGAGAATGTAGCTGTTTTGATTCCTTTGCCTTCACTTTATCCAGTGTTCTTTCCTTAGTAAGTGCATTTGCTCAAGTATGTAGCAAAAAAAAAAAAGGCACAAAGGCAATTTACAATTGCTAATATGGATTCCTTTCAGTGTAGAGCTGGTTTTGAGGACATCACTTCAGGTATAACTCATTAAAATCTGATATACAAAGGAGAAGCAGATGGAATTGCAACACCAAATACATTTTTATTAATAAATAGCTGTCAGAAACCAAAGGGGCAGCTGTGCCTTTTCCTGAACATATTTTTATAATGAACATATTTAATGAACATATTTTTATATTATATAAAATATTATATAAAATGAACATATCTAATGAATATATTTTTATATTATCTAATGAACATATTTTTATATTATCTAATGAACATATTTTTATACTATCTTCCATCCTCGCAGCGGCCCTTCAGCCTCTGCGTTTGCTTCTGAAAGAATATTCAGAACCAGTAATGAGCTCTGAAAGTTTGCAAAGTTCAATTAAGTGCTAGTTCACTTCAAGAAAATGTGACCTTTCTCTCCCCCATGTGTTGTTGTTTGTATTTGCAAGATCAAACTATAGACTTTGATAGATCATTCCAATAAACATTAAAATAGAATAGTGGAATAGATACATTCAAACTCAGCAAATTATGATTTCCCATTATTTTTTGCATTTTCTTTGTGGCATCATTGTTATGTATTTTCTTCAGGATGATAACATCTACATTGATCTTTGCTGCAAAATTACTTTCAAGAACCACTTGGTTTGCTGGTAAAAATATGAGTTCAGAGGGAACTAGTAGCACTGTGAAAGGAAACTGACATTAAAACTCTAGAATCCATAAATTTGGCTGGGTTGGTAGCGAACAATGGCCACCAAGATTCAGCATTTTTGCTTCCTGTTAATACAAAGTAAGTGTGGCCCTTTTGGTGCCTGCACCTGACTAGTGAGGGCTTTTTTTTTTTAATATAGGGGAGAAGTAGTGAACAGGGTATTTGATCCCTACCCTCCATGTAATACTTCAGTACAATATGTGACCTGGCACCATTTTGAAAGAGCACTCTGTATTTCAGTTTGGATGTACATATGTAGCTTATTCAGTTTTGATACATAGAAGTATTGTGCCCACATATTCTGTTCTTGCATTATCCTCTCCCCCTTTCTTCCTAGTGGACTGTAATTAAAGACTTCCTTGTTTCCCAGTATATTCAAACTGGGACACTATGGTTACCAAGATCAGAACAAATCAGCTAATATCAAACCATGCTTTCAGATCATTGTTTGTTCTGAACCTAGTAACTATAGCTTCCCAAACTGGATGTAACGGGAAAAGATGTTTAATTATAAACCAGGATTCTTCTATAACTGGTTTTTGTTATCATATTTTTTCCTGAATTTTCCTCAGAAAGGAGAACTAAAATTCAGTTTACTGCTCCAGGTCCTTGACAGGGTATCCCAGTAAACTGTCAGAGAACCAGATGGAATGCCCAGCCCCTGGTTCCAGTTCATTAAGAACCAGTTACTGACACTACCAGTTGGCACCTCTTGTATGAAACAGTCAATCAGCACCCTTGCTTGCTCAGTCTTCTCAGTAGAGCAGGTGACCACCTACATGGGCTAAAGATTATGTGATTTCCTAATATCGTTAATAGTTAGGTTGTTCATTCCAAAATTATTGCTGTTTGCAAATATACATGTTTAGTGCATTGTATATTTGTTAGTTGGCTGGTGGAGAGACGGTATTGGTTTTAAATAAAGGGGATATGTGGCATTGTAGTAGGTGAACTGCATGCTGGGAGTTGTAGTTAGAGACATGAAAACCTAAGAATTTTAAGAAGTTGTGATTGTTATTTTAATATTGTATTGGTTTTTTGTGAACTACCCAGAGAGCTCCGGCTATTGGGCGGTATAGAAATGTAATAAATAAAAAAATAATATGCTCTTTTAAGTAGTTTTATATATTGTATTGTTGTATTTAATGTTGTTCCCCGCCTCAATCCAGAGGGAGAGGCGGGTAAGAAATAAATTGATGATGATGATGATGATGATGATGATGATGATGATGATGAAGTTGAAGAAGAAGAAGAAGAAGAAGAAGAAGAAGAAGAAGAAGAAGAACAACAACAACAACAACAACAACTTTGAGGAAGTGGAAGGTGGAGACAGGGTGTTTGGAGTGCAGTTGTGTTGGATTTAGTTTTTAGTGAGTGCCTGGAATAAAGAAAGAAGCTTAAAATATTTGCCTCTGGTGTTCCAGAATTCTTACAATTCACTCATGTTTTTATGAGGTTCTGAAAAGCAAGACATTTTTAGATTGTACTGATAGGCTGGGTCTAAGCAAATGACCCTGTTCAAATGACACACTAAGCCATGGTGGTGAAGCATTTTGAACTTAACATTATGGCTTAGCGTGTCATGTGAACCATGACTTAGCATGTCTTGTGAACCATTCCTAGCCATGGTGGCTACATAACCACCATTTAAATTTGCTGCAAAAAGGTTAGCAGCCTAACCATGGATTAGCATGTTGTCTGAACAGGCCCAATGTAAGTTTGGATGCGTGCATTTCTTCTATTGAAATGAACAGGGAGCCTGGTGTGTACAGGAACTATGTCTGTGGAATTTTGGATTGGGGAATTGGTAAGCAGTGTACTTAGCTGATAATTGTGACTATATCAAATAGCTGATTCAGGAAGCCTGGAAATTACTTTCCTTAACTATGAACTGTCAGCAACCTACATATTTTGCCAGTCAAGGCATAGAGAAAAATGTTGATAAATTGTGTGGGTGCAACCAATCAAGCAGGAAGTCCCAGATTATTAGACCTGTTTGAAAAATTGCTGAGATGGATACTAGCAAATTGAAATGTGGGTTTGCGCTGACAAGTTTACACAAAGTAAAACTTGTCACCAAAAATGGACTGTGATAGATTTGGCTACTGGAAATTTTTGAATGACATTTTCTTTCTCCTTGATTTCTTGTACCTGTTGTAAAAAAAACAAAAAACAGCATCAGACTTTTTCATAAGAGCAGAAGCCAACTGAACCACAGGGAGGTGCAAGGGGATTAGTTAGACTTTGAGAGTTATTGTCCTGTTGTCCTGAATAAACCAAACATCATGTTATTTTGACCTTCAGAATTTACCACAACATCTGTAAGTACCCCCTCCATTAGTGGTGAGTCACTGCTTGCTACGTTCTTCCAATGTTTTCCAAAGCTTTAAAAAATCTATTATCTTCTAAGCACAGTGCAGAAATTGATTCTAACCCTCTCTAGCTTTCTTTACAGTACATAACAAATTTGACATAGACTTACTGTGTATAAGGTCAATAAAAATGTAGATTATGAATTTTAATGCAGTGCTGACTTAAAATCTTTTTGAAGTTTTGATGTTAGTGTTCTGTAAAGTATTGTGGTATGTCTGAATAAGAGTAAATTTTTACATTCTTGATCTAAATATACTGAAGTGTATATTTATTTATTTATTTACTACATTTCTATACCGCCCAATAGCCGGAGCTCTCTGGGCGGTTCACAAAAATTAAAACCATTCATAATATAAAACAACAGTATAAAACCATAATATAAAATACAATAAAAAATAGTAGGGAAAGGAGTATAGTAGGGAAAGGAGCAAGCAAATGTATTTTAAGAATTTGTATTGTTGTTTTACCTTCCCTTATGTGTTCTGTCTTTGTGGAAAATTAATAAAAGTATTAATGGGGGGGGGGGGGGAGAATTTGAACTTTTCAAAAATACTATGCCTTTTTGTCATATATATGTGATAACGTATAACAGATTCCCAGTAGTTAGATAAATACACTATATATCATGTTTCTATTGTACAGCTCATCTTAGCTACACTTGGACATATTTGGTTTGTACATTTGTAATAGTTATTTACTCAGATTATTTCTTATTGCTTAATTTAAGCATTCCTATTCATTCCATTTACTTGAATAAACTGGCAGAATTTTCAACTAAACAAGGTTTGTCAATTGAGATCAGAAAAAATCAGAATGAAGTCCAGTTCAATTAAAATTCAGTATCACTTTTAGACTGCAATCCTCCCACTTAATTGGGAGGAGCCTCACTGAACTCTATGGGACTTACTTCTGAGCAAACATGTATAGTAGTGCTGGGAAATCTGTGGCCCTCCAGATGTTGTTGGACTAAAGGTCTCATCATTGCTGGCCATATTAGCTGGGGTTGATGTGAATTGGAGTCCAACAACATCTGGAAGTTCCCAGGTGTCCCTACCCTGGTTTGTACGGTATACTGTTTTGTACGGTAACAGTTGGTCAAATATTATTTGGTGTAGTTGGTGTAATGGGGAATATGAAAATCCTGGGTATACTATTGTGACAGAATACTACATCTTCTTCCACAGAATTATAGAAGTTCCCCTACCGCTAGTGATATTTGGATGTATGAGAGAAAGAAGAGCTAAGAATGATGCATGTTAATCTAATGGTTTCAGAAATATTTGAAGAATACTGTGGTACCTCAAAGCTAGAGTTTAGCAGCTACGCATTCTGACTAATTAAAATTGGAGTTGTGTGCCTAATTTACTTGAATAAAGCCCAGCCGCAAACCACAAACAAAAATATGCTAAAGCAGATAACGGTCCTGTTTCTTTTTCATCATCAAGTTTATGCATATGCCACCTTTTCTTAGAAAATTATACTGAAACACATCAATATCAAATACTCTTGTCATCCAGATCCTTCCAGGTAGGCTGGAGTAGCTGATTTCTGATAGGAAAGAAATTGCAACCTAAGAAATTACAGGCATGTAAGAAATTATAGGTACTACTTCAGCCATGTTTTGTTTGCAGACGGTTCCAGGTTCAACCCCTGGATGTCTTGGTGAAAGGATTTCAGGTAGTAGAGCTATAAAAGTTTATTCTCAAGAACCTGGAGAGTTGCTACCAGCAAGAGTGTGCTGAGTTAGGTGGACCAATGGTCTGAGTCAGTAAAGAACAGGTCCATATGCCATATCCTTGAAAAGGCAGGGTATATTGGAACTTAAAATCTGCTCTTGTCCAATAACTGAAATACTGTCTAGAAACTGCGATTTGAAATATGAATTTTGAAATGTTCTAAAAAATTGCCTTCAGCTGTACTTGAAAACACAATTTATGCAGTGTTGTAAATCTCATTTAATAAATACATCCCATTGAATCAACAGGGCTTTGATAGGTTTAGATTTGGAATGTTAATGACTGAGAAACCAAACCAAAGTATACTATTCACTATTTTATTTTTATTTTCAAATCCTTCTGGCTGCAGTCCTGACACCCTACTCAAGAGAGCTTCAGCTATTGGCCGGTATAAAAATGTAATAAATAAATAAAAAAATAAAGTGCCACCAATTCAAATGGCACTGAGAACTGGTTGATACAACCGTGTCTTCTTTAGGTAGCAAAATGTGATCTCATTGAATGCAGTATGTGTTACCTTTCTGGGTTCATAGCAATAAAAACATGAGCTTTGCCTTGCTAGACCAACGAAGATCCGTCTGTCCCAACATTTTCTTTCTGACAATGGCCAGCCCGTCAAGTGGTCATGTGATTGCTTTCTGTGAGGGTTCAATACTGCAGCTTTCCCCAAGTCCTCCACATGTTTTAGACGTCAACTCCCATCAGCCCCTGCCAGCATATGCCATGGTCAGGAATACAGGTAGCTATAGTATAAAACATCTGTAGGGAACCAGGTTGGGAATGGCTGGAATACTGTCTTGGGTAGTTGTGGAACAGCCGAAGATATTTATCTCTAATACACTAAATACGGGGAGAAAGTACAGCAGTGAATTAGGACAGGCCTTTGTGGCAATTTCAAGTTTTTAAAATACTAATATTATTTAAAGTGCTTGTGCGAAAATTAAAAAAATATTAAAACTTTCCTATAGTTGAGATTTTGAAAAAGAAAATGGAGTTAAACTTCTTGTTCTTTCAACATCTGTTCTGTTTTTACTTAAATGGTGCAACCAGGTGGCTATTCTTAGAAAAAAATTGCCTTATAAAAATTCTGTCCGTATTTGTAACAATATGCTAACTCAGTGCTATGTAGATGTTTAACCAGAGCTGTCAACATCCTTTCTCAACTATACATTAATTTTATTAAGGTATCTGGTACAATTAATCATTTTGATGGGCAATATGTGACAACAATGTGTAACTTTTTTTCAGACGTCATGTTGATTTTATTATTCTAGTAGCTATGCCTCTGTGGAATCAGAGTTCTGTGCACTACCGTCTCTGTTTTGAAATGATAGTTCTTTCTTTACTTATAGCAGTTATATACAGTTTTGACTACAACATTCCACCATCACAATGTATGCAGATAATATGCTAATTTATCTTTATGGCAGCTCTCAAGGGTCATTACCAAGGCGTAGTGAAATATACTGAGGACATTAATAATGATTGTAATAAAACTGGCTTTGGAAAGCATTAAGAACAACATAATGATGCTTGCAGAGCTGCAAATATCTTGGTGAAAGGATGAATGTGCATTAAATGGACTTTCATTTTGGTAACATTCATTCTGATTCAGATGAGTGTATAAAACAAGTTAATTTACCATTTGCCAGTAACCAGTTAAAGATTTAATCATGAAAAGTGCATTTACTTTGAATGTGTTATTACTGCCAAACTTGTACCTTTGCAAATGAGATTGCTTTTTGCTGGAAGGTACTTGGAGATTAAGAAATGGAAGGACTACCGTCCCAACTGTTACGAGATCCGATTGTTAAAGACTAGAGAGTGGGATGTGTTTGTAAATAAAAATGGAAAATGCACAATTAAAAAAATACAAAAAGAGTCAGGAGATACCAAAATTCCAAATTCATCATCAACGTGCTTGTATTCTGTATATTCTAAAGATGGAATAGTTCCACATAAAATTCAAGTCTCTTGCTGTTTCAACCAGGGAAGGATGGTGGTTCCTATTTCAATAGGGTGGTGAATCTGCTCTGGGGTTTAGTCAGAACCAGTGAGAACTCTAAAGGAGCTAGTCAAGGTGCTGAACCATTTGGGGGGGGTCAAGTTCAGCACTTTGGATAGCTCCTTTAAAGTTGTGATTGGTTCTAAGTCAAACCTAGGGAGGGTTGATGCCCCATAGAAATTGGAGCCACCTGCCTGCAGTGGTTTCAGCCTTCCCCAAACACCCCCTTTTGTGTGCCTGGGGCCAAGAAGAAGAAGAAGAAGAAGAAGAAGAAGAAGAAGAAGAAGAAGATTTTCAATGTTCCCTAGAGGCCCATGTACAGGACAGAAAGTATCTGAGGACCCATGTGATTCCTCTCCTGCTAATATGGTATGTAAAGAGAACTCAGTTTCAGGAAGACTTGAATGTTAAATAAATTTCTCTGAACTGCCAGTACAGAAGTAGCCAATCAAAGTTGCTGCAGGACAGTCGTATACAAGCTTTTAAGCTATATGGATCAAGCTACCTGGTATATGGATCAGGCTCTGCAATTTGCCAGAGCTATGCTGAATTCACCTTCACAACCACTCCCTTTTCTGTTTACTTATTTTTAATTAACCAAGTGGGCTCTTGTCCTACGGCCCCAGCCCTGTGGTATGTGAATGCACAGAGTCTCCCACTGTTATGGAAAGAGCCTCTTCTGAATGTTTCTAACATCTGTGCACACAGATGAGTTTAAATTTTGAGAAGACAATCTTTTCAAAACACATTGGCATCGTTGGTTAGCGCACAAGAATTTGATACAAGCAATGTCTGTACAAAATCTGAATATGCTCAAATATTTCACAGATGAAAATATGGACACTTCTGTGTACTCATTGTAGTATCCCTGTTCTCACAGCAAGGGATTGCTGTTGATTTCCTCCCTATTGTAACATGTTGCTGTTCTCTGCCTTCTGGTTATAGAAAATAGCCTGTATTTCACTGGCTTCTGAAGAAAGGAACATTACTAAATTTAAAAGTATACACTTTTAAAATAAAATGAAATGTTTAATAGAATATTTATTCTCACACTGAAACTGGTTTTATGTATTATAAATAGCTAGAACATGAACATAGACAGTAGCATTTGCTATCTGAATTGGCAGCTATGGAGGAGTGGAATTGAAGTAATGTGCACAACGGTTCAAATTTAACTTCAGAAGAACTTGGTGAAGAGGAATTTCTAGAGGGCAACTCCAGAAATTCACACAAACACAACTTTTAAAAGGCACCAGACAAATCTGATCAAAATAAGGACCACCGGTTTTCTTTACTATAACTCCAATCAAATTGGAGTTATATATCATGCTTGAAGGTGTTTATGCAAGTTTATTTCCCTGTATCTTTATAGGATGTCCAGATCTTGTGAGATTTGCTGGAGGCTGAAACAATCAGAAGCAGCGTGAGAACAAAACAAGTATAATTCAGACACCCACACCCATGTTGCAGCTAGACTTAGAATAGGTGCTGCAATTGGCATCAAGGGCAGCTTTTTTTTTCTAAGCTTAAGTGTAGTGTGGAAGGCATGATATATTTGTGTGTGATTGTGGACGGGAAAGGAAGGGGTCATGGCGGGAAGGGAGGAGGTCCTGGCCTATGCTACAAACCCATAGAAATTATGCTTGGCTGATGATAGGAATATATTGTTGATGAAATGACATTTATTTCATACTTACTGTCCTTTTTTCATATTTGTTTTAGATACAACGCTGTTTTTTCCATCATTCAGTGTGAATTCATATTTAGCACTACCTTCTCTAACATCGATGTCCGGGGCTAGATTTGCAACAGGGCAAGAACAGAACAGAATGATGATCTACCTGACAGTGAAGACAACAGCTTTGAATGGCACTCTCCTTTACAGTGAGTACAGATCATGTATTCATAATGGGCGACATCCAACATTGCACAAGCAGGCATCTACCATTGCAGAAGTGAGCGTGCAGCAGACCCTCACTGTGAATGTTCAACATTTCTAGGAAATAATGTAACGTTGGGTATTTTGAGACCAGAGTCACTCTGTTGTAGCTCTTTTCTTTTTTGTTGCCTACTTTCGTGACTGGTTTTAGGTTGGGAAGGCCTTTGGGCAAGTTGCTCCCTGAATGCACCCATCTCCTTACCACTATTGCTGCTGCCCATTTTCTTACCTCTCCCTCTAAGCCCAAGTTGCACGGCTACACAGAGGAGGAAGAGAAAGGGTAAGGATATTGCTACTCCTTTTCCTTGCTCCTCACCCTGGTTGCTCACTTGGAAAATGCACATGAACAGGTAACAACAGGAAGGAGGTCCAGGAACAGGAGATCTCAGCGACTGGTGGGGCAGTGTGCCTCTCTTGGAGCCAGACCTCAGCCCAAGATATGGATCTTGACCCTGTTGCTGTTCCTGTACCCCTCTTTGTAAATGCGTAGTATTTCTATAACTCATCAGGAATCAGGGAACAATTAGAGATGAGAGACAAGATGTAACAGGTGTGCTACCAATTTATGGGAATGTTGACTGGAGAATAAGCAAAGCAACATTTACTCAAGAAAAGTGAACTTTGATTCTTTTATCACCGGTACAGCAGTTCTAAAATGATTTACAAAAGCCAGAGGTGTGCTATTTTAGATCCACTAACACCTTCCAGGAAAGTTTTGAAACAGAGGGCAGGAGAAGAAATTTTTATTTTTCAAGTAAATATAGGGTAATACTAGGACAAATAACAACTAGAAAGCTAATAAAGAGCAATATAAGAAAAGCTTAAAAGATTATCATTTAATTTTGTTTAATTATCTCTTGAAAATAACAAGTCCTGAAGGAGAATACAGGCAACCTGTGTATAATATTTTTATTCTGTTGGTATATTGTTTATAAAAGCAACAGACAGTCTTGTAGCACCTTCAAGATGAACAGATTTATCGTAGCATGAGCTTTTGTAGACTAGAGTCCATTTCATTAGATGCAATTTTGCAAAACTCTATTGCTTTTTGTTGTGACAGAACAACATGGTGGGAAGTTGTTGAATACAGATATCCTATATCAACAACGTTAAGGCTCTAGAGCTTTCAACCAAGCACCAAAAAAGCAGGAAATTGGGTATTAAGTCTTACAAGCCTTAACGCCACATCGTCCCTAAGGATGCAGAAAGTGCTAGTGAAATTCTCATTCTCCCAAAGCAGATAAACCATGAGGACAGGATGAAAAATATGATACGCAGAAGTGACTGTGGGGTTGTGGAAAACTGATGACGCACAACTTAGGGTCACCTACTTCTCTTTTTTAGAGCATCTCATGTTGAAAGTTGCAACCCAACACATCTGACAGGCACCAGGTTGGGGAAGGCTGTTCCAGAGCAAGGGCAGGCAGAATGTAGATCTCCAGATGTTTCAGAGTTCAACTCATAAAAGCCCCTACCGGCATGAGCAGTGATCAGGAATGCTGGGACTTGATGTCCAAAACATCAGGATAGATCTATTTTCTGCCCACATCTGTTCTAACGTATGATGTTTTCCAGCATTAAGATATGTGATCCATGAAGGAACTCCATTTCAATCTTTCACTTTGTGTTGCAAGCCTATATTTCAGAGGTTATATTTTATACCTTTTCCAACAAGAATATGTATTGAGTGACCAATGTGGGGGGCAATTAGTGAAAATAATGCAAAATTATGCCTCAAGTTGGTTTCTTGTGGCTGTAAAATAAAATGTGATACAAATAACAGATGCAAATGCAGTAGTACTGGACTACCATGTGCTGTGATGCATCAGTGTGATGGAGAATGTGGTCAAGACTAAATGATAAAAACTAAATTCACTAAAAACAAAAGTTTTTAAGCTCTGTTTTTTTAAAAAAAAATGGTTAAATTTATTTTTTGTGTGTGTTACAAGATAATTTAATACGTATGCTATGCAGTAAACAGATTTCTATAATGATTTGAAACCCTGATCCAGAAAGAATAAATCAGCCTTATGAAAATTTTGCATTATTTTCACTAACCCACCCACCCCAATTGATGCCTCAGTACATATTCTTGTTGGAAAAGGGGTAAAATATGACCTCTGAAAGTTTCAGGCTTGCAACACAAAGTGAAACATTGAAATGAGGGTGAGATAGTGCATCTTGTTGATTTCTCCAACAAATGTGTATGAATAAAACCTTAATATCTCAACAAGGGTTGCTCCTATGAAAAGATTGATAATGAGTTTTTTGTAGCAAATTTTATGTGCTTTAATTTTGTACTGAGACAACTTTTCTGTGAATTACAAATAACAGAGTTACAGCGCGAAAACTGAATTTTGGGTGCCATTTTCCAAGATTACGATGATTTCCTGAGATGCCCCTATATGTAATTTTAATCTACATGGTAATAAATACCACCGTACCAGATTTCACACTTGTATCACAATGTGCATGATTTGACTACAAATAGTTGTTAATCTGCTCTATCTACTAAGGCCCGCTTATGAACTAAAGTTTCATTCCCTTTCAATTCCATAGCTTCCTTGTGGTAGGGTCTGCTCATGCTAAGGGGATTGATTGTCCACATTCACAAACACACACACACATACACACACAGCTCACAGAAATTCACAGCCGCTGCTGTCTGTTGTGGCCATTATTGCCTCCTCCCCTTCCCCCTCCCCTCATCCTCAACGTTCCAAATGCCATCTTATGAGCTTCCATAGGCTTTCATTAGCAATAATTAAAAAAAAAAAAACTAAATTGAATTTTAAAAAAAGAATATCCATTCCACCTAGTAGAGTAGAAAAGGAAACCAGAAACAGAAACAGTTAACACATGGCAGCCATCCTGTCCTGGCCAGAAGCGAGCAGAAATGGTTGCCAATACTTTTTCAGAAATACTTTCGCGTGACCGAGGGTTTCCCCCCCTTTTTTTCTGTTAACTGCCCTTTCTCCCTCAGTCTTTAACCAACGTCCTTGAAATTTTCAGGTTAGGTAAAATAGGCATTTCTTTCTGGGACATCTAAATTTCAGGAAGATTGGTGAAAAAATCGCAATGTTATGAAAGTTAGAATGACCAATCTTCCAATTACCCCTTTATAACGGTAGAATGCTTTCCCCCCTGTCGAACCTTAACTAAGAACTCAGTGCCGTGCATTCTTAAATTAATAAGATACTTTTCAAATACAGATATTAGCAGTGGGTGGGTGTGAGAGGTGGATTCCCAGTTGCTGTAGAGTCTGCTTTGAAGTTAGGTCTACAGCCAGTGCCTCATACCTTTGCTATTTCACTCCACTGTGCCATAGTTTTTTGGACCAGGCGGCCATCCCACCATGGAGCCACAACTCTCTTGTGCATTACTATGTGATATCCAATTATTCCCTGTGGAGCTGTCAACCTGCAGCCTCTCTGAAACTGTGTTTCCCCCAGGCGTAGCCATAACAGCTATAAACTCTGCAGGAACCCTGCATTTAAGTTTCTGGGACAACTTTACTCAACAGCACCGGCAGAGAGCTAAAAAGCACAATAAAGACAGATGGTGATTTCACAAACCATTCACACAAGCTGTTTAAGATTTCACAAGGTGGTTTCTAAAATTTTCAGCAAGCACTTTCCCATAGGTGAGCCATTCACAAAACACTTTCCCATATGCATCCAATCATGAGAATTATCATGGGGAACATCATGTCATTGGGAAAGCATGTAATGAGAAAGGGCCTCTATACTCTAATAGCCGGATCCTATGTGTGTTTACTTTGAGATAAGTTCTGCTCAGTTCAATGGAGCTTACATCCAAATGTGAGCACAGGCTTACAACCTAACAGCCTGATCATTTACACTGAGTTCTGTGCTATCAATTGGCACAATTATCTGTGTTGTGGTTGTGAAGTCTCTGTCGCTGATTAGCTGATGTGATCACATGGGATGTTCAATTACTGAAGAAATTGTACGAGTTTGCAGCCCAGTTCTGTTTGGGAAGTTACCATTTTGGTTGGGACAAAATGCTCATACAGAAGCAGGCTAGGGACTGGAAGAGGTTGCAAGGTGTAGGTCAAAAGTGGACAACTTGTGACTCCCTAGATGTTTTGTCCTACAACTCCCATCAGTTCAAGTCTGCACAGCTAATGTAGAGGGCACAGGTGTAGGTAAATCAAGGATCAGGGAGCCTAAATGCAAGGAGGCTGAATGTAAGCCTATGCGGCAGGGTCTTGCTATTTACTGTTTTACTCTGTACAGCACCATGTACATTGATGGTGCTATATAAATAAATAAATAAATAAATAAATAAATAAATAAATAAATAAATAAATAAAAATAATAATAATAATAGAGTAGAGAATGGAATGAGAAACAGGACTGTGAAGGAGGGGTAGGTGGCTTTAGGAAAAGGGTAGAGGAGGCAGAACAGAGGCAAGAAGGGGCTAATCAGAAAGGGGACTCTGAAGGAACTGTACAGCACTTAAGGTCAGGGAAGAAGCCCTCTGCCAGAGGGAGGCAACTGACAGCACTGGGGGCCATTGTTTGCCCCCTCAGCCCTCCAGCGTTGGCCACATTCCACAGAGAACCATGCGGTCCATGGGGTTCCCCAAAGAATAAAAACAAAAAGTGCTAACATTTGTCAGCAAACCACTCCATAGTGCTCAAGAGTGCTACGGTGGTTAAAGTTAGCTTGCTAGCTAAATTTAACCCTTTTGGTGCTCCATGGCAACCCCAGAGCACAAAAGGGGCCAGATTTAGCTGGCAAACAAGCTAAATTGGGCTTTTAGGGCACTCCGTAGGCACTACAAAAGTCTTTTAAATATATACTATTTCAGAGGTGGTGGAGGGCCCTCAGTATGGGGTCAGGAGGGGCCATATGCAGCCCACAGGCCAATGCATTATCCATTCCTGCTGAATACATTGAATAGTGAGGACGTGAATGCTAGGGAGGGTGGTCAAGAAGCAGGATGGCTAAAAGAAGTCACTGCTAGTGCTAGAGTCTGGAACACAATAGGGCAAAGGTGGAGAACCTTTTTAAGTCCAAGGGCTGAATTCCAATCTGAGAATTTGGTGGGCCAAAGAGAAAGTGGGTGAAGCCAAAATATAATTCCTTCCAGTTTTAAGCCTATTCAGAAGCAGGACTGAATCACCCAGCAGCCCTTTTAAATAGAGTCTCAAATACCGAACCTTTGCACGTCTACTCAGAGGTAAGCATAATCAGCATGTCTACTCAGAAGTAAGCAGGGTAAATGTCTTCCTGTTTACTCAGAAGTAAGCCTCTGCAGGCTCAGATGTAAGCAGTACTGAATCACTCAGCCGCCCCTCTCCACGGCATGGAAAAGCTCTTATCTCCTACCAGCAGCTGATTGGAGATAAGAGCTTTTTCCCTGCTGAGAACTGAGAAAGGGAGTCTTTTTCAGCTGTCAGCAGTCAAAAGCTCTGCTCTCTGATCAGCTGCTGTTCAGAGAAAAGAGTTTTTCCCTGCCAGGATTGGGGACAGGCCCCAGCAAGCCAAACGGGGAACATCTCTGTGCTATATATTTTCGTCACATTATTCAACCAAAGCATGTAACCTTTTCCTTAATATATAGCAGCTCTCCTCTAGCATCAAATGCTGGCTTAAAAGATGTGCATAACCATTAATTGATGTGTGTGTAGAGAAAATAACGGTGTAGGTAAAGCAGAGAGCCTGGCAGTAGCCACCTCTGGTGAAAGAATAATGTATCTTGTTAGAATCAACACTTTGAAACAGACTTCATGGGAACAGAGCAGGAGTTATGGGTACCAGTTGAGATGAAAAAGAGAGCTTTTCATACCTGCCAGTGAACAAACCTTTTGAATTCTTTGTCCAGCACAAAGAAACCTCTAATAAGGCAAAGGGAAAAGAAGATGAGATAAAAAAGTGTGTCATGAGGTGCATTTGTGGAAAATCTTGAATACTCTTCCTTGAAGTGATTCCAATCTGGAGGTTTTTGCTGTGGGTTGTAGAGCCAATGAACAAACTTTAACTTTTGTGCATTTCCTTTGAAAAAGAACTAAGACTCTACCAAAAGCATATGATCAGAGTTTTAGAGCAAACCTTTGACCACATCCCAGGTGGCAAATTATACCCATTCCTTTAAGAAATGATTGGTCAGAGACTAGCTGCTTTTTTTTCTTTTGAAAATTGCTGGTATTTGAAATGAAGATATGTTGGAATCAGTAACTAGAATTCAGCTACAATCTCAATAGCATAACTTTCCCCTCCTTTTTATGGTAATGAGATGCAGATATGGCCCTGTTGGAAAATGAATTTAAAACAACAAAATTATGTTTTCCAATATGTGTGGTTTTTCCATATTTTGACTCACTAAAATACATAAGATATACAAATGAAGGAGCGTGAGAGTCAGGATTAGGAGGGGGGAATTACCAGGGCCTGCTTCAGTTCGATTTCCCACTCCCCCCACGGGGCTGACTGACAGCAACGATCCTGTGGGTAAAGAGGAAGGAGCGAGGAAGACAGGAGCAGGCAAAGGGAACATCAGGGCCTGCTCCACTTGGCCTGCCCCTCCTTTGGGAGAGGGGAGAGGAGAGCAGGGCCATCCCACCAGCCCTGCTAACAGTCTACTTATTTTTTCCCTCTTCCCTCCCCATCGCCTTTTCTTTGTGTGTCATGTCTTTTTTAGATTGTAAGCCTGAAGGCAGGGACTGTCTTCTTTG
Organism: Elgaria multicarinata webbii; assembly: GCF_023053635.1. Classification (NCBI taxonomy): domain Eukaryota; kingdom Metazoa; phylum Chordata; class Lepidosauria; order Squamata; family Anguidae; genus Elgaria; species Elgaria multicarinata. Next base: position 114,853,097 of record NC_086174.1, read on the forward strand.
CTGATTGATTTTTAAATCACTCTGGGAGCCTTTTCTGGCTGAGGAGCAGGATAATAAATAAATAAATATTCATATAAAATTGCTGAGCTCATTCTAATATTTCTGTTATTGAGATCCTGTCTCCTAAATTCTTATATGTAGGTTTCTCATCATCAGAGCTGGTTTCAAGGTCTCCCTGAATGAATCTTCCTCCTGCTTCTTCCCACGGTTTATGCTGCCATTTGCTTGCCTTTCCCTTTGGGCCCAGTCTGCTGCATTTTCCAGACAGAGGGGACAAGGCATGCAGAGTATACTGCTCCTATTTGCCCTTTGTTGTACAGCTTTATCGCTTGGAGAGAGCAATTACAAGGAGGAGGAGGAGGAGGGGGAGGAACAATAACAATAAGGAGGAGTCAGTTGGCAATAACAATGAGGAAGTTAGCAGGACCAGGAGGTGCCAGTGACTGGAATGTGGGCCTCAGCAAGTGCCTGACCCTGCCAACAATTCATGCCTCTTTTCCTTGTAAATTTAGAACAACATGGGGTGGGCAGATGGGAACGGTCTTCTTCATTGCTTATTCATTCCACCTGTGAAATTCCCCTTCCTGTCCCACTGCAACACCGTGAGTTCTCAGAAGTGGGGTTAGGAATTCCGAAGCTCAGCAAAGGCCAGGCAGTTGATGATATAATGGAACCACTGCTGAAAACGGCTACTGTGTACAGAGATCCCTGTAATGTCTACTTGAACGTACCTTGTGTCCTGGAATAATTCCACTCACTGTTTCCCTGCCACTGTTCCACAACAGCCTATATTATGAAACAAGGGTGGGGAAATATTCAGGATAATGTCCCCCAGACACAAGGTGAGTTCAACCACAGGTGCTGTCGAGGAGAGTGGAGGAACTTATGGTTAATGGTTTTGGTGGCAGCCGTGTGTTTGGTTCAGAGTTGAATTTCACCTTCGAAAGGTGCAACGACAAGGAGGAGATGGAACAGAATAAAAGAAGACTCATTGGATATAGCTACAAATTTACCACGAGGGATGTAAATACGAAATCTTAGAGGCATTCATTCCATTTATCTGTCATAGCCATAATCCATAACAACAAACAGAAGAGTTTATGGTAAGCTAGATACAAATAAATGCTAACTGTATAGATAAAGCATTTCAACAGGTGTCAACCGCCACTGCTGAGCTTCATAGACACAAAACCGGCAGCAGATAGAAAGCTGAAAATATGCCAGATCTCATTTACAATTGGCACTGCCCGTGCAGAGTGCCCCTGCAGCATACGATCAAATTTTTGTTAACAAAATCTCTGCGGATCTTTGATGCTGGAAGTTGCAACTGCAAGCAAAACAAAATTTCCAGTGACTTGTATGTCTGAGTCATTCAATTTGAATTGATACGGGATAGTCAAATTGCAGATTAGGATTTAGAACTTTTCTAAGTATATACAGATGATTAATTAGTGGGTTGTGTCTTATTTTACAAACACAATAACAATCTTCAGAAATAAAATGAGCATACCTCTCTACCGAGAGCATAGTTTGCATTGATTAAAAGTGAAAAATATAAATGCTTCACTGATTTCCTAAGCCTCTAGTTAATTTAGATAGTTTTGATAGCCAGTATATGATTTTTGATGATGCCGTACTATGGAGATACAGCAAGTCAATTGAGGTGGGTCGTTTTTGGTATTGGTATGAGCAGCAGCCAAAGATATGGAGTGGAGGTGGAGAACATGCACATGTAATGACATCAGCTTTTTCCAACCTTTTATTTATTTTATTTATTTATTTAAGGATTTTTATGCCGCCATTCAGCCAAAAAAGGCTCTCACGGCGGCTTACAAAAGTATTTCTTGACAGTCCCTGCCCACAGGCTTACAATCTAAAAGACATGACACAAACGGAAAGGGGATTGGGAGGGAGGAGGAGGAGGAGGGGGGAAAGGAAAGCAAATTCAGGCACTACAATCTTAGTTGGAAAGTTCAGCAGTTACAGGTGACAGCAGGAGGGAGGGGGCTCTCAGCTGGAGCTGGACCCAGGCACGGTGGAGAGGTGCCTGGCTGCTGCTTCCTCCCTCACTGGTGGCCTCTCCAGAGACAGTTGGTAGCAGGAGGGAGGGGGCTCTCAGCTGGAGCTGGACCCAGGCACGGCGGAGAGGTGCCTGGCTGCTGCTTCCTCCCTCAAACCTTTTGTCCCCCAAATGTGTTGGACTGCAACTCACATCATTCCCAGTCAGCACGGCCATTAGGGAGTAAGTTGTACTAGATATAATAGAGCATTGCCATAAGTGTTATGGAGTGGGGAACTCAACATGCTCCTATTGTTTTGAATGGCTGCTTCATTTATTTTGTAAGGTTTAGTTCTGCCCGGTAAAGCCACAATATTTGAACTGTTTCGGTTCACAATTTACTTCATAATTTATGTAGTCCTTCATCCCAACGTTTATGTGCTGCGTGGCATACCTTTAGAAATCCAAAAGCCAGAAAGAGCTAAGGGACAGTTAAGAGCCAGTAAGAGTTAAGGTGCAGCAGATACCATAACACTTTGTTCTGATTTTCTAGTTCTTGAACATAATCAATTCCCGAAAAATTAGCTCCATGTATGACTTGGGGAATAATTCTTTCCTTGAAGACTTTCAAGACTGGAAAAACTATATGTCCTCCTTCCCCCCACCCCCAGAAATGAATTAGTGCTTGGGAAGTGTATGAAGATTTTGATTTAATGACTTGTAAATGTGTTTTCCACGGCAAATTAATCAGAAAAGCACAACTCCAGGCAATAAAAGGCCTTCTTGTGTTTTTTCAGCTGGCCAACTAGCATTTGAACTCTGTGTCTAAAAACTACCAGTTTTACTTTAGAGTAGTTGATGATAAGCTTATCCTGTGTAGAGAAATGACCTATCTTGATTTTGGTTGGCACCCATATAGCTGTCTACCTGCAATAGACCATTTTGCCTTGGCCATTTAAACCATTATTCCATTCTTCTCAAAGCAAAAACGTCAGCAGGAGTAGAATGCACTGAATGGAGGTGATTGATTGGTTTAGCACTTTAATTTTCAGTTGTTGGTGTAAAGTTTAACAAGTATATAAGCAAATGACTTTAAAACAAGCATCACTTTTACTAGCATTGCAGAAAAAAGCCTTCTCAGCGAAACTATCGTTTTTTAACGGAGAACATTATTAACTGTAGGTAGATTATCACAAAAATAAATTGAACAGTACTGCTTCTCGCAATAGCTCCAAATCATTGTGGTGAAGCACTTTTATATCTGAAGTCTTTATTATTATGGGCTGTGTTGATCAGTTACTTGGAGGTAACAAGAGTAACAAGAACTTCAATGGGTGTTATTTATGCCAGCTGCCAAAAAATAGAATGGCCATTTTAAAAAGAGAGGGCAAGAGGAAAAAAGAGGAGATACACAATTCATAGAAAATTACTATGTAGAAACTAATTTGGGAAAGAACGGTTGGCACAACTACTATAGTAGATTATCCCGTACTTTCTGCATGCAAAAAAGTACTTCTACTCAGTTATTTATTAGCACAAAAAAAAATTGATTATGGGAGAACAGAAAGTGCTAATCCATGAACTAGACCCAATGAAGTTGTTTCTGTGTGCAGAATCGGATGCTTTCGGTGTTAGGTTTAGGTTGCTTATATTTAAAAGGGCTGCCAAATGATTTCTGTTTTACGGTTATAATGGGCAGAAGCTATTTCTTAAATTGTATTGGGGAAATGTCCCATGCTAGGCAAGTGTGGCAAATTCCACCCCCTGGGTGCACACACACCTCAGGGGCAGTATCCAATGTGACACTACCAGTAATGTAAACGATGTTGTACTAATGTAAGTGATCTTGAATGCGGCACTGATAGTGTGCGACAGGTTTTCTGGGGAAACCCATTGTGTCAGAAAATGCTATTGGTGTTGTGCTAGAGGTCACTTATGTGGGGAGGGAGAAGAACAGAGCAACCAGGGAGATGGGGATGGGGAGAAAGTAGGGTAGCCAGTATAGCATGAGAGGTGGGTGGGCTGCAGCAGAGGCACAGGCCCCTCTCAAACTTGGGAGCCCATTTCTATCACTACACTTATACATCAAGCACTGGAAGTTTTGGATAAGGCATTGATGTCCAGGGATAAGACGCTGATAGTGGGAAAGAATAAAATTATCTTGGATGGTTCGCAATTCGGAGAGCTCCTCATGTGCTAGTGGGATTTCTTAGGATGTTCTACAGGGAGGAAAGAAATTCAGCAGAATCACTCACTGTATCATACAGACCCTCCGTACAGACCCAGAGCCATCAGCTCTGTAATAATCACATTGGTGAATACCAATACTGGTGCCGGAGACTTTATGTGCAAATATCATTAGTGTGTTTTTGCAGTCATTACTGTATAATCACCATGTCCAAAGAGAATAGTATGTGCTGACCATCATAAAAAAATCACTGGAAAAATATATAATTAGTGACCTGTGTGGGTAAATTGAGCTTTCAGAAATGACTCTTTCATTATTGGGCTTTTCTTTTGAAATTGCTGTTTCAGGTATCATTCCTTCTATTCATGATTTAAAACTTCCTATTCCCATGTGAATATAACCAAAACCACACTACCCATGCACAGGAGGTGGTATCAGTACACTCAGTGTAACCCTGAGGTTTGCAGAGATATGAAAACTCTTAAATCCCTAAGGGGGGGGGGAATCCCAAAGGGGGAGAACCCCCCCCCCCAAATAACCCAATAATAACTCAGTAGCACAGAATGTTGAGAAACTGAGAGGGGGGGAACCTGTCAAATGGGTGGGAAGGGTGGTGGAATGGAGCAGCTAGACAAGGTGAACGGTGGAAGAGACACACAGATATAGAAAGAACAGGCAGAGCCATCTTTTTGTCTGAATGGGTCGATTTCTAGTTCATGCTGAGAAGCAATTCTGAAATGTCCCCAGGGAGGTAGTGAGAGCTGCCCACAGACACCAACGGAGAAATCAAAGATATTCATGTACGTGGGTTCAAGTATGTCCATCCTGCTCCAATCCCATAACCCCCTCCCTGCAATAGACAGCAAACCAGGAGAGGTTTGAAACCTCAACAAAAGCACGCTGCATTGCAGTGTTTTATTTGTAAAAAAAAAAAAAAAAACACCTTTGCTTTTCTTGGGTTTTTACATAAATATATATTTTATTGTCTTTAAAGCCAGTGATGAGCATACTGGAGAACATTTTCTTCACCTTTACCTTGCGGATGGAAAACCAACAGCTCGACTTGGCTGTGGCGCTTCACGGGACATTCTGACGGTGACTGTCAATCACTCCATTAGCAGAGATGCCCTTGTCCCTATCACAATAAGGTATGTATGCATGCAGCACCTGGTGAAATTCCCTCTTCATCACAACAGTTAAAGCTGCAGGAGCCCCGCCCTCTTTTGTATCTGGTCACTCTAATATAGCTCTGAGATTTTAAAGAAAACAAATAAAACTTAAAATCAGCTTGTTTTATTCTTTCATTCAGTATTAGAGTAATTAGTTCAGAGGCTTCAAGTACAGCTTTCGCAACCACTTTTTAAGTTGCGAAATATAGCTATGCTCGTGAGGTGTTGCAAAACTCCTGAGGCTTTGTGTAAATATTGTGGTTTATGGCTCAACACAGATGGCTATGTTGAGCAGAAGTTTGGGATGGAGTGTCAATCTTTCAAAAAATGAACTGCGCAGGGCAGGTGAAAAATCTGTATCTAATCTCTGAATTATAATTGAGCCAGGCAGTACTTTATTTATTTATTTATTTATTTATTGCATTTTATAGCGCCCGATAGCCGAAGCTCCCTGAAATAGCATTGGGCGGGGGGTTAGTGTGACCTTCTCTTCTTCACCAGAGAGACAGTCTCTACTGAACAGGTGTGAGCATCTGACTCGAAACAGCTTTGTTTTAATGATTTCCCTCCACTCCTCAAAACGTTGAAGGTCACGAGAACCAGATTTTCCTGCAACTGGGCTCTGGCAGAGAAGGCCCAGTTCACTGGTGGCTCTCTGCAGGATAAAGGAGAGAGCGTTGCATCAGTGCCACTCAGTATATGAACCAGAGTGAAGAAAGGACCCCGTATACAGTAGGGAGCATCCTTGGCCCTCATTGCAGAGAGGCGGACTAGCTGAGGTAATAGGTGGTGCCCCAGTCCCATGTTCTTAAGGTGAATTCTCTCTCTCTCTCTCTCTTTTTAAAGAAAAGAATTCCTGTCTTGCCCCACTGTCTATAAAGGTTATGCTAATTTATAAAATACACTTTTCGCCTTAGTTAAATCCAGTGCATTGTTTGGTGTTCTATTTTTGTTCTGTACAGCACCATGAACGTTGATGGCGCTATGTAAATAAATATTAATAATATTAAAAATCTTGAGTTTATGGGCATTGAATACAAACAGTGCTTTCTTTCTCCATTCCTATCTCATGGTCTTTCTTCTTGGCTTTTTTCTCCTCCTCCTTCTCCTCCTCCTCCTCCTCCTCCTTCTTCTTCTTAAGGTCAGATTTAAAGTATCTTGTCTTGTTTCCTATTTGTTGATTTCTTCCCAGGTGGCACCCTACTAAGCTTGCCATAATGAAATACATCCCAGCCCTGTGTTAGCTTGCGCAAGTGTTTAATTTATTTTGTGGATGTTCCAGTGTTCTGTACACGGAAAAGAAAATGTTACCTCCCTTATGGCCTCCCAGGCAGAGGACTTTTCTCTGCTGGAAAGTCTAATGATGACATTGTAACAGCAAGGGGTAGAGGAGCCCTCCAATTTTATTTCTATCACCAGTGATTCTCTTTGTGATACGGTGATCAACTAATTGTCTGAATTTTATTAGCTGCGGCAGCAGTGTCTCTGATCCACATGGCTAAAGTATTAAATGGTTGACTGATTTCAAAAACTAGTAATTGTCTGCCTATAAATTTAGTGGAACTGGACTGAAGAAATGGGTCTTAATTTTCCAATTCAACATTTACATGAAGTGCATGCATTCACAGATTCCCTTCACAACATGTTGCTATACTAGAAAGGAATGCCATTTACACATTTTCTCCATTTACCTGGATTTGTGTTGCTATTTGGTGTGCTAGTGTTTTCATTCCACATGTACAACTCTGTGCTCTGCCTCTGATGGGGATTTATATGCATCTGATATGAAGAGCTGGTGATCATTTTTGTGATTTCCTTCAGCAAAATAAAAAGAGAAGCGGTATATCCTTCACCAAGCAACAATAAATATGTAATCCTTCAGCAATCATCTTTAATCTGTGGCCAAGGGAATAAGCAAACATGGCATTGCCTTTGTGAGCTTTCTCAGCACTGGGTGCCATAAGCTTTAAAATATACACACATGAGGTAACTGTTGATTTTTCTTCCACAACCAGCACTTGGATATAGATGATTCTGTTTCCTCTGTTTTTGCCTGAACAGCAAACTGCCAAGCAGTGGCAGACTACTGATTAAAATTAAATTGTTGTTCTTGATTTCAACCGACACCAGCCCTGCTATTAGATAGAATGAGGTAGTTGCCTCAGGTAGCTTGATCATATTTATTAATTTATTTCATTTATATCTCACATTGTTTCCTCTTGCAAGAAACCCAATGTGGCTTACATGGTTCTCCTCTCCATTTTATCCTCACAACAAGCCTGTGAGGTAGGTTAGGCTGAGAGTCAATGATTGGCCCAAAGTCACCCAGGGAGTTTCATGACTGGGTGGGAACTAGAATCTGGAACTCCTGGGTCCTAGTCCAACACTGTAACCACTGCACTACAGGTCAGAGTCATTTTGTTATTTAATTATTGTTGTTATTGTGGTGGTTACTATTATCATCATCATCTCTTTCTCGCTCATGGTGATTTTTCTTGACGGACATGATGGGCTTTGCCAAGTCGTGCTGTCTTTTACCCATTCAGGAATTTCCTGACAATAGAGCATGTTTTAAGTATGACTGCTTTCTGAATGTTGGTGTGGATGTGTTTTGGTAGGCTCAAGTTTCTAAAGGTTTTCTGTATAGTTTTTTGAAGTGCTGCTGCTTATTGATGTGACAAATGGAATAATTGTGACCTTTCCCTGTTGATATAGTTCTTCCATGGCCAGTGGTGTATATTTTTTCTCTTTTCCTCTTCTTTTTTTCTACAACATTTTTGTCATTAGGTATTGCTATGTTGATGAGATACATGTTGTTGTTGTTTTGTCTATAACTGTAAATGTCTGGTTGTTTGCAAGGTATTGTCTTGTCATATGAATTGTTCTGTCCCAGTATATTTTATGATCTGCGTTTTCCAAGATTGTTTTGGGTAAGTATGTACGTATAGTATGGTGTAGGTTGTTTGATGTTGAATTTGATGGCCAGTTGTTGGTGAATTATTTTTACAGCTGTATTGTATTTGTCTGTATAGTCCATTCCTGCCATTATTATAATAGTATTATTAGTATTAGTATTATTGCGAGGGAAGGGGACAGATGCTTGTGAGGTTTTCTGCTTTAGGTGTCAAAACACACCTTGACTTGGGGTGGAGATGCCATTATTATTCAGCAAACTGGAACTGTTAACACAACACCCTAACCATCACTTAGTGATTGAGTGTGGCTTGTTTTGAACCATGGATTGTTTGTTGAATCACACCTTATCTTGTAGTCTGAACTCAGCCAGGGTGGCTTGTTAACCATGCAGTGTGGGCTGTTAACCACCCTGAACAACCAAGCAACAAAACGTGGGTTCTCAAGGTGGCTTGTTGAGAAGAATAAGCCACACTCCTACTGTAGCACTAGCTATGATGCAGAAATTATGACTTTATAACTACAAAGACCAATGGCAGGCAAAAATGAGTACCATTGGCTGGACTATTTTTGCTTATAATCATGTTTACATTAATACAATTGAACAGCAACACAGAGAAGTAGGATATTGTATGCAGTTATAAAAATCTTGATTTAATTGTCTTGAATATATGGGGTCAGAAAGAATGCTAGATTTTAATGGACAAAACAAACCAAGAAAATGTTTGTTCTAATATAAGGAATGTTAATTGTAAAAACCCATCTATCATAGAATACGGTTTGTGAATCAGTAGAAGAATAAATGATTTGAGTTTACATGACTGACATAAAAGCAATATTCTTAAGATGGCAATTTATTTAGAGGACACTATTTACATAACATATGTCCCGGAAACATTTTATTATGCCAGTTTCTTTTGCATCGTGCCATGTGTTCTACCAGACATTCAAGACAGTGTGACTTGAAGGAGAACATAAAGTTCAATTTGCTGACAATGACATCTTAAAATAATGGCAGTCCAAGAACAGAAATTATCCTTCTGAAATAATTAGCAATACCACAAGAAGCAGTACACAATATTTTAATGACATGTTTGAGTGTAAAGACTTCTACAAAACCAGTCCTATATAGATGCCCCAGTTGCTTTGACCTTGATGATGCAGTATAAATTTAAGAAGGGGGTTAAGGTACCTCAAGGACCTACATGGAACAGAATGGAAATGTACATATTTGAAAAATAAACAAGGAGAAGGAAGAGGCAAAGGTAACAAGACATGAATGCAAAGAACTGCAACTGCCTATACTTAGGCTTTGGTTTGAGTGAGGATGAGAACTGAAGGGTGAAGGAATTAACCATATAATCCTATGCATGTTTATTTGAAAATACATCCCACTGTTTTCAATACGGCCTACTCTGTTTAGGATTTCAGCCATACCTGAGGGCTTTATAGAAAAACCTTTAAGAAGAAATTTGAAGGAGTAAAAAAAATGGCATCGCTTAGATGGGAGGGAATTCCAGATATGAAAGCGCACAAGGAATTCTTATTTCTCTAGCTTCAAGCAGCCCTATTCTGGTGCTTCTCTTCACCCAATCTCAATGGTGTGCAGAGAGACAGCTGGGCTGCCCCCACTCACCCCAACCTCACCATTGCTGTCCCCATGAGCTGAATTCCTGAGCCCACAGGGTTCCAGTTCACAGGAAAACCTGCCTGCATTTTGCAGGTTTCCCCTCTTCAGGTGAAAATGCTTTTCATATATGATCAATTGAAAATATGCCCTGTGGTCTTGTTTAACGCCAAGCAGGATATAACACTTTGAAAGCTGTTTGAAAACTGTATATGGCGTGTGTCCTGGGCCTCAACAGTTGTCACTACTGTTATAAACAGTTTTAAAGCAGTAGTGTAGATCCTGCCCAGCTTAGAGATTCCTCCTTGTACTTCAGTCTTGATATGATGGAGAATTTCACTGAGAGATAATAGCTCAGGTAGGCTCATTCTTAATCTTCTGTCATTCTCCATATTAAACCCTTATCTTGAAAACAAGAGAGAAAGATTAGTCTTGCCTGATCTATTGTAAAGATGATTGAGTAACTAGCTGGTGATGGAAGAAGCACTGTAAAGTATCTTGTACTCATCTGTCGTTTTTACCTTTCACATTCAAAGTAATGGAACTAATTAAGGATATTTATAGACCTTGTCATATAAATATATATATTTAAACAACAAGGGCAAATGAGAAATGACCATTGTGCATCCTTACATATAATCAATATTACATCATTAATCTTTAGCACTTATAAACAGGAGGTAATTATGTCTGGGAAGATCTTAACAATTTTTCATAAGCTGCAGCCTTCCCCAAGCATTTATTTAAAGGAGCGCTCCACTCTGCCTGCAATTCAGAACAAATATCATTTGAAAGCAAAATGAATGTAAACTGCCCTGCAAAAATGTGGTGCATAGTAGAGAGCTACCAATAAATTCATTTTGCGGAGGGGCACGAGACTTGTAAGACGATAAATCAGCAGGAAACCGGGTATAGAATTGAAAAGTCTGGGAGCTTTGTTTGATTGTTTTTAGTTTACAAAGAAGTCTAAACAGGCTTTATTTAAGCTGCTGAGTGTCTTATAAAAGCATCATGATCACCCCTTAGAGCTTCTCTACATTAAGGGAAATCACGTTGTTTACCTGGGGCTGTTGTGCTTCCTGGTTCTGTGGCGCGATTAATATGAGCTGATTACCTGGGAGGAGAGGGGCGACAAGGCAGAAGTTCCTGCTGTTTCCCCAGGGCTCCTTTAAAGGTTTGAATCAAGGGATAAATGGCAAATAGAGGGAGAAAACGTGGAGGCAGTGACAGACTTTGTATTTCTGGGCGCAAAGATTACTGCAGACGCTGACTGCAGCCAGGAAATCAGAAGACGTTTACTTCTTGGGAGGAGAGCAATGACAAATCTTGATAAAATAGTTAAGAGCAGAGACACCACACTGACAACAAAGTTCCGCATAGTTAAAGCAATGGTATTCCCCATAGTAACCTATGGCTGCGAGAGCTGGACCATAAGGAAGGCTGAGTGAAGGAAGATAGATGCTTTTGAACTGTGGTGTTGGAGGAAAATGCTGAGAGTGCCTTGGACTGCAAGAAGATCCAACCAGTCCATACTCCAGGAAACAAAGCCAGACTGCTCACTTGAGGGAATGGTATTAAAGGCAAAACTTGAAGTACTTTGGCCACATAATGAGAAGACAGGAGACCCTGGAGAAGAGGCTGATGCTAGGGAAAGTGGAAGGCAAAAGGAAGAGGGGCCGACCAAGGGCAAGATGGATGGATGATATTCTGGAGGTGACAGACTTGACCTTGGGGGAGCTGGGGGTGGCAACAGCCGACAGAAAGCTCTGGCGTGGGCTGGTCCATGAAGTCACGAAGAGTCGGAAGCGACTGAACGAATAAACAACAAAAAAGCACGCCCCTCCCTCCTCGGTATGTGCAGTGGAGGGGAGGACTTGTTCTCCTAGGTTAACTTGTACTGTTTCCTCGCAGCCCCCAGGAAAGCCAGGACTTACTTCTGAGCAGATGTAAGATTGTGTTTTAAGTCTGCAACCCTCGGCGCACTTACTTGGGCATAAGCCCCATGGAACTTAAAGTTGGGGTTTGGGGATCAGAGCTGCCTTTCTTTGTTGCAGGGAGACATTTTACCCTCATCTCCCTCAATAGCAGACACGGGAAAGTCCTTCCTCAGCAAGTTCATAGTGCAACCCCAGCTCTACATACTGCTGATTTCACTCCATTAGGGTTTATTCCAGCTTTTCTCTGATCTATTTTAAAACAGAATGGTGGTGGTGGGGCAACCCTGGGACACATCCTGGCTGATGCTGACATTGTTAAAAGGATGCATGAACTTCTGTGAGTGGCCAGCCATGAGCATGCTATAAATAGCTCATTTAGAGAAGCCCTTGGTATCCAAAACAAGAAGATAGAAGTTATCAACATGTCTTCATTTCTCCCATCCCTTCAATAGGAATGTGTATCAATAACACCATGATAATTCTAGGCAAGGATAACCAAATAGTAGCCTGTAGGCCTGAACCAGATTCTTTTGCCCCCTGAAGAACATACCAAATTTTACAGCACAGTCCTGTACATGTGCTATCTCTAGTAGTCGAGGCAGTAAGCCTGTGTGCACCAGTTGCTGGGGAACATGGGTGGAAGGGTGCTGTTGCACCATCTCCTGCTTGTTCATCCCTGGCTGACGGCTGGTTGGCCACTGTGTGAACAGAGTGCTGGACTAGATGGACCCTTGGGCCATAGCTAGACCTAAGGTTTATCCCTGGATCATCCAGAGGTCAAACCTGTTCGTCTAGGTGACACACAGGGGATCCAGTGCTCAGGCAGGGGCGAACCCTGGATGATCACAGGATAAACCTTAGGTCTAGCTGTGGCCTTGGTCTGATCCAGCATGGCTCTTCTTGTGTTCTTATGACCGCTAAGTTTAATAGGATTTAACCACCAGATAAGTGTTATAGGATTGCAGGCTTTATCAAGTTGGAGTAAAGGCTTGAATCCAACATCAAGTTGGGCCTTCTTATGCATGCCTTACTCTGTGTTGGATTCTCACCAAAAGATTTACCCACCATATCCACACAGAAGAAAATGCCATTTTCCATCTCTCTGTCCCTTTCCTTTCTTTTCCCTTCACGCCTTGCTCTTGTCTGCCATGCCTCCAGCTTAACAGTGCCACTCCTTTCTCTTTCTCCATATGCACCCATCCCTGCCATCTTTCACATATCTCAGCTAGCTGGAAATCACTTGTTTCATTCTCTTACATATGCTCCACTCCCCTGAGCATGCGATTTCCACTACTGTATATTCAGTAGGGCTTACTCCCTGGTAAGTGCAGAAGAAGGCAACTAAAATGATCAAGGGGCATGAGCAACTCCACTATGAGGGAAGGTTACCAGAGCTGGGATTGTTTAGCTTAGAGAAGAGGCAAGTGAGAGGAAGCATGATACAGGTGCACAAAATTATGCATAGTGTGGAGAACGTGGAGAGGGAGACATTTCTCTCTCTCTCTCTCTCTCTCCCATAATACTAGAACTTGGGGTCATCCCTTGAAGCTGATTATTGTGAGATTGAGGACAGATAAAAGGAAGTACTATTTCACACAGCGCATAGTTAAACTATGGAATTCACTGCCGCAAGATGTGGTGTTGGCCACCAATTTGGATGGCTTTAAAATGGGAATGGATAAATTCCTGCAGGAGAAGGCTATCAATGGCTCCTAGTCCTGATGGCTATGTGCTACCTCCAGAATCTGAGGCAGCAAGTGAATGTACACCAGTTGCTGGGTAATATGGGTAGGAGGGTGCTGTTGCTGTCATGTCCTGCTTGTGGTTTTCCTGTGGGCAGCTGGTTGGGCAGCGTGTGAGTAGAATGCTGGTCTGGCTGGACCTTGGTCAGATCCAGCATGGCTCTTCTCATGTTCTTAAATGTATGAAGGGCTGCACCCTTAATTTCTCTTTGGATGGGAGGTCACTGGAGAATTAGGAAGCTTCTTGGAAAGCCTTTCTTTCCTTCTTTTTACTTATATTCATTCAGTACAAGGAGCAGGGGAAGCACCTGGAACTGCAGCCGCTACTAGACTGTAAAGAGGGTTCCGTTTCCCCAAAGCAAATGGTGTGCTTTGCCTTTAATGTGGTTCTTTTGCACAAGCCAACCTCAAACATTCAGGCTTGTATCTCACCTATTAGTTACACTCTGACTCTAAAACAGCTCCTCAAACTGAGAGCAAGTGATTGGTTGAAGGCCACCGGCAAGTGTCATGGCTGAGTGGGGATTTGAACCCAGGTCTGGACCCTGAGGCTACTCCAGCCATGTCACTAGCTCTTTCCCCTCCCCGTTCCCTCCAGCCATGTCACATGATGCCTCCCCACTCTTACCCCCTTCCCCTTTCTTCATTGTGCTACTGCTCTTTCCCTTTGCCATGACAAAATTAGCAAGGAGGTGAATGGCAGGCAACAGCTGTGACCACTCCCTCACCCCACTCTCAGTAGATAGTATGCCTTTACTCATACAACAGGCAAGATATTCTTTAGTGTTTATTTTCAAATAGCAACGTTTGCTTGCTACCTTGCAATTGATGTGGACTGTGGCAGAAGGCAGTGCCAGCTCCATGCTTTTGAGGGCCCTTGGGAAAGACACCCTCAATGGGGCCTCGCCATCAGGGAGTCCAACTGGTCCCCACCATTGTCACCAGCTGCTATTGCTCCTCCCTCGGTTTCTCATCATTGGTACCCCTTGCTTGCTTGACAGGCAAGGAACCATCGAGCAAGTAGGCAGTGGCATACACTGCTCCTCCTTCTCTCCACCAGTGGGGCAGAGTGACGATCAGGTGTGCAAGCAGGTTGTGAAGGTGAAGAGGAGGAGCAATTCCAGGGGGCTCTTGTCAGTGGGGCCCTGTTGGGGTGTGGGCTCTCAGCAGGTGCCCAAACATGCCTGCCCTTGATGGTAGGCTCTGGCAGGAATGGAGCTTATTGTAAACAAAATTTAAAAAATCTGATATAGCCTCTCTCCCCCCCATCCACCCCCTTGCTTTTAATCGGTTCAAAAGCTTAGTCTGTTTGAGACCGCACTCGTTCTGAAGAACTGAAGAGAGGATCCCCAGCCTTTCCACTCATTCTGTAACACTAGTTGCACCACCTTCCTCTTCTGTCTTGTTTGGCATTTGTGTTCCACCCAAGCCTAGGAGACCTCTTGGAGTAGAAGGGAGAGTCTCCAGCACTGAAGGGCATACAGAAAGCTTATGCCAAGAGTCATCTGTCTTGATCTTTCATTTTAAATTAAATGCTAAAATCCCCCTCCATCCGTCCAGTTCATTTGCTCTATAGCCCTATTTGTTAATCGTTTGCCTTGCCAGTTAGCTTCAGACTTTGTTTGCATAATAATTTGCATACGCACACCCCAAAAAAAGTATTGAGCCAGTTGATTAAAATGATCAGCAGGCAGGCTCAGCCAGCTCTGATTCTCTCATTTATCAAATACTTCTGTCTGGAAGCGGCAAACTATTGAGTATTTTACTTAAAGCCTGTTAAACTGACTTCCTTTGAAGGTTAATGTGGACCACTGTAGTGCAGATGCACATTGAAAAATGGAGCAATGGACTTTCTTTGGTCGGGCAGCAAATTAAGGCAAACAGAAAAGAAAGCAAAACCAATAATGGTTTGTAATCTGACTGACTGGCACTCACAAAAAAAGCAGCAATTGCAGAATCAGATGCACACACAGGAAATCCTGAACTGAAGAGTAATGAACTGATGGAATCATTTTCCTTAATAATGAACATAAAAATAATACCATACAGAATTTACTTTATTGTTCGAGTCCAATTTAAAGGGACTGAAGTGGAAGACAAGGAAGTGCACAAGAAAAATAAATCTTTGTGTTAAAGCTATGTTGCAAATTCAGTGTGCCCCCCCTTTTTTTTTTAGAAAGTTAAAATTATTAGCCAGAGCTTTCTGTATTCATTCCATCCTGAATGTCAACTTGTCCTCATTATCTTTTGCTCTTTAGCTGAGTCACGCACTGACATGGCACTGTGCTAAGATGTAAATGCTGCCTTTAGGACTTCTTTCTTTAATTTCTCACCTTTGTCTGCCCTTTTTTTCTTTTTTCTTTTGGTTATATTGGTGCCTTGGGGTTCTTTCTCTCAGTGTTTACTAGCACCACTGCTAGTAGTGAGTAAGCCTCAAGAGAATACCAACTTCACATCATGGCTGTTTTAATGGCACCATGATTGGAAGCTGGCCCACAGCATAGGTTCTACAAGATGGAAAGAAACGTAGGACCACTACCAACCTCATATGCTAGTGGCCAACTTGAGCAAATATACCTGTTCGTGTAAAGGGTGCACTCATGTGAGCACTACCACAGTAGATCTGTGCGTTCGGATGGGATTGCGACTACAAAAAGAAAGAAAAAATAGCAAGAGGTGGAATTTCTTTTTATGGAAAAATGAGACACAGCCTCAGATGAGCTTGTAGTTCTAAGGTTCATGTGAGTAAACCTCTTCTAGTAAGCAGTATTTTTGCACAAATCTGCTGCTAATGGATTGCTGAAACTGACTAGTATGTGCCCACTTCAGGGACTTACTTCAGATTTTGAAAATATGGGTATGAAAGGTATGTGCGTGCATCATATTGATTATTTTACCAAATCAATGCAACTCAAAAGACTAAAATTACCCGAGTTGTTTAAAGTTGCACTATCGGAAGATACAGGATCTCACTGGGCCACTCTCTGTGCATATATCCAGTCATTAAAGGAGCCTTGTTTAACAAGTTGTTTAAGACACCGGCTGTATTCACACAGCATTCTAACTCACACTAGTTGAGTGTGGGTTGTTTTGAACCATGGGTTGTTTGTTGAACCATGGGTTAGCATGTTGTCTGAACTCAGGTCATTTTCTGCAGGATGGCTTGTTAATCATGCAGCATGACTTATTTTTCTTAAACAAACCACCTTGAGAACCAATGGTTTGGTTTTGGGTTGTTCAGACAACACACAAACCCACGATTCAACGAACAGCCCGTGGTTCAAAATAAAGCACACTCAACCACTGAGTGTGGGTTAACATGTTGTGAACGTACCCTGTAAGCTGTTCATTGTTCAATAGCAGCTACAATCCTTTGCATGCTGTCAGGTTTGATGGCATCTAGAGTGGGGAAGGGAGGCATTTGAATGTTTGGATTTCAGGTTAAGTCTTCAGTATCTCCATTCAAAGGATCTCAAAGAGCAAGGTTAGGAAAGACGTTTTATGAGGCCTTGAGAGCTGCTATACTAATTGATGTAGGTTGTAGCTCTAGCTCCTTATATTTAGTTCATGCTGTATTCTGTGGTATTCGGAGTTGTCTTTGCAGAATAATTTCTCATTTGGCCTTTACTTCTGGCTATTATGTAGGGCAGGATCTACACTATTCATTACACCGTTGTTTAAGTGCATTGTTGCATCCTCCCTTGCTACGTTACAAAATGCAACTTGAGCCCAGTCAATCGAAATACCTTTTCTTCTATCGTTTTACCCCGGCACGCTCTTCTTTAGAATGTTCTTCATTATGCTCATACTGGCTCTGAAGTAAACCTCCTTCTTCCGGTGACTCTGAGCTAGACCTGCCGGGATAAGCCGGCAGGGAGGCGGGGCGACGCGTAGGGACGAGGGAAGCACTGCAGCGTCTTAAAGGGGCCACGTGCGCCCCGAAAGATAAGCAGTTTTTTTAAAAAATTAAGCCTCTGTCCCCTCTTTCACCGCCCTCCCTCCCCCTCCCCCTCCCCCTCGTCACGTTGTGCCAGCTCTCCCTCCCCTAGAAAAGCCCTCACTTGTCCTAATCAGGAAGCAAAGACCATGGTCACGAGACATGACTTTGAAAGACGGCATTGAATACAACGAAAGGTTGGGGCACATTGTTAGTTTTAAAACGATTTTAACAGAAAGTGGAACGGTTTTAAAAGTCAGAAGAAACGTAACAACAACAGCATCACGTGACTGCTGACGTCATCTCTGCCAACTTGTTACGCTTCATCTAGACAAGTGTAGACGGGCTCTAGGACTCAGACAAAACAGCTTTGCTTACTAATGTCTCATCCGCAGTCTAATAAAATTGAAATAGTTGGTTTTAAGCTATTTCTTTTTTCAATAATATGATTTAGAAACAGGATGTCCAGCTTTACAGGGCTGTAGTTTCAGGCTGTTTTACTTTCTCTCATTGACTGTGATCCAATGAACGATACAACTAGTGCCATATACCTAAGGGGACATTGGACTTCTGACTCCTGAATTCTGCATGCCACCTAACACATCCCTTCGGTTCCTGGACAAAGAAATACAGTTGGTTCATTTTATTTTATATATCATGTTATTTTATTTCTATTTGATGAACCCAACATAGAAAATGCAATGAAGGCATACAGGGATATGACAAGTTACACACCCCCTTTTTGATTTGACTGAGATAGGAAGGATCTTCAATAACCTGAAGGTTATATTGCGAATGCTGACGACCAAAGGGACAAAGCACCTTTACAGCTACATTAGGTAGCAAATGGAGCTGCACAGATTTGCTCAGTTTAAATTCAAGCTGAGCTGAACAAAGGCAGTGCACCTCATCTCACCTTACACGCAGTCTTGAGCTACAATTTTGAACTCACATTTCATCACCGACAAGTTTCACCGTGCGTTGCCACTGCATCCAGCATCTTATTTTGTCTTGGCAGACATGGGAAAAAGTTGAGAAACTCATTTTGAAATTGCTTCAGGTAACTGGGTACTATAACCTAATGCTACCTGGACAGAGTATAGAGGTATGTTTGACAGTGCTCAAACACAGCTTTGATTATGTAAATAGCAGAAGCGCCAAGGATAATGTTAAAAGTAGAGCTGTGCACAAGTGGCCTCTCGAAATTCTCCACCCTATTTGTGGGTAGAAGAATTGGGGAGACAGTTTCACCCAATTTCTCCAGGGGGAGGACAAATTCTACAACAATTTCTCACAGGTAGGCATCATCATTGGCAGCGGTTGTAGAACAGCTTCTTTTCTTTTTTTTTCCTCAAGGCTTTTTGGTTTCTTTGCACTGCCACCGCAAGTGGCAACAGCATTGACTGTTGGCAGCTTGGCTCCCATTTTGCATCCTCCGCAATACCTCATCTACCTAACATCACTGCAGGGCAGGAGGGAATGCAGCCACCACAAAAAAAATAATGCTGAAGAAAATATGTCCTTTTATTTCTAGAAGGTAAGAAAACAAAAATCGCAGGAATTTCTTGATAGTTTTCTTTCCCCCTGAAAGGGGCTTCTAGTTTTCTGCCTCATTCTCAGGGCAGATTAAAATTTATTTTGAATGTGTGTTGGTGGTGTTTTTGACATTAGCTGTGAGATAGCTGAGGGTACTGCCTATATTCTTCTTTCTATTACACATCTCACCATTGCAATACAGTCTCCAAGGCTGCCTGCGCTTCCTGATGTGAAAAGAGCCTATGGGAGGAATAAAATTCCATGATGTCTTCCCCTGGGTGGGAAGTGTGGGACACCAAGGAGGCTACAGGCTGCCAGAGAGATGATTGTACAGTGAAAGACAGGACACTCACACACACTCAGTCATCTTGTATGTCAGGTAAGCACAGGAACCCTGAACCAATCCCATTAGAATTTCTCCTAAATTTCTTCTTTGAATTTCTTTTTGAAAACAATTTGTTTTCTATCAAATTGAATGATGATGGTCAAAATTTTCATAGGAGAAATTTTCAGCACAGCACAACTTAAAACATATGCATAATTTTTCAGAGCCCCGAATGCTTGTAAGACATACACATTTTCACCTGAAGATTCTAACTTCCCCCCTATGGCAATTCTTACTAGTATAGTTACTGACCCTAGTATGTCCACTGTGCAATTCTTCTTTTACAATTAAAGCCAGTCTCTATTTTGGTCTTTTAAAAATAAATAAGGAAAAAGGCTTTGAACTGAAATGTATCTGGTTTCTTTGAATCCTAATTTCAGAGCCAAATTCAGAACCAATTATTAGGATTATAATTTTGTTGTACCATCTTCATTGACTCCTTGTTCCTTTCAGGGCTCAATTTAAAGTGTCATCTATTACTGTTAAAACTCTAAATGGCTTAGGACCAGAATAGTGGAAATACCACTTCCAACACTAAAACCCTTCCTAAGGTCATCAGAAAGAGGTCCTGTGCATGTCCTACCAATATCTGAGGCTCATTTAACGGGAACACATTGTGACAGTTCATAGGTTAAACAACCTTAGAAGAACCCATTTTGCATATTTAAAATGGTGGCCGTTGTGCACCCTGGAAACCCACGGATTAATTAACCTACAGTGGCTTATTGCCACATGTGGACCATCTCAATATCTGACATTGTTTGGTGTCTCATCCCCAATGGCAAAAAAAACCCTCACCTCAGGGGTCAGAATGGAAGGGCTGACAGCAGTGGGGTCCCTCAAAGATGGGAAATGCCCTATCTGACCCCTTGCCTGTTTGCAAAGTGGAGATACTGGTGTAGTGATGGTGGCATCATCTCTTTCTTCAAGGGTCATGGGGCGGGGGTGACAGTGAACTACATTTGCTTATGTGACTGCTGGGAAAACTCATTGACAAATACAGACCCTTTGTAAAAATAGGCTCATGACATTCTTATTCATGGGGTTGACAATCTGAGGAAATGGCACTCAATATTTAGAGAGCTGTACCTGACTTAATAGTCATTCACAGAAGCTTATGGATTTTCAGAGGCCTCTGGCTGGTTACGGTTGGAAAAGAGACGAGGGCTGCGTAGGTTCTGGCTTGATCAACCATGGCAATTCTTACATCCAAGCAAAAGAAAGGCATCTTCTTGGAAAGGCCACTGGATCTACTTACTTCAGTCATTACGTTTTCCTACTTGTGTACATGCAACACTGTTTCCTTTCTGAATGGACCACCTACCTTCAGGTTGTTCCAAAAGTTCTGATTTCCTTCGTTTCTTCTTTTGATCCACCTACCCATGACACAAATGCATTTTTATTAATGGAGAAATCCTATGTACACTTACTTGGCTGTAAATTCAATGGGAAATGTGTTACTTCCAAGCCAGCATGGATAAGATTGGACTGCGCTTCTGGAATTGAGGTACTTGAATGAATACCCAGTCTCTGTGCTTCTGCATATTAAGATGGCCATAAATTGATGCTCACGGTCTGCTTTGTAGTGACAAACCACTACAACCCTGCAAGGAGATATGCAATACTTGTGCTTCCTTTAAAAAGGTTTTCCATTGTGCTACTCTAGATTTGTAAAAGAACTGCACCACAGTCTTCTTTGCCTATATTTAATTTTATATCAAAAAGTGGAATTCGCTCTATGAATTGTTCACTTTAAAGGAAAATAAAATCAAGCCAAATACGATTTAGCTTTGCTGTGAAAAACAAATCCAGGCTAATTCGTACTAGCAAGCAGGGGAGTTGGTGATTCCACATTATTAAATAGAAGCAGAAAAGTTAAATTGACTCCGATTAAACTTCTGCATCTAGTCCAAACACAGCCACAAATCAGAAAGAGGCAGTTTAATCTGAAATGAATTTTTGTCAGTTAGAAATATTTATTCAGATAAATTGAAACCTTACTCAAGGTACTGCATTGTGTTTAAAGTATCTACATGATTAATGTCCCCTAAGCATCCCTGGGAAACGAAATATAACATCACAACTATTTCCCTTTAGTGAAATATTCTCCAGTAAATCTAGCTTTTAACATACATGGTACAACAGTCATAATATTACAGAGCAAGCTGAAAATTAATTCTATCAAAAAGCCATGAAAATATTAAAACCAGAACCCAGGGGGCTTAGTCAGTGTGGCAACGGTATATAAACACAGAGCAATAAGCAAATGTCCTGATTTTTGTTTTTATTTTCTTTCCAGTCTTAATGAATTATACTCTTTTGATGCTAACTTGTTAAGATTCCAGGAAGAAGGGTCTCAGTGCAATATTTCACACTCTCATTAAGAAATCTATCATATTTCAGATAATGTGATGCTAGTTCTTACCAACAGTGCTTGTATTCTGAAAAACGCAATCTATCTTGCTTAGAAAGGAAAATTCCAGACAAAATGGTATGCCTGTACATTTAGTGATCCATGGTAACTGTGTTTCATTTTTCTCCCACCCATTAATATTCATGAACCTTCTGTACTCTTCCCCCGCCCCGGGAGTTTTGTTTGGATGACATGATTTTAGAGGATGGCCTGCTGTACTTACTGTACATACTTAGACAAACAGGGTATCTGAGAGCTTTATCACACCAGGATTATACTGTACGATCACTGTGAATTGCATGCAAAGGACTCAGAAGTTTTCCACCTTTAATCTGCTTTGACTGTGAAGTACTCCCATGCATCCTGCTTTAATTGTGCTATAAAGCCAAAAGACGTGCAATATTTTGGTACTACTTTTCGAGTGTATCATTTGTTGTTTTCCGAGCGGCCACTGGGGCGCAGGAACAGGATTTGAGAAAAATTAAACAAATGCTTACATCTGCTTGAGCTTTAAAGATAAAGACGTCAAAACTGGCACAGTAATAGATATTGAGCTTCATCCCACGTACCTGTTTCCCTCGAATTATCCCCTACAGCGCTAAGCTGTCATTGTTGTTGTTGTTGTTGCTACCAGGTGGCAAGAGCCTTTGCATACCAGGAAGTGGGTTTAAGGGGGAAATGTAAAAAAAAATCAGCGGATGACCTAATCTGATTCAAATTTGGTATGCTTAAAGCTCTCCTTAATATCTATTACTGTGCCAATTTTGA
This sequence comes from Elgaria multicarinata webbii, assembly GCF_023053635.1. Classification (NCBI taxonomy): domain Eukaryota; kingdom Metazoa; phylum Chordata; class Lepidosauria; order Squamata; family Anguidae; genus Elgaria; species Elgaria multicarinata. Next base: position 114,875,711 of record NC_086174.1, read on the forward strand.
TGTCTTTATCTTTAAAGCTTACGCAGATGTAAGCATTTGTTTAATTTTTCTTCAAATCCTGCTCCTGCACCCCAGTGGCCGCTCAGATGATATGCTTGAAAACTAGTATCAAAATACGGCGAGTCTTTTGCTTTTATAGCACAATTAAAGCAGGACGCATGGGAGTACTTCACAATAAAAGCAGATTATAAACTGGAAAACTTCGGAGACCTTTGCATGCAATTCACAGGGATTGCACAGTATAACGTGTGATAAAGCTCATAAAGGAGAGCTTTAAGCATACCAAATTTGAATCGGATTGGGTCATCCGTTGATTTTTTATGACTTTTTTACATTTCCCCCCTTCAAACCCTTTGCAAAGCGCTGCCCTCAGGGCTGTGATTAAGCAACAACAACAACAACGCCGATAGCTTAGCGCTGTAGGGATAATTTGAGGAAAACAGGTACGTGGGATGAAGCTTTGAATTTCTACAGGAAGATTTGTTTTCCGTCTCAGAGAAAAAAGAAACAAATCGACTTGTTTACATGGGTATTTTTACATAAAGGTTTTTCAGATTTTGTAAGGATGGGCAAGTTGTGTATTGTGTAAACTGCAGAAAATTAAGTTCTGGAACTGCGAACACATTCAGTCCAAAGGTTTGTGTGCTTTGGTGTGAGCCTACGCATTCAGTTCAATGGGGCTAACAGAGCGCCATATACCAAAGGATCTACACAGATTGGATCCTTCCACTGAAATGAAAGAGAAAGCATTCCAGGCAAGGGAATGTCAAGTGCATATCCAAAGCTCCCGCACCCTTCAGAAATCATTAGATTGGGGAAAGTACATCATACCATTTGGTGGTTGATTCAAGAAGCAACTAAGTTTACTCTGATCTAAGAGTAATGCAGCCACTCAAGTCCTCATCGGGGATAAATGGCCAGATCATATTACATCAATCCTATACCAGCTGCATTGCTTGCCAGTGCATTTCCGGGCAACCAATGCAGCTGGTACAGGATTTCCTGGCCCAGTTCAAAGCTTCATCCCATGTACCCATTTCCTTCGACTTATCCCCATAGCATAAAGCTGTCGTTGTTGTTAGCTAAATCACACCCTGGGTGGCAGCACTCCTAAGGAGCAATGTAAAAAAACCATTAAAAAAAATCAACGGGTGACCCAATTTGATTCAAATTTTGTATGCTGAAAGCCCTCCATAATATCTATTACCGTGCCAGTTTTGATGTCTTTATCTTTAAAATTTACTCAGATGTAAGTATTTGTTCAATTTGTAGTTTATACATATCAAATCCTCCTCCTGTGCCCCCAGTGGCCGCTCAGAGAACAACAAAAGATTCGCTCTTAAAAGGCTAGTAAAATACAATGCTTCTTTTGGCTAAGAAGCACAATTAAAGCAGGATGCATGGGAGTCAAAGCGGATTATAAACTGGAAAACTTCGGAGTCCTTTGCACACAATTCGCAGTGATTGCACAGTATAATGCTGGTGTGATGAAGTTCTCTGAGTGCTGTTTTTGAGGTTTAAAGTCTCTAAATGATGTGGGTCCAGCTTATTTGAAAGGCTACCTACATCTGTATGTACCTGCCTGTGTCTTAAGCATAGGCAGGTGCAGCACATTCTATTAGGGTGTGCACCCAGGTTTGGGAGCAGAGGAAGGGAAAGTGTGAGGGTGGGTAGAGTGTTCCATCCATGGATTCCGGAAATGCCCCCCTCCCCTCTGCCTCCTTCCATGATCCCCTCCCTCCTCGGACTCCTCCGCCCCCTTCTTTGCTCACCCAAGAAAGATGCAGCCACATGGGCAACGTGCCTTGTATCGCCTCACCTCACAACCTTGCCTGTCAGCTTACTTTCCCACTGCGCGCCTGTCCAGCGCGCAGCTCCAGGACCTGGACAGGCATGCTCCGTGGAAAAGTAAGTTGCCTGGCAATGGACAGGCAGGCCTGGGAGGAGAGACAAGGCATGGTGCCCGCTTTAAGTGGCTGCACCTTTCTTGGACGTGGGAGGGAGAGGATTGCAGGAGGGGGCAGAGGGGCTGCCTGGGACCTGTTTCCAGAGGCCCTGGAAACGAGCCACCTGCTTCCTACCCTGCTGGTCGGGGACGCACACACATGCCGCATTGCCAGTGCTCTGCCTCTTTAAGACTTGGACTCCAGGTCTTACAGAGGCAGCACACTGGTGATGCAGCATGCATGTCCCCAGCCTGCTAAGGAAAGTCATCCAGCAGGCCAGCAGGGATGGGAGCGGGTGGTGCTGCACACGCCTGCTGCTTCATTATTTCTAAGTGTCCATGAGAGCAGTGGGGGGGGGGAAGTGGAGGGGGGGCAAGATATTAGGGTGTTCCTGAGCACACCGGACACACCCTGTCAGCATGCCTATGGTTTTAAGATAATCTTAAATACGAGCTTATAATGAGTTTCAATCATGTCTTGTAGCTCCGTTTCATTAGCGTCTTAAGCTAATGGCCCTTACATGTGGGTTTGTGGTATCACGCTGCTCAGGTGAAACCTCCCTTTCTCGTTTGCTGTTCCACTCCACCCCACCCAGCCCTGCACCTTCTCCTTCCACCTCCAGTTCATTGGTTGAAACATTGTGAAGGGCGTGGGCTCAATCTCCCCCCTCATTCTGGCTTTGCTGTCTAGCATTTTACAGAACTAACATTTCATTGGCTGTGGTCTGTTTCTGCGGGCAATGAGAGTGGGGGTGACCGGGCCCAAATGTGGCTGCTTTTATAAGGTTTTTAAAAACTCATCTGTTCTTCCTACTTTTTAATTGAAAACTTTTAGGGTGTCTACTGCTACCAGATATTTTGAAACTGTATTTTATTGAAATTTGTTTTAGTTAAAAATGGGTCGCATCCAATGGAGCTACTGCACTCTTGTTGATTGTGTAGTGCCAGAGGGACCCGCTGCTTACACAACAGGGAGTTAGCGCTTCATAAAAGAACCTCGGAAACTAGCATTTCCAGAGTGGGACAGGTCAGTGGAAGTGCCTTCTGCAAGCTCCACTGATCTGCCCTGTTCCAGAAATCAGCATTTTCACTCATTTGGGGTTACTTTAACATCCAGTAGCTCCCTGTTGCACTAGCAATGGGTCCCACTGCTGCACAGGCAGCATAGGATACTGCCCTGTGACTTTAATTAATATGGGTGTCTGAAAATGTTTATATTGTTTTTATACTGTAAGCCACTTTAGGAAGGCTATGGTCTTGAAAGGCAGCTGAGAAGTGAAATAAATAGGAGTGAATGAGAAGCTCCCAGGGGAAGCTGCAACAGACCTCTTGTTTAACATGGGGTGTGTGGAGCAACTAGCCCAGTTAACATACCCTGTAACAAATCTGTTATCTGTGAAATCAATAATGGTAAGCCAGTTTACCCCATGGAGAACTGCTGTCTGTGTGGCCATCTCACCTTCTGAAGGAAAATGTACAGTGCAACAAAGAACTGCTTTAATTTCTTCTAACAGCTGATTCAGATGTCCACAAATGACTTCATGAGGCTTGAACATCCCACAAAATACAGCCAAGTAAAAAAAGTAATGGTTGACCCAGCACATCCCTAGATATGCCCACCATTTCCTGGGAGCCATTTTCATGAGCAGGACAGCACATGTTTCAACATAGCAGCTATTCCTGGAGATGTACTAGGTCAGATATTATTATTCCAGGTGGCTGCATTCAGGCTACTCCACATGAGCAATTTATAACAATATGAACTGGCCCTAATTCTTATCTGTCTTTTAAAACATAGTCTTACCAAATTTATATTTTAGAATGACAAAGAAGTACGAGGAGATGCATTTTGAAAGGCCATGTTGATGAAGTTTCCCCATATGGTTTATATTAATAGAGAACTCGGGGAGATTCAGAACACTGGGTGGAGTAAATGACTCAGTAGCTGTCATAACCACTTTGCAAAGAAAGACAAATTGCCCCTCTCTAGCCTAATATGGTTTTACTAAGTGTGTATTAAAGTTTCTATAAATTGCTTTTCTGGGCTTCCAGAATATTTGCCCTGTAATAACATAAAAAGGAATAGAAATGCCTAAATCCTTTTATATACAAAAAAACCCCCTCTTTAACACCAATACAGAGCTAAAATCCTCAACGAGATTACAATTATATTTTGCCAAATTGACCACTACAAAGGACAACTCAGTATCTTTCCGTAACAGAATATATTGCAAGCTGCATTTCTGTGGAATGCATTGATCAGTTTTCTTCAAAACTAAGCAAGGTTGTACAAGGTGGTGTAAAAAATCATCACCAAATAAGAATAAAGGTAAATAGAAGAAGGGATGTGAGGTTTGGGAGCTGTGATCAGGAGTGCCAGTAATGCAGGATGGGAAGAAGGGTCTCAATTATGATAGCCTTTGGCCATATTTTTGAAACACATTTTTGTCTGCAGAGTACTCCAGAACAAATGGGTTTCACCTTTGATATACCAAAAGTTGGATGGATTTAGTGCTTAGGATTTGGTATAGCAACATTTATGCTAGCAACTCTTCACAAAATCTGTTATTGTGCCATTGTGTCAAAGATACATTATGCTGGGTTTGCAGGTAGAAGTGAAATACCTGAGTATTAGTTTCTTCAACAGCTTTCATTATTTCTTTTGCGTACTTTAGATCTGATTATCTGTTTACTGATTTTTTTCATCTAGTGAATATAATAGTAGTAAAAAAAATAGATAATGTTTGTAATACTGTACTTTTTGCTTCTTTTAAAAACTATTTTAAAGTGTTTTATTCTGTTTTTATTTTATTTTATCTTGTACACCGCTCTGAAATTTTCAATGGGGAGCGGTATATAAATATTGTAAATATATTGTCTTCACTTACCTTGGGTAGAAGGTAAGGCTTGGGTAGAAAGTAGAGCTCCAGATGTTTGGGATTTCACCTCCCAGCATTCTAGACCATTGGCTATGCTGGCAGGGACTTCTGGGAGTTAACATCCAAAACATCTGGATATCTACCATTTGCTGCCCCTGGTTTAGGCTGTGTAGAGACAGATTAATCTGGAGACATTTTTGACAACTCCTCTGCTTGGATTTCAACAAAAGCATTTCTTATTCAGTTATCAGCTTGAGTCATGGATCAAATGCATTGTGTAGTGGCTGTAGTTCAAAGGCTGTAGACAATCGCAGTGGTACTTAATTTACTGAAAGACAGGTTTACATATATTGTTTAAATTACTACCAAGGTACACCTTTGCATGAACGGGGTTTGTGCAGTAGCTTTAAAACATCTGAGGAAGCAGAACACAAAAGGTATGTTTAGACCTCCCAGCATTCCGGGAGGGAAGGGGGAGGATCTCACAGTATTCTGCTCATGAGATCCTCCCCCTCAGCCCACATGGGCCACGCAATGTCCCGGGCATTGGGCCCGTTGCAGCGGCCATTTAAAAAACAACAACAACATGAAGAGCTGGAATGCAGGAGTCCTCCAGCTAAAATTTCAGGTAAAAAACAACAGCAGCAAAAACCCCACTCACCTCACCCCACCCCTAATGGGCACAGAGTGCCTGAGGATCTGGACGAAACCGTTTACTCGTGAGGAGCCGGGACGAAACTGGGATGGCTGCCCACACCTCCCACGATCTCGAGACTATCCAGAGACTGCAGGAAAAATTGGGATACAACTGGTGCCAGTTATCCCAGGGAAATGGAGGGATCATCCCTCCCTGCCCCTAGAATGCCCTGGGCGTCATGTGGACACACAGGTATGATCCCGAGGCGATCCCTGGGATAAACACTGGTGTAGACATGCCCAAAGTGCCACAGCTTGTTCCTCTTGAACTCGCTCTTTCACTGGCCATATGGCAAATCTGGTGTTTTGGTCGCTATGATAGGTGAGGCAGACAGAACATCTGGGAAAGGAATGGGCAAGACAATACCTGGCTGCTTCATTTCCTGTTTCCTTGGTGAAATTTAATCTGCAGCGTCAGTAGTGTAGTTAGGTCATTTTTGGCCCTGGGCTTAATTGTCTTACATAAGATTCCTTTTGACGGCTATGTGTAGAACATGAGTTGTGAAGCACATTATTATTATCATCATCATCATCATCATCTAGATCCTGCCTTTTGTCCAATGCTGGGCCTCATTACAAAATTTGAAACATATACATTTAAAACCTATAAATAAAAATATACAAAATTAAAAATATATTAAATATATTCCAATATTAATACATTGAAACATTTTAAATGACAGTTTTAAAAGCCCTTGGCACAGACAGAAGTCCTGATTATTCGCCGAAGGCCTGCCAGAAAAAAAGGAGGGAGCCAGTCCAGCTTCCCTGGGAAGAGAGTTCCGGAGCACTGGAGCAGCCACCGAGAAGGCCCTCTCCCTCATTCCCACCAGGTGTGCCTGTGATGGTGGTGGGACTGAGAGAAGGGTCTCCCCTGAACATCTTAAAGCACAGGCAGGCTTGTAAGGGAGAATACAATCTTTCAGATAACCTGGACCCAAGTCGCATAGGGCTTTATAGGTCATAACCAGCACTTTGAATTGTGCCCGGAAACAAACTGGAAGCCAGTGGAGCTGTTTTAACAGGGGAGTTGTATGCTCCCTGTAACCAGCCCCAGTCAACACTCTGGCTGCAGCTCTTTGAACCACCTGAGGTTTCCGAACACTCTTTAAAGGCAGCCCCACGTAGAGTTTGTTACAGTAATCCAATCGGGATGTAACTACGGCATGTGTCACCATGGCCATGTCTGACATCTCTAAGAATGGGCGCAGCTGGCGCACTAGCTTTAACTCTGCAAATGTACTCCTGGCCACCGCTGAAACCTGGGCATCCAGGCTCAGGGCTGAATCCAGAAGTACACCCAAGCTGCGGACCTATGTCTTCCGGGAGAGTGTAACCCCATCTAGCACAAGCTGAATCCCTTTTCCCTGATCTGCCGTTCAACTGACCAGGAGCACCTCTGTCTTGTCTGGATTAGGCTTCGATTTGTTTGCCCTCATCCAGTCCATTACTGCCAACAGACACCAGTTTAGCACCAATACAGTTTCCTTGGAATTCAGTGGAAAAGAGTAGTAGAGCTGGGTGTCATCAGCATACTGGTGACACCGCACCCCAAAACTCTGGATAACCTCTCCCAGTGGTTTCATGTATATGTTGAATAGCATGGGAGAAAAAAATGAACCCTGAGGGACACCACAAGCCAACGGCCAAAGAGTCCCCCAGCACCACCTTCTGGGTCCGCCCCTCCAGGAAGGAATGGAGCCACTGTAAAACAGTGCCTCCAAGTCCCATCCCAGCAAGGCAGCCCAGAAGGATACCATGGTTGATGGTATTAGATGATGCTGAGAGGTCCAGCAGAACCAGCAGGGGACACACTCTCCCTGTCCAGTTCCCGACATAGGTCATCCACCAAGGCGACCAAAGCTGTTTCTGTCCCATAACCAGGTCTGAAGCCAGATTGAAATGGATCTAGATAATCCGTTTTATCCAGGAATCCCTGGAGTTAGGAAGCCACCACACGCTCCAATAACTTGACTAAAAATGGGATGTTGGAGACTGGCCGGTAATTATTGGATACCTTTCAATTTTCACAGCCCGATGATGTGGTCAGGATCCTTGGAGAGGGGAGAGCCACCATGCGGCTCCTTGCCCTTCCTGGCTTATAAAATACAGTGGGGTTCAAGGAGGGTTTTTTTCAATGTGGGTCTTACCACTGCTTCCTTCAAGCTGGCTGGCACCCTGCCTTGGCGAAGGGAGGCATTGACCACTCCGCTTACCCACTCAGCCAGTCCCCCTCTGGCTGCTTTTATAAGCCAGGAAGGGCAAGGAGCTGCATGGTGGCTCTCACCTCTCCAAGGATCCTGACCACATCATTGGGCTGTGAAAATTGAAAGGTATCCAATAACAGCGGACAAGCAGGTGCCAGAGTTACATCCACTGGGTCTGTATCAACTATAGCATCCAAGTCAGAGCGGATCTGAGCGATTTTGTCTACGAAGTGCTGGGCAAATTGGTCACAATGGGCTGTTGAAAGGTCTAAATTCTCTTCTCCCCATCCCCCAGTATTCCATCTTTTATATTCCCGTTATGTAAGGCGGGGGGGGGAGGGACTGTTTGCCAACGTGGATATAAAAAGAAGTACTCTGAGCATGTCTTGTTTTGCATTTCAAAACTACGATTTGAATCGTAGCGCCACTCAATTTTATTTCTCTAGTCATGGTGGCATGACTTGAGAAGTAACATTGAGCTTGCTTCCACTGCCCTCATGCAAAACACATTTCCTTGGGAATAAGCACCATTTTGCTGTAGTAAAGGATAACATGTTTTAAGCAATAAATAATAAAACGAGCATCTATAACCATGTACATGTCTGGTTGGCTGCCTCTTGACTATGAAATATTTTGATGAACTGGTAACTTAGTAAAGACATTTACATTCTTGAGTGGTGCCTAGAGTGCCATGTTGGAAGAAAGGCAGGGTACAAATCAAACAAATAAATACATTCTCTTACAAAGCCTTATAGATTGTTCGTCAACAAAAGGATTTTTCTCCAAACATTCGAACACACAGTAGAAAAGCTAAACTCAAACCTTCCACAAAGAACACATTTGTGATAGATTAAAAGCAGTTTCTGTTGCTCTTACAATTGGTAAACATGTCAGCTGCTAATATACTTTTCTCAATACCAAAGCTTCAGGGCTGCCTCATTCACTTAAATGAGGTTTGAAATAGATCCCAAGAAGATTCCAGTATCCAATTACAAAATTCACACACAGCACCAACACCTGCACTTAACCCCTTAAAGGCATACACACAATACTCACTCTTCGCTCACATACTTAAAGCTTAGTTCGCTTAGGTTTGTGTTACTAACTCCACACCTGTTTTCCACCTTCTCCATCACCTACCACTCTCTGGACGGTCCTTTGGAGGGTCCCTGGACTATGGGGCCCTAGGCTTCAGCCCTGAGTTCCAACTATACCACTGGACAGCATCAGACTCTGGGTTACAACCAGGTAGCCCAATGCACAAAAATAAGCTGAGTGGTTGATGCCTTTAAGATCTTTGGAGGCCCTTCTCCAGGTGTTTCTGCCTTCAGAGATTAGGCAGGTAGCAACTATAGATAGTGTCTTTTCTGTGGAGGTGTCCCAGTTACTGAACACTTCCCCAGGGAATGTTTTCCTGGCTTCAACCTTGTTGAGTTTCAGGCACCAGGTTAAGGGTGCAATCCTATGCACGTTTGGACAGAAAAAAAACCCTACAACTCCCAGAATTCCCCAGCCAGTTGTAGGACTTTTTTCTGTCTAAACATGCTTTTCTGTCTAAACATGTATGGGATTGCACTCTAAAATATTTAATTTGTCTGTAATTTTAATGGTTGATTGCTTTTGCTCCTGCTACTGAATTTTACTGCTATGTGGATTGTATGGTAATTTTACAGTTTTCTGCTCCCTTCTGTTCTTCTCCGTATGTTGTTTATTTAGAATTGGAAGCTGCCTTGTGAATTTTTAAAAATTGAAAGGCTGAGATACAAATGTTCTAAATAAACAAAATATCCCAGAAGCCATATTGCTGGAAGAAAATTATATGCCTAGAATCATGGAACTGGTTGAATATACAATATTCCATGCTTAACTTGAAAAATAGAATTCTGTACAGTTCTAAGTTGAGGGGAATGAAACATGGATCTCTTCTTCACATTATTGCTAGAAAACTGCCCCTGTTCCATGCAAAGCATTAATGTTAAACCCATTGGGGGAAAATATAGCTGATCATTGGAATCCAACAAAGTTTCTGCAATACATGCTAAAAAATAAATGTCTATACTAGCTCAGCTATTGAGATGAATCTTTCATGGAAAGGTCCATCAGTCTCCAGTTGGGTATTGTGGTATATATCCACAGAAGTCTCATTTATTCCCTGTCCTCCTAATTAAGAAATCATTTCTCCTCAAGCCCAGTGCAGAACATCTGGTGTGCAGAAGAGCTCAAGCCAACTGTCAGACTCAGATTGTAGATGGCAATTATTTAATTAGTGTTGCGTAAGTGATGTATAATGATGAGCAGTAGCTTATCTACACAGATCTATACATGTATTAACAATTAATGTTTACATTGTCGCAACACTGAGAGAACTACAATTTTCTCTGCCCCATTCTTCCACTCTGCACCTGCTAATTTCTCTGGTGAGGAAACTAAATACATTCTGTTCTCAGTTGATCTAGCAGAGACCTTGAGAGGTCTGTTGGCTGGTACTATCCTTTGGAGCAGTTCTTATCAGAGGGCTTTTCTACACAAGGCATTTATCATGCACTTGTTATGCCCTACTCACGGCTGTTTGCGGGTTCTTTAGACAACATCATGACCCTCTCCAGTTTCGCTTCTATGTCTGATCAGCACTTTCAGTGACTTTTTTTTAGAGCAGGGAAATGTGGCATTTAATTGTGAAAGCAAAAGAAAGCATAATTTCTTCTTGTGGGTTTGAGCCACCTAGAGGTTATGTAGCAGAAAAGCAGGAAAGGAAAAGCTCCTTGCGTAGTGCTCAGATCTCAATTCTGCGATGAAAACGGAAGTCGATATGGCGCATTAACAGCCTATTAACATTCTCGTGTAGAAAAGCTCTCATGTCCTATAAGAATTAGAACATCTCCCAACCTGAGATGCTATGGAAGCATTGTCTGGTTGCAACCTGAGGCTTGTATGTATGACTCTTCAGCAGCAAAACCTGCTGCACTAACAATTCCTCTTGCCCCAATACTCATGGGTTCCATATGTTCCACCCACTCAGACAATCAAGTCTCTCATTTTGTACCCCTTCACAGGGGGAGGAGAGACTGGAAGAGAGAAGAACTGCAGAAGAAGCTGTAACTGTCAAAACTCATATTGCTGTAAAACCATTAAATTCATCCTGTCCCCCTAATATTTTCAAACTATATGAGATTGAAGCTACTTCTGTAAGTTCAGTACCTACATTCATTAGACTGCATTCCTGTGTCCCTTTATTTATTTATTTATTTATTGCATTTTTATACCGCCCAATAGCTGAAGCTCCCTGGGCTGTTCACAAAAATTAAAATCATTCAAAGTATAAAACTAACAGTATAAAAACATGATATACAATACAATATAAACGCACAACCAGGATAAAATCAGCAGCAGTGCAGAAATACAAATTTAAAATACAAATTTAAAACAGCAAAGTTAAAATTAAATTTATAGACTGTTAAAACGCTGAGAGAATAAAAAGGTCTTCACCAGGCGTCTGAAAGAATATAGTGCAGATGCCAGGCGAACCTCCTTAGGGAGCTCATTCCACAGCCGGGGTGCCACAGCAGAGAAGGCCCTCCTCCTGGTAGCCACCTGCCTCACTTTCTTTGGCAGGGGCTCACAAAGAAGGACCCCTGAAGATCACTTTAGGGTCCGGGCAGGTACATATGGGAGGAGGTGTTCCTTCAGATAGCCTGGCCCCAAACTGTTTAGGGCTTTAAATGTATAGGGCTTTAATTCAGCCCACCACAGTAACGGATACAGATAGTTAATTTGCAGTTTATTCTGGTATTAATGTCTATGTGCAAATTATTTGAAATATAACTTTCACATTCTGATAGATGGCTTTGATTTTGCCCCCTACTTTTGTTTAGTTCTTAGGCTACTGTGCATTGCCAACAATTTTCCACCCTGGTTTCAAAGCTCTTTTCAAAGGTCTATTCAAGGGAGCTAAGCTCTATCACAGAAGCTATTAGACCTGTATTTAACACCTGCCCTGGGGGCTGAGTCAACACTAGAAGCCAGTGGCTGCTACAAATATAAATTTACACATTTTCTCATAAATGAGTAAAGATATACTTGAAATGTTCTGACCTCGGATAAGTATTAAATGATTAATCATTGTGCTTTCTATCAACTGAGAATATGCACAATTAGAAATATATTTTATATATCTTTTTTTAATAAGAAAGACTTCAGTCTTGCACCTTGCGTTTACTCATACATCTGGGCCTTACCCTAGCATAGCTGGCTGTAGGATTGCCCCTGAAATGTGCAGATTGCTGGACAGCTTTTTCTTCAGATAACATGCAGAAGCTGGTCCTATCCAAGCTGTTAATGCACAGATGTCTCGAAGATATCTACCTTAAGCAACATGAATGCTGCCCAAACTGTGATTATTCCCATGCTGCTTGGAGCCCATGGAAATGCTCTTACTTAGATGGTACCTCCAACAGCATGTTTACCATATTGGGCAAGCGATACAATGTCCAAGGGTCCAGCTTTGATATCCATGTGGCATCTTCATTATATGGCACCTCACACAAAGGCAACATAGAAGAGTAACCAGAAGCTCTACTCCTTCCTCTGGGTCAGGGATGGAGGAGCTCCAGCCTGTAGACTGGAAGCAACAGAGGCTGGTGACTCAGGCCAGATATACACCAAGCAGGATAAAAAAACTGTATGTGGAGTGTGCCATGGGCCCCAACAGTTGTCAAAAGTGTTATAAACCATTTTAAAACAGTAGTGTAGATCCTGCCTCAAATGTCTGTACTGCTGTGAATCTTCCCTGAGTTTCAGCCACAATTCCAAAGGAGCTATCCAAGGTGCTGAACCAGGATTCAGCACCTTGGATCACTCCTTTGGAGATCTGGCTGAAAGCCAGAGCTGATTTACAGCCCCACTGACATCAGAGCCACCTGCCTGCATTGGCTGGAAGCCTTCCCATCAGGCCTGCTAGGCTTGCCTGAGGCCCCACCCTCTCTCTGAAACACGGCCTCATCACCAGGATGTGCGTGTGTGAGGGAGACCGAGGCTGAGAACGAGAACGGTCTTTGGCCCTGCTGACCATGAGGCTCTGCCCAAACCACACTTCAGGCTTTGACTCTACCCACTACTGCCATGCAGTCCCCAACATGTTCCCACTGAGACAATGTCCCTGAAGGCTCCCCACCCTGCTCTTAAGTTTCTACTGGAAAGAATATGGGTAACAGATCTACACTGAAGAAGTGTAAGGCTGACCGTAGCATTTTTCATAGTGTAAAAACTTCTCATTTTAATTCTTAAATTACAAGGGAAGCATTAGGGATTGGATTCAGTGTTGGATGTTTGCCAGTAGAACCGAAACCGCCGGCAGAACAGAACCCACCTGCAGCCTTCCATGCCCCCCCATCCTCTCTGGGGTGTTTGGGGGGCCCACTGGAGGAGATGGCAGGCCACAAAGGGGACTGGAGAACAAGAGAAAGCCCCCGATCCCCTGCATTTGCTTTCTTTCCTGCTATCCGCATGGGAAGGAGTGCAAGTGCACGGGGTTTGCTGAAAGGAGCCGCCGCCGCCGCCGCACCCATGTACCTGCGCCCACTCGGGCACCCCACACACACACACACCAGTTTTTAAAGTATTTTTTTTCTTTTTTGGCATTTAGGCACCTCTTCTTCTGCCACACCAAAGAGTTGCGGAGGCGTTATTCTATGGGTGGCTCACATCTCGCCAGTGCCCCCTCCTGTCTCTTTCCTCTGCCTGCCTGCCAGCGTCTGGCATTGCCAAATATCCCCCTATTTCTTTCCATTAAAAAAAAAAAGACTGAGAGAACAGCAACAAGGGAAATGAAGGGGGGGATGTGTGCTTGTGTCCCTCGCTTGTCCAGCCGATGGTGACCAATCAGGGGTTGACATTGGCTGGGACGCTCCTTCGCCACGGCTCCGAAGCAAGGCGACAGACAGCAGATGCCGTCCTCACCTCGCTCCAAGTGGGAAAAGTACACAACTTTTTTAAATCGGAGCATGAGGGGAATGCCCTGGGAAGCCCCGCGATGGTGCCTGTGTCATATAACTCACCTGCCGCCTCTGCGGATCCACCACCCAGGGCAAACCCCTCGTCAAGCTGTACCACAGTTTGTTTGCTACCTTTATATCCCACAGGGAGCCCAAGGTATCACAGTCTAGGGTTGACCCTCCTCTCCATTTTTATCCTAACAACAAACCTGTGAGGTAGTTTAGGCTTAGAGACAACGACTGGCCCAAAGTTACCCAGTGAGTTTCACGGCTGAGTGGAGACTTAAATAGGGCTGCAGCTCAATCTGGGTGGCTAGCTCCTCAGGTAGATGAAGGGACTTTGCCTTTTTCTTTTAGCAACCTTCATATTCAACGGTGTTAGGAAGGCTCTTGTTCCTTGGCGGTTACTGGGCTGGAGTCCTTGTGAGCTCCAGCCCAGACATTGTGAGCTCCTCTGACCTGGAAGGAAATGGTGGGAAGATGGGGCCTTCACAAGCTGGTGTCCTGGGTCAGTGCTGACAGTAATTCCCTCTCCTCCATCACCTCCTCAGAGTTCACGGCACCATCCTCCAAACAGGAGGAGTCTGAACTTGAGACCATGACAGAAAGCTGGGCTAAAGATGTAATAGAAAAATAAAAATAAATTCTTGCATGGAGGATAGAAATGAGGAATGAGCAGGCACATGATAAAACAGATGACTTTGCTGCCTTGTCAGTGAAAGGTCTCTTGTCTGCATTTTCTAATGGGAACAGCTATGTGTGATGCTCCAAAGAGCTCATTAGTAAAAGGAAAAGAAGAGAAACAGGTGAATGGACATTATGAAATTGGTAGCAGTGTATAATTTGCTCTGACAGGCAAAATCATTGATGGGCTTCAAGATACATTATCAGTTAGAAATTCGAGACTTCAGCAAGGCCCCCATGTGTGGTCAGAGCACATGGAGGGCAGAAAAGGGCTGCAGTAGCTAGCAGCTCTCGCAGATCCTCCACATGCATTGACCTTCCAATGTTAAGCAGGAAAGTTGGAAGGAGAACTTCTTTGTGTATTGGCTTTAACAAATTTAGAATATTCCCCATGAGCCAGTGTGATCCCTGTTCAGACCTTTGCACTCATTAGATGAAGGTTGGGGGTAGAGCCAGTGCACACAGGGACATTTTGTCACCCATATTTCAGAAGGCTGAATTTAGAGCAGGATAGGTACCTTTGTCCCCCCACCCCAAAAGGACAACTAGAATGATTACCAGCACCTTAATGCAAAACATACTGGGCTTCTAATTACATTGGCATATTAAGCCCTCCAGTCTCAGCTTTTCATTGTTGTCGGAAAGTGTGAAAGGTCAAAACAACAAACTTAGCAGAGAAGAAGATTAAAAAAGTAAATATAATGATCTGCACCTCAGGCCACTGCTCAATGATTGTTAGCTAATTAACTATCTCTGTGTATTTCAGAGGAAAGAGCAAAAGAATGTCATGGGAAAGCAAGAATGGAATAACTTAGGTGATGCAGGCAGGGCAGTATTTGAAATGAGTAATATAGCCAGACATCGGGAGGAAATATTCCCAAAATATAGTCCCTAAGTATTTGATCTCTTGTTAAATCTGAAGACAGGGAAACAACCTTCTGCATAGACTCCTGGGGCAAGTTCCATGGAGATTAAGGTCACTTTCAAAAGAGGCAGAAAAATGCCCCTTTTTACTTTTTTTGTCTTTGTATGATTCGTACACAGCAGTGTACACAGCAGTCAAAAATAAACAAAAAATACTTGTGAATGTCACACTGCCACGTGAGAAACATTCCATTTTGGATTGTACCCAACTGTGTCCACCAACCCCCAGGAGAATGGACATGACTGCCAGAACATATCCCCCATCCCCCTACAACCGTCCATCCACCCCCAAGCCTCAGGATAGTTGGGGGACTTTATGGACCAGATTTGGAGAGGGCGTGTGGGATGCAGGAGGGAGAAGGAGGAGGTGACATCCCGTTGTGCAAACCAACATCAGCTGGCACGATGTTGGGGTTAACCCTTTAAATTCAAGTGAAATTTCCTCCCTTTCTAGCTTATAGACTATGACTTGGATTTGTTGAAATAAAACATGGCAAGGAGGGGAGAATTGAAAGGAAGCAAAGACTCAACTGTGAGTGGATATATTGCATTTAGTCGTAACCTTACTCAAGAGCGGCAACCTCAGGAACACAGGAAGATACTTTACACTAAGTCAGACCATTGGTCCACCTAGCTCAGTATTGCCAGCTAGGAGCAGCTCTGCAAGGTTTCAGAGTTTGCTAGCCCTGACTGAAGATTCCAGGCATCGAATCTTTTTTTCCTCATTTGTGTATGTTAGGAAGCTGTATTATACCATTGGTCCATCTAGATCAGTATTTTCTACAATACTGACAGCCGCTCTCCAGAATTTCAGGCAGGTGTCCTCCCAGGCCCTAATTGGTGATGGCTGGGGTTGGACCAAATTCTGTATTCCAAGACCTCTGCGAATCTGGGTTTCTGTCTAAAATATAGTGCTAAGCATTTGCTTATACTTCTGACCAGGAATATTGTCTTCTGTATAAATCTTTCAGTAACCTTTGATACATTTGGTCCTGAGATAGTGTGAATGTAGCTATAGAACTGTGTGTGAGAGATGATGGTCCTGCTTGCTCTTGATATGGAAGCCTCAGGGAATGGTTATGGATGCTTGCTCATCTTCTCCTTCGGTCATACTCCACAGTGCTCCACAGAATTACATTTTGCCAGTGCTTCTATTCAACACAGCATCATTACTGTTCACTTGTGATGACCCTCAACACAATCTCTCCTTTTTGTCTAGCCATGGCCCTGTGCCGTCAAGAGTTAGGCCAGATCTACACCAAGCAGGATATAGCACAATGAAATTGGTATGAAAGCGGTATCTAAGAGACAAGAGCCATACCAAGCAGAATATAGCTGTATGGAAGTGATATGAAAGCGGTATCTGGTATGTGTCAACAGGCTCCAACAGTTGTCAGTGCACTTCAATACCACTATAAAGCAGTAGTGTGGGCCCTGCCTCTTATATACCGCTTTCATACTGCTTTCATAGTGCTATATCCTGCTTGATGTAGAACTGGCCTTAGATCAAGCATCTTGAACAGCAAAGGACTTAAATCTAAATGTTGGTTTCATTGAGTCTTGGAAGAAGGAAAAGGAAAAAGCCACTCAAAAAAACTTATGTAGAGAAGCTAGGCACCCCTTTGCCTCTAGAAAAAAAAGTTCACAAACCCAACCACCATTAGTGAAGAAGATAACTGAGTGTGAAGGATTTTTAAATAATTTAATATAGGATAAATTAGGATCATGTGAAACTAAATGGTTTAGCACAGTTTAGAATCCATGTAAAAAGGCAGTGCAGAACATCTGGCTCTTTATCACATTGAATTTTGGGTATCTGCATGCCTTGCAGGGGAAAGAGAACTCTGGGCAACTTGTTCCTGGAGTTGCTACTGTTTTGATGAAGAACTAAACAGGCAGGCAACCTGGAGGTTATCCTTCTGTCCTCTTCCCCCTTAGTTCTGACATCAAATGGTGGTGTAGCCTCAAGATCTCTTTCCTACAGGGGTTGATCCTCCCACACTCACTGGGGCCAGAATGGCAGTACCATCACTCTGGCCTAAGTGGGTCAAAGAGGAGAGAAGAAGGAAGACCATGTCCTACCCGATATCTCCCCCCAGGACACTATGCAGAAGCAACTGGTTATGGGAAGGAATCCCAGTTTTATCAGGTCACTGTGAGATTTATTCACCATTGTGTTTGCTAGCAGGTCAACATGGCACATCACAAAGAACGTTTGTGACTAGGCTAAGCTATCCTTAGCCTTGGTCATAAGTTGTCATAACTTGGGTTTATATAGGGTTTGACTATCACTTCTGCAGGCTGATCCAAGTAAATAGAGCTCTCAGGTGTGCAAAGACTTCTCTGTTGACTTGAAGTTGAGGGAAGAACTGCGCCCTGACACTGAAATAACATTGGATGCCTGCTCATGTGAGGATGTCATGTGCATCATGCCCTTGTGGATCAGATTATGGTTCTACTTTCCACAGCCCTGTATGTCCACTCATTGGCTTTCTTTTGACATCGCATGTTTTAAGAAAACAGGGGCTTTGTGAAGAAAATTTTGCATTTTGCCATTTAAAGGAAATGCCAACTATAAAAAGAACCCTTTTCTGTTAATGCCGAAGCTTTAATGTAATGCTTGAAACTGACAAAATATGCTAGAAAAGGGCTCCATATCCAAAAGAAAAGAAAAGAAATTGATTAAAGCCAAATGTGCCTGCAAAAATAGTGCATTTATGAAAATATAACAGGAGAGGGGGAACTCCACCCCTGACAGCCCACCAACTTTCAGGAAGATATATTATTATTATTATTATTATTATTATTATTATTATTATTATTATTAGGAGAACACCTTAAAGTGAAATTACTGTTTCATTAATCATGGCTCTAGAAATTTTACTGGAAAAGCAAAGAGGTTGTTATATCTGAAAAACATACTATAGACCTTATACTTCTGAACTGGATGTGTGCACTCAATTGTAAAATCACTGTTCTTGAAAAATCTTATATATTACTTGACAGCTGGTTAGATGTACCCTTGACTACTGCTCTGGTTAATCAAGGGTGTAAATGAAGCGACTGCTTTGGTGTTCCACTGCAGTCGTTTCAAATTCTCTCCTTAATATCACTATTTTACAGGTAAAAGCATCTTGATTTTTGAGCCCCCAAGTGATATGTTAAGCTGATCGAGATTGTTTGTTAAGCAAGTGTAGAAAATTAGTGTGGGGGTCTAAATTTAAATGCCTGAGCTTTCCGATCCAAATGATATGTGTAAGCATTGCATGTGATTATTTGTGGAAAGGGTGGATGCCTTCGTTTTTATATGGTCGAGCTGGCTGTCAGTGTGAAATCCCTATTGGTACTCAGCACCAGATCCTGCTGCATCCGTTCTGCCTGCACAAGGTCAGAGCCTCCCGCTGTTGTGTATATGCTTGACTTTTTTATGCTCCCTCCTTTGACATTTTAATTTTGTTGGATCTGCGTGGCAATCCCCAGGAAATATGGCTGTGGTGATAACACTGTATAAAAAATGTAATTGATGTAAACAAAATTTTCCTAAGTATGTTTGCACGAGCATGAATGCGCCGTGATGTGTTTCTTTTTCTTTTTTTTCTTTTTTCTTTTAACATGATTACATTAGGTAATTATAATGCATGAGTGCAGTTAGGAAAATCGTATGTCTCAGGACCTATCCTCATCCATATTGTCAAAAGTGTAATCAGTTTAAAATACTTTGCCGTGTTTCCCTTGATATAAGCAGGAAGCTGAAGCAATCATGCTGTCAATTAGGGCTTAAGTTAGACTTTTCAATGACTAGAGAGATTTGGCAAGGGTGGTGGTGGGGGGACTCCAAGGGATATGTTTTGCATTTCCATCTTTTACATTACTAATATTTTGCCATGTGTCTTTACTGCCACCTTGTGGCTTCGGTGTGCAGAAGGACACCTGCCGTCCATTGCACAGAGCAGTTCATCGCCTTCTGTTATAATGCAAACTACAACATATGCTTCGACTGTGTGAAATAACATTTGAGTTTAAAATGCCTCACTACTAGTTGGCTTAAGCACATTCCTTTTAATAGCAGCTGTAAACCTACAATAATCCACTACAACTTAATAAATACCTACAGTTGATGAACAATTAATCTCTGGGAGGGAGGGCACAGGAATGAATGAGAAATTGTGCTAGAAGCACTCATTATTTATTAGGATCTCAGATATTAAATGGCGAAGTGATTAACCAGCACGTAGCTAGAAATGAAATTAAGCAGAGATGAATCTTGGCTTATCTTTCATGTGCTTTTAGGACATACTGGCTCTTCATCACACTGAAATTTGAAACTTCCAGGACATGACTTGGTAATTCTGGATCTTATACAGGATCCTTAGCAGTTAAAAGGATCTGTGACCACCCTAATTGTGCTTACAAACAGGATATTAGAGGCACACTGAGCCCCAGTGTAATCTCACTTGCAGTGGGTTGCCATTGGATCTGGGTAGCAGGGATAGAATCCAGCTGAAGACCTATTTTAAGTAGACCTATTGAAATGAATGGGACTTAAGTAGGACTTTAGTTGAATTCTATTTTAGGGCTCCAAGTCCCACCTCTGCTAAGAAATCATTGAATAATTCACTGTCTCTCATTGCCCATTTTTACTAACTGCAAGCTGGGTATAGTCACAACCTAGCTCAGAGGATAATTGTCAGTGGAAATGTAATAAAAGCTATAAAACACTTTGCAAATCAAAGATGCTTTATGAAGTATAAACAGCTCTTGTAATACAGGATATATGTAGGTTTTCAAATTTTGAACTGTGATTGCATGTCGATATAAAATAAGATGATTTGAAGAGAAAAACTCACTTGAAGAATTCTATCACGAATTACATTTTCCCAAAGAACAGATTGCTGTGGAAAATCTGTTAGTTCTAAGTGCTATTGGGCATGTGCCTTCCTTCAGAGTCACACTGCATCATGGTTTTTATAGTCTTGAAACTACACAAAACATTGTTTCACATGTGCATTTGGGTCAAGATCATACTGCATTGAGGGCTTTCAAGTCCTAAAACCTTTCTTCTGACTTGGAATAGAAGTGAATTGTGACAGTAAGTGTTCATAACTTTAAATTTGTTCTCTGCATGATGTGATCCTCAGAGCCAAAAGTTTAAAAATAAATGGTGGTCCTTTCCACATCAGGGCCCTTTAGTGCTGCTCTTGTACCATCAACCTAGAATGGGAATTCAAGTCGTGCTTCTGTGTAGCACTTGAAATTGTACAATGCCCACCATCCGCATGGGGAAAGATCAGAGCTGTTTTTACTCAGAAGTCAATTCCATTACTACATTGCCATAATCGAAGCTTGAGGTTAGAAGTATCTGTGCCACAGTTGCAATTTAGTGGGAATCCCATGTGATTCATAAAATAATAATTGAGGAACATGAGAAGGGCCTTGCTGGATCAAACGAATGGTCCATCTGGTCAGGTATCCTATTTCCCAATCACATGCCTCCAAGAAGCCCCCAAGCAGATATAAATGCAGCAGCCCTTTCACTCAGCTGCCATCAGCATCTGGAATTCAGTGTTGTGCTGCCTCCATACATGGATATTCCATAAGGCAATCATGTTGACTAATAGATCTGTTATCTGCCATAATCCCCCTTTCAAGCTACATTATGGCAGGATCTACACTACTCCTTTGTACCGGGTTTATAAAAGTACTGACAACTGTTGGACCCTGGACACATTCCATATACCGTTTTCAAACCACTTTCAAAGTGTCATATCCTGCTTGGTGTAGATCTTGCCAAAGTGTGTGTGTTGTTGTCACCTAGATTGCAGTGACTAACCACAGCATGGAAACTACAGCAATTATTTTGGTAGGGGGGAAACCCCTGTTATGGCAAGTTGAGCAACCATACAATAATTATTTTCATTTATTAATCATTTTTCATTAGTCACATAGAAGAGAAAGGCTGTACTTGACACATAAATCCGATCTTCCTTAGAGATTTTGTGGCATGCTGCAGCCTTTCTGTGGTTATCTCTGGAGGAGGAGAAATAAACTCATTTTCAAATGCAACTGAGATTTATACTAGAAATATGTGCCAGAGGCACAAAAATGCCTTAAAACATCAAAACAAGCTGAAAGCGTAAAAGTACAACCGTTAAGTTTTGCCTTGGGCATCTGAAGAGAGAGATTATTAGTGACCATTGATTGCCATTGTCACTGTTTTTAACATAAGATCAGGCCAGTGATTTATGGTATCTTATAGTATGTGGCTAATTATGAAAAAATACAGCTTAGAAATGTCTTGAGGGTGAGGCAATACCATTGGATTAATCATTGTTCTTTCTCATTTGATCTGCTTGATGTCTTGTTTGGATGAATGAGTCTATCTCCTGAGTAAATATTCCAGAACTCTGCCCAATATTTAAGGAGAGACAATATGATGTAGTGGTTAGAGTGTTGGACTGGAACTTAGGAGTTCTGGGTTCTAGTCCCCACTCAGCCATGAAGCTCATTGGGTGACTCTGAACCAGTCACTGACTCTCAGCTTAGTCTACCTCACAGGATTGTTGTGAGAATAAAATGCATAGGAGGAGGACTATGTAAGCTGCCTTAGATTCCTTACAAGGGGAAAAAGATGAGATATGATTGTAATAATAATAATAATAATAAATAATAATAATAATAATAATAATAATAATAATGTAAATTGTAAGGAACATGTTTCTACATCAGTTGCAGACACCACAAGCACAAATATTTATACACGGTAAAATGTACAATTCTCCATAAAAGTTCAACATGTCTTATTATGCATATCTTCACATAAGTGCAATGAGTGGAGAATTCATATTACTTATCATAGAAAAAATAAAATATTCAACTGGTAGTAGCAACTTTATTCTACTACCGTAAGAGACCATGGGTCTACAGAACTATCCATGTATTTTTGATCAGTATGATGTCTACCAAATGTCTAACTATGTTGGCCTAATAAGTTCCTTGATAGGAGACAAACACACTTAGTGTGTGTGTGTGTGTAGAGGTAATAGCTGTAAGTGTGTGGCAGTGGAAGAAAGACCAATTGGTTTGTCTTTTCTTTTCTCTCTGGTAATATGATGGAGCTTATGCATTTGGAGGACAGCTCTACTCTTGCTGACATGAAGCCAATTGTCTGCTATTTTGCATCCTCACAATTGGGTGAAGTAGTAAGTGCAATCACTGAAGATTAGGGAAGAGAAAGTAGGCTGTGATTAGGAGCTGCAGTGGCAACAAAACATAGCGACGGTCATCAATTTGGATGGCTTTAAAAGGGGTCAGACAAATTCCTGGAGAAGTCTACCAATGGCTACTAGTCCCGATGGCTATCTGCTATCTGCAATATCAGAAGCAGTATGCCAATGTATACCAGTGGCTGGGGAATATGGGCAGGAGGGTGCTGTTGCACTCATGTCTGGCTTGTGGGTTTCCTGTGGGCAGCAGGTTGGCCACAATGAACAGAATGCTAGACTAGATGGAGCCTTGGTCTGGTCCGGCATGGCTCTGCTTATGTGCTGATGTACTTCTCAGAGTGAATTCTTATTCAGGTCAAAGTAGCTGGTCATGGCAGCTGTCTTCTCCCTCAAGGCATCACAGCCCAGGCTGCAAAGGTTTTAGGAGGGAGTGGGGTAGGATTTTGCCTCCACATTAATACATTTTGAGTTTTTCAAGACTTGGACATTCCTGCCTTCCAGTCTGAACTGAGGCTTTGGCAGCTTTGAGTAGCACTAGTAGCCAGTTAAAGAACACCACTAAATCTATGCCATCTGTATTACATATCAATCCCACTCACCCCTAAGACATAGAAGACAGCTGGTCCCTAAAGGTTACTTCCACAAGTCTTTTCACTGTATGCAGGGAAGGAGGGAGATCAAGCAATGGGGAAGTTAGTGTCAGGCTCTGGTGAGGCTCTTGAACAGCATACACAGCATTCACATGGCCTCCAGGCTTAATTTTTTCCTGAGGGAAATGAAGATGGGAAGGCTAAAGACAAGGAAGCCAAGAGCCATTAAGTGCTAGAACAATCTATGACAGCATCTCCACCCTAGAGCAAGGGAAGGAGGAGCCAGGCATTTCAGGTACTGAAGAGACTCTGATAAGTGGGCTTCCTCAGCATAGACCCATAGCTCAGTGGTTCATGAGGCCCTGTGGCACCAATCGCTTTTATTGGCTTAAAGCTCATTTGTGGTGATTTTCTTCTGGTTCCCCTTTGCACATCTTTAGAGTGCATGGGCTGGGACCATTGTGGAGTAGTACGGATGATTGTTCTAATGTCTGGGTCTTGAGTCCCTCAGAGAAGATAGGCTGCAGGAGTGGGAACATTCCCTTAACAATCTGATCCTAAAACTGGGATGGTCCAGTAATACACCACTGGTTCCATAGTCAAAAATACCAGTGCCATGCCCTGACCTGTTCCAAGTGCAAGAAATACAAGAGGATTGTGGGTCTCCCTACTTGAATGGCTTTCCCCTCATTTTGGCAGGGTAGGGTGGGGGATAGATGTTCTGTGTTTTCTGTTCCTCATGCAGATCAGCTTTCTCCACTGAGTTGAATGGGGACTCCTAAATCTGCAAGAGATTCATGTGTGCATCTGAGCACAGATGAATCTCTTGAAATGTTCACATTAGGTTGCCAGGCGCAAATGTTAAGTGGAATTCCAAAATGAAGCATGTTGAGAAGGAATGTTTTCACCAAATTGAGTGCTCATTTTAATTAAGCTCTTACCCATTATGCTCTCACATTTGACAACCACTGAAATAATAATGAGCACTCTTGTGGGTTCCCCCCTTCAGAAAATAATAATTTAAAAACAATTATGTGAAATCCATCCTTTGGGAGTGGATTTTTATTGTCGATAACGTCTGTAGCATTTACCCCCAGATTTTATCACAGTAAAAACGAATTCTCAACAACGTATTGAACATTCCTTGTATATATTTTACAAATTCCCTTAACCTTGTGTCCTTCGTTATCTCCGAAGCTCAATACTAGAGTATACATTAATAGCATTCTTCACGAGTTGTGATAACTCTATCGCAGTTTAATCTTGATGCTCAGAGGTACAGCTCTTCATTTTGCATTCGATTTCTATTCCCCCTGTAGACCAAGGAAGGGGAAATGTCTGTCTAGAGAATTCACTATCATTCAACACTGATGTTACTTGTTCAACAATTACCTACACAAGGGAAAGTATATGTCATACGCAGTTAGCACTTTACAATTTATCAGGGTCTGTAAAAATTTCCTTCCTGCCCTCACTGTCTCTTTGTGTATACATTTTAAATGCTCAAAGAGCAAGCATTAGACAAGTCGTTAAAAAGGGAAAGCTTTGTTTAAAAAAGAAAGAAAGGTACATCTTGGATCTCCTTTGGAAAGTCCATATAACTGTCTTGGGCTTTCCAAGACAGAGTCCCTGGGGGTGTCTTCATGACATTCCTTGAAAACTCTGTGCTTTCCCTCCCCTGGGGTGGGATTGGGTAATCAAGGAGGGAGTGTAGGGTTTCTGGGGGGACATCCGGGGACCGGAGCCGCCCCTGCCCTCTTACTGGTGGAAGGTGACCAATCACAGGTCGCCTTCCACCAGGCACTGCCCGGCCACGCCTCCGCTGCAACTCCAGAGCGAGGCTTTGGGGCTGTCTTAATGCCAGCTTGCGCGTTTTCTCCTCACCCTGGAGAAAAAAAGTTGGGGCAAGTCCCCGACTTTTTTCTCCACCGCTTCGGTGGAAATCTCCGGGGTGGGTGTGCGATTGCAAGGGTGGCGTATAAGTGATGCCTTGCCACCACGCATCCAACTTGGAGCTTTCCGAGAGTATAGACAGACCCCCAGTTCATACACTTGATCACAAACACACACATACACCATTTACATTTGCTTTTTGGAGTATGTGGGGCTACTGGTGAGCTCACAAGCTAAATTAGATCACATGGAGGAGCTGACGTTATGACCCAAGACCTCCACGTGTTGTTGTTGTTTCTGTTGTTGTTTTTGTTGTTGTTGTTGTTGTTATTATTATTATTATTATTATTATTATTTCTTACCCGCCTCTCTCCCTGGATCGAAGCGAGGAACAACATCAAATAAAGAAATTCTATAAAATATATAAAACTGATTAAAAACATATAAAACTAATACATTATTAAAATAACCGCCAGATATCTTAAAATTTGAGTGATTAGGCCTGCCGGAAGAGATCAATCTTTGTATTCTGTTTTTTTAAATTCAGTTTGGCCATTATAGACTCCAGGCATTGGTGCTGGTTCGTACAGACAGTGCATTCATCCATACTCCCCTGAGGAGGGTGGCCAGGTGTCCTACCTTACAGAGGACAGTCCTCTGTTTTGAAGAGATACTAGAGGACAATCCTCTGTTTGAAGGTGTTCTTTATTTCATGGGCTACTCAGTCCAAGTCTGGATTGGAGTACAAAGAACCATATGGAAGGAGAGCAGCACAGGCCTTGAAGTTCCTTCCCATCCACATTTAGCAGGAGACTGAGCAGACACACAAATCACCTAGGCAGACCTTTCGACTATGTTGAGATGTCTTGCATTTCTATTTTAATTATAACAATTATTTTTAAAATTTGCTTCTATAATTATAAATTAGCATATGCAAATACTATGCAAATTTGTGCCCTCTGCTTTGGTGATGCATTTCCTCTTCTGACCGCCCTACCTCTGGACCGTGAGCCAGCTGACAGCTCTGCACTTGTTCATTAGTGCTCTTGTGGGCCAGATGAACCAGGTCTGACTTGCAGAATAAAACTCTCATGCTAGCAGTGCATTTTTATAACATTGCCTGTTAACATCCTAAACAATAATGAGTTCTTCTGCTTCCTTCCAGCTATATGTTGCCTTTTGGCAGTCCTGAAGGTTACTGCCGGATTGAAATGACTGCAAACGAAAATTCTCCTGTACGTCAGGGAATCTCTGTGCCGCATCAACTGACTCAGGTGAACTTGCAAAGCAGAACCCAGTGACTAATACTAGCACAGCTATTTTAATTTCCCTCATAAGGCACGAGTGACATGATTGACTAACTTCACACTTTTTAAATTAAATGAAGCAAACCTGTTAGTTCTCATTTTGGATGTAATGTATCAGGAATTCTCTTTCATATCGCCTTGGAATTAATAATAATGCTCTTGTACAACTTCTGTTGATTTTAGTGGGATTTGTCTGGTAGAAGTTTCTGGTGGTTGTCTGCAGATGCTTGGCCTGTTCAGCCAGCACTTCAGGCTCTGTGGTTAGCGAAACTGTGGTTCTCTGGGGTTAGCACTAACCACAAGCTGTGCTGTCGCACACGACACTTTAAGCCATGGTTAGAGCTGCTAACCCTGCTGCAGACGGTCCAACTGTTGTTAGTGAGTGAGCAGGGTTTAGCAAAACGCATCGCATAAGACACCTGAAACCCTGCTGCTTAACCAAAAGCCTTCACTAGCAAGGTTTAAGATGTCTTATGAACAGGGCCACTGTTTCAGCAGCTTCAACTTGGACATGATGTGTTGTTCCACCCATACAATCTCTGAGTTGCTTACATAAATTTAGAAACTGAACATAGCCCATGTGTGAAGCATGTGCCAAGGTTAAATGACTCTGTATGAGATAAAACCACAGGGTTGAATCACAAGACAAATTTCTGTATTGCTTTTCCTCCATTTCCCTCATGAAAATATACCCAATAGACAGCTGCACTGGTTGTTAATGGGTTTGTTTTTTCCTGTAATCCTTCTCAGGTTACCTTTGGGCCAATATTCCTTGGAAATGTCCCTGATCACATTAAGATCCATCCAAGCTCGGGGAGGATTTATGGCTTCAGAGGCTGCATTAGAGAGTTCCAAGTGAACAACAAAGAACTGTTCATCATAGACGAGGCCTTGGGAGGAAAGAACATCGAGAACTGCAATGTTCCTGTGTGTGACCACCACCCATGCCGCAACGGGGGCACTTGCACTAGGTAGGGCACCCATTTTATTGATTGTATTTGTCAATGTGCCATCATTGCTAAACAGGTTCCTTTCATAAAATCATTGTGTGTAGGTGCTTCATTTTTATTTTTTTATTTTAATTATTTACTTGACTTGCAGCATTGCTATAACAAAATGAGTACAGTTGATATCTCTTGCTTTCTTTTCTTCCTTCCTTTCTTTTTTATTTATTTATTTATTTAAGGATTTTTATGCCGCCATTCAGCCAAAAAAGGCTCTCACGGCAGCTTACAAAAGTATTTCTTGACAGTCCCTGCCCACAGGCTTACAATCTAAAAGACATGACACAAAAGGAAAGGGGATTGGGAGGGAGGAGGAGGAGGGGGGAAAGGAAAGCAAATTCAGGCACTACAATCTTAGTTGGAAAGTTCAGCAGTTACAGTTGACAGCAGGAGGGAGGGGGAGCTACTCCTCCACTTTGAAAATATATTATCTCAAAGTGGGAAAAATATTATCCAAATACTCTAAATAATAATACATCCAGGGAGCAATCCTATGACCCCTGGACAGCATTGCGGGGAACATAGGATTTTTCAGTTTTCTAGCTCTGGGCTCAGAGACTGCACTCTGAGTTTGGAACCAGGAAACCATGCTTCCCCGCTCCCTCATAGGGCATGTCTAGACGATGCCTTATCCCGGGGATCATGGGGATCATCCATTTTCCCGGGATTATGAGATGGCTTTCAGCCGGTTTTTCCCACGGTTTCAGGATCGTCCCGAGACTGTGGGACATGTGGTTGGCCATCCAGGTTTCATCCTGGCTCCCCGCAATTAACCAGGCACAGGGCACTGAGCTCTTCAAGCACTCTGTACCCCTCGGGGGTGGGGAGGGGAGCAGGGTTGGGGCTTTTTTAAAAAAAAAACTTTTGTACTGGAGCACAAGTGTGCTCCAGGTCCTTTTCTTTAAAAATAAATGGCAGGCGCAACATCTGGTAAGGCATCACAAGAAATCCCAGAACTTCTGGGACTTCTCGCAATTGCCCATGCCAACCTCACCGCAGGCGCAGCACAGCTACTGAAGACAGAAAAGGACTCTACAGGCAGTGTGCGGGGCTAGGGAAAGAAAGCAGCTGATCGGCAGGCCCAGGAGACAAGAGGGGCATGACGAGGCAGGGCAGCGTGGGTGAGCAATCGAGTGGCTGCTACTGCTCCTTGATTCTGCTGGCTGGCTGCAGGACCAAGCAGCAGCAGACCCTTTGGAGGGCGAGGGCGCCGCTCTTCCCATCCTCCACCACCTGCTGCACCTGCTTCCTACTACTTCATGGTAGGGCCAGCCCTGAAGGAGAGGAGGAGCCAAAAGTTGCTTGTCTCCTAGCTGAGCAGATGGAGAAGCCCTTTTTTTCATCTGTTGCCGCCAAGTTGAATATGAGGTGTTTTTTTGTTATTAAGAGAGAGAGAGAGAGAGAGAGAGATTTCAACCTGAGCCTTCTGAAGTATTAACTACAAGGAGCTGACTCTGGTTTCACTCATTCCCAGTGGAGCTGAAATCAGGGAGTTCACTAAGATGCCTTTACCTTTAATGACTGGGAGCTGTTCTTTTATTCATATACACCATGATACAGCCACTTCATGTGAGATTAAGGTTAATCCCAGTCCAACTGATGCCAGGTGGGAATTGCTGAGTGCAGCAATTAGAGCAAGACTATGCGGTGAACTTTAATACAATCTATTTGTCTCACACATGACAGGATATTTTAAAAGTCACCAAGAGACAATGCATTTAATACAGTCGAGGATTTGAAGATCTTAGCATGTCCAGTTGCTGATTTCCTACTGTAAAAAGAAAGAAAGAAAAAGACATAGAGCCTTATTTAATCAACATTTTTGCCGCATAAAAATAAATAACTCTTTTGACTAGACTTGCAAAACTGAAATAGTTCAGATTGCTCTAAAAAGTTGCTGGTTAATAGCATTTTTAAAAATCCTTCTCTTCATTACTTGGTGATACTGGGATATTGGAGAACCTTCCTAGAGATTTCATCTCTGAAAAACACCACAGTCTGTTAAATTAGTAATCAAACCACAAGGTAGAAACTCGGTTCTCCATCTTATAGTTTATGATAAGACCACTAGGAGATAAAGCATTGCACTGAAAGCTCTAATATTTTGCTTCACTGCAGGCAGAAGCCAAAAAGGCTAAAGCTCATGACACCAGCACAGAAACACAGTGGCTCTGAATGACTTAACGTTAAAAGTTTCAACCAGCTTTCCAAGTTGCTTGTAAAGTACAGTATAAGAACCCTGTTCAAGAGTTCCTTTCCCCCATACAAGAACTCGGGGGTCAATCTACATATTGGCGTCAGTAGGAGCTTTAATTCCATCTTTCTTTATCAGCTGCACAGGAGGGGGGAAATTTGAGGAGGGAAGGATTAACGTAATTTACAGTTTACCCCTCAGTTACTGTCAGTGGTGGGAAGAACCCAGGCTAAGAGATTGAGCGTCTCTACATGAACAATTTATTGCACGCTTGTGATTGGCCACTCACAGAAGTTTACTGGTCCTTTACATGACACTGTCAAATTCCAGCTCATCGCTCGCACTTTCCAAAGATGTCCATGGCTTAATTTGAAATGGAAATAAACTAATACCAAAAAGACCCGTTTTCTGTTTCAGTGTGAAAAGAAGAAATCCCGCTATAAGTTGAGGCAGACCACAGTACCATCTTGTGGCTGTTTAAGTGAAACCTATAGAACTCGTGGATAAAGGGGGAAAGGGGGAGTGGGGAAGGGAAGTGTATGTAAAGGGAGCACATTGTGATTGTTGGACCAAAACAGAAGCAGAACGCCATGGTAAAGTTGTGGGGGTTTCCCTGGTGAGAAGAGGGCTAACATTTTTATTTTTGTGTGTGCTTTCTATGCAATATTTATTTATTTAGATATTTATGTACCACTAAATATAATAAAAGCACTAAGCAGTTTACATATAAATATTAAAATCAAATTTAAAATACAATATTAAAAACACTTCCAATTACATCAAGAGCAATACAAGGAGAAGTAAGATGGAGTAGCATGATTAATTTAATTACAAGCTTGGGAAAGCCTGGATGAACAGCTGCATTTTCAGGAGAAAGATGCCCCGTTTTCTGCCTCCCAAACTGCACAAGACAGGGTTTCCAGTTGGTGGAAGCTGCTACCGTGAAGGCCCACCATCAAGGTATTATGTGGCAACATTCCTTAGTTTTGGAAGGACCAGATCTCCTCTGAAGATCTTAAGGGAAAGCCATCAGCTAGATATACTGGGAGGTGTTTTCATGGCACCGAATTGACACCTCATTCTCCCAAAACCCCACACTTTGCTCCTGTGGGGTTTTGCCTGATATTCCCTATGCCGTGGAGCAAGTGCAGGGTTTATGGCTGTCATCTGCCCCCTCCTTGAGACAGGGTGATGAGGAGGAAGCAGCAGCTGGTGGGATATTATTATTATTATTTTAGCAGGAGAAGGCAGCAGCAGCTCTGGGGAGCTCTTCTCCCCATGGGCATTCAGGTGTCCATTCTGCTCACTGGCCAACCCCCCTCCCTCTGCCCGGTTGGATGGTGACCAATTAGGGGTCACCATCCACCAGGAATGCCTCCTGAGGAACTCCAGAATGGCTTCTGAGTGAGAACAGACCATCAGAAGAGCTGGGCTGCCCTCGCTCTGGCTGGAAAAGTCAGAGTAAGTCCCCGACTTTCAGCCATGCATTTTCGGCACTCTGCCCCAGGGTGGCTTCGAATCTGCGGCTGCATCATCTAACTGATGCCACACAGATCCGGCGCCAACTCGGGGCAAAGAAGACATCATGACAGCCCCCAGTCCCAAGTTGCTTAGGGCTTTGTGTGACAATAACCTTAACATGGCTTAGTATCTAATAGGCGGCCAGTGCAGTTCTTTTAGCACATACCTTATGTAAGCATACTGGGTGTCCCATGAGCACCCTAGCTGCTGCATTCTGAACTAGGCACAAGGGCAGTGCCACATAGAGCACATTATAGTAGTCTAATCATGAGGTTACCAGTACACGGATCACTGTGGCTAGGCTAGGCCTATCCAGGAACAGGCGTAGCTGGCATACCAACCAAAGTTGGTGTTGAACGCTCCAGGCCACCAAGGTCACCTGGGCTTCTAGTGACAAAGATGGATTCAGGAGGACTCACAAACTACCTACCTGCTCCTTCAGAGGATGTGCAGCTGTTACGGATTAGGAACTTTGAGCTCTCTGTCTGTAGTTCAGTACTTTGGGAGCATTTAGCTACCTGCCTACCACCTAATAGCAGGTAAAATACATCTAAACAAAGCATACACCTAGAATTGTTTCGTGGGTTGTATAATTACTGGCATATAATTATACCAGTATTGTATAATTATCCAATATAATTACTAACAGTAATTATAATACAGGAATCTTTGAATTCCTTTCTTCCTTTTATTGATACAAATATAAGTTTCCAGTTCAAATCGAAGTAGTGTAGTATTTAAAAGCAATTAAAACTATATTTCTTAGGCATTTTTTGCTGTTACAAAAGAGAGCATTGCAGAGTCCATTTTGCTTACCAAGACTTCTCAATAAAGATAGATGTCTGGCAGTATCACAAGCAAGGATTTTCAAGAAGCTATCAGATCATATTTATGCAGTTTCTACAATGCTACTTCACTGCCAGTATGTCAATACTAATTGCTGTTTCATAAATCTAAGTTCACAATCTTGACTTCTAAAAGAATATTCGATGATCAAAGTACACATACAAAAACTTAAGCATATACTTTTCAAGTTAGATACAATTAATTTTGTTATATGTCTTGGCAGAGCAATTTCTCATTCAAAGTTTACTAATTAAACCTAAGTGCATAATTTTTCTAGACATCTATGTATGTGATTTAATGTTTCTACCTTACAAAATATTTTTTGCTCATTAATTAATAAGTGAAATCTTTATGTTCCCTCTGACCCTGAATAATACAGTTTGATGTCTCTCCATTTTTCACATAACCTTTTTCATCTCTGGTGATGGGGTTATAATTTAGCATATTATCCAAACTGCTTTGCCAGTTACATTTTGATATCAGTTACCTAACGTTCATTGTGAACTCACTTTGTATCCTCTCTAGTGGTGCCAGTTACTTTATTATCTATTATTTATTTAATTATCTGGATTCCTGCTTACTTCCTATGCAACATGCTTAATTGCCTGGGGCTTGCAGTTCCAAGACAAGCAGCTTTTGCCGTTTTAGGGGTGTGGGGAGAGGGAATAATCACTTTCTCCACCAACCTTTTGTGGCAGATCCATGACACAACACCATCCAGAATACCCCAGATCTCCTGACAATCACTCCCAATAGATATTAAATAACATTGGTGGCAAGATGATGCCCTGTGGTACCCACCTTTCAGCTGCTGTGGGGCCGAGGAGAAGTCACCCAATGCTATTTCCTGGAACTGACCCCACAAGTACAAGTCAAGTCACTGCAGAACAGTGCCTCCAACTCCCAACTTATGGAGGCAGTCCAGAAGGATATTGTGGTCAATAACCACATAGGTAGGGAGGGTGCGGTGTCCAACTACCACCAACTAATGAACTGTAGGGGGAGGTACAAAGGAGATCTGGGGGGGATGTGCATCTCAACGGAAGAACAGCAATACGCTGCTGTGCACAAGAGGAGAGGTGTAAAGACGAATGAAACATAAAAGCACAAAGGTGTAAGATCAAGCTTTTACACGCTATGGAAATGAGGGTGGATAATTCGAGGGTAAACCAGGGCAAACGTGCAGGTGTGATGGAGCTCTCTATGTCAGCAGTGTGCATTCCTGGGGACATCTGGCACTCAAAGGGAAATTCTCCATATCAGCAAGAGTTTCCAAGGGAAGCTAGCTACATTACAGCAGGCTGTGGATTGGAGAGTCGGGAAGGAGTTCTCCATGCAGGTGAGTTAGTAGACCTGTGTGAGCATTCAAACCTCACACAATTAGAATTGTGTGAGGAGGGAATGTGAGGTCATGTCCCCACCCTCCATGCATTAGAGGAGGAAGGGCTGAAGCAGGGGGCCTGTTTCACATAGGCTGGCTCCCCATGTGATTTAGAACCTTGTGTAATAAGGCACCGAAGTTGGAGAGAGAACATCCCATGCAGAGCAACCCTTCCCCCTGCAATGTGAGGTGGATGGCAAACGGAGTGAGCAGGGCCTCTCTCCCCTTTGCCTGATTCTCATTGTGTGCAGAAATGAACACTTGCATAGGGCTAGAGTGTAAGCTGCCATGGTTAAAGAAAACCCAGACTGAAATCTTTGCTCAGGCATGAAACTCATTGGGTAGCCTTAGGAAGTTGCTGTCTCTCAGAGTTAATAATAATAATAATAATAATAAATGTATTTCTTACCCGCCTCTCCTTTTAGATCGAGGCGGGGAACAACATTAGAACAGGAATCAATACATCTTAAAAATTCATGATTTAACATTGATCTGGATAGGCCTGCCGGAAAAGGCTAGTCTTTAAAGCTGCCTTAAAATCACACATAGAGTTAATATTAAAATGAACTTGCCCGTACATTGCCCTGAGCTCTTAGGAAAAAGAGTAGGATACAAATGTATAGATAAATAAATTAAATGATCTCCCTACACTGTGGATTGGCTCACATGTAACACCGAGCCATGGTCTGGTGCCCTGGGAACAAGCTCTATGCTAAAAGTCCCCTCCTCCACTTCTGCACGCTGCTTAATTATTTCCTAGTTTTTAATTTGCCCTTAGTGCCCTGCAAACCAAGATAGCAAACCAGGTGGCATTACAAATTAACTGATCCTGTGAATGCACTCCAGACCCATTAAAATCCATAGCACTTCAGTGGGGAAAGGGCTGTACCCAAAGGGTTGAAATGCTTCCAAGCTGTTCTGTGTTGAGTGATTTTTTTGCTCTGAGAAGCTACTTAGTCCACCTATTGAGAGGTGAAATATCCTGGTACTCTTACAGTGTGAAGATTTTTTTAAGGACAGTGGTTATCCGATCAAAATAGGCCACACTTTCATCCAGGTTTAGCAATAATTAAACTGAGAGATCAGTGCTGTAAAAACAATTCATAAAATTACTATACTGGTGATTGTGACAAACCCACAGTGGTAGATGAATAGATTTGTTTCTAACAAATCTATTGTTAGATTTGTGCCCCACGAACGAGGTGCGCTACGGGCGAGAGGCGGCCCCCTTCCGGCCGCGCTCCGCTCCCGAGACGGACGGCTCTCCTCACCGCGCCGGGCGGGAAATCCTGACAAACCCAACATCTCAGAAGAGTCGGGTTTTCTAAGGCTTATTTTGTGATGCTAAAACTGGGGAAAGGAGCGGGAGGTGGCTCATGTCATCAAAATGACCAGCAAACATCCGTGAGTGGCCAATCATGAGCGTGCTATAAATCGCTCATTTAAAGAAGCTCTTTGCATCAGGAGTCTTTCTGGAGGATCAATTTATAGTCTATAGCACAACAAATGTGTATTACCTCCAAGGAAGCTCTTCATTCTTGGTAACATAATGGGCTTTTGAAGAACTTGCTGCTGCTTTATATATATATATATAAAAATGCCTCCTCCCCCATACACATCGTTTATCTTTGTAAATATGCAGATATTACAAAAACACCAAATGTCTCCAACACTCTTCTTCTTCCAAGAAAAAATTGACCTTGTAGCAGCTGTTCTTGGAACTTCTTACTGGTTAGAGAAGTGGGGAGTGTGAAAAAGTGAGTTACCCCCCCCCACACACACACACACACCCAGCATTCCAATCACAATTACAGATGGACAAGCATTTGTGAGTTCAATTTAGAATGTGTTTGACTTCGACAAGTTAATTTAGACTGGATTCAGTTTAGGTCCGAATTAACTGATTTAGTTCATCTTGATTCAGTTCAGGGCTAGGAGAGGCTCCTGCTCCCAAACCCTGACCATGAGACCCACCCACTTCCCATTCCCATTTAAGCTTACCTGGTGACAGAAGCCATGTCGGGGACTTGCAAGCTCTAAGAATGTTGGGGATCAGGGTAACTGCATCTCCCATGGTTCTTGGTAGCCCTGGGCAATGCACATACATCCCTAGCAGACAGCATCCAGAGTCATGAAGATCAACAACAGTCGATGCAGTTTCCAGGATCCCTGACATTACAAGTAGGAGCTACATTAGCTATAGTTCCATGTAGCCCTAGATGGATCCCCAATTGTGATGCCTCCTTTTGACTGCCACTGGAGCATTTTAGGTAGAAAGGACCAGTTAACAGGAGGCAGGGCTTATGGCAGACTGAGCCTATTACAAGACAGGACACAACTTTGGAAGGTGTTGGGCTTGACTTTCAATTAGCTGGCGGGAGTTCCAGGCTGAAAGAGTTTGATGCCAAATTCCCTTGGCAGCATTGCTAATCACAATATACTGTTACTGGATTTGTGCTACTCTTTCTCAGCTAACAGAGCCACTGCAACTTGGAATGCTGTCTGAATCATGACTGCAAAACAGCTGCACCCCCACCCTGGAAATTTGGAAATCCTGTAATGACAATGGACAGAAATCACATACACACAGAGAAATTTTGCACCATGTCATGTCACCTTAATGCCAGCACCAGTGTCAAAGCAAAGTATGAGGGAGACCTTATCAGTTTCACTGGTGGCACTGAGGGCAAGCCTAGATGAAGGCTTATCCCATGGTTAGCCCCGGGATCATCCCTGTGCATCCACATGACGCACAGGAGATCCCAGGGTCAGGGAGAGATGATCCCTCCCTTTCCCCAGGATAAGCGGGACGGCTTTAATCCCAATTTTTCCAGTGGTCTCAGGATCGTCCCGAGACTGTGGGATGTGTGGGCAGCTGTTCCAGTTTCTTCCCGGCTCCTCACGAGTAAACATGAGGAGCCGGAAACCAGGCATGGGGCACCGAGCTCCTCTGGAGCTCCGTGCCCATCAGGAGTGAGGGGGAGGGGAATTTCTTTTATTTTAAAGGCCTACCTTTTCTATGGAGTGCTTAAGCACTCGTTTTTGATTTAAAAAATAATCCAAAATGGCGGGCGCAACGTCCTCTTCCTCCTGGGACATTGCATGCCGCATGTGGACTGAGGAGGAGGATCTCGCGATCACTATATCGTGAGATCCTTCCCCCTCTGCCGGTGGGTCTAGCCATGGCCTGAGTTTTTAGTCATTGTTTTGAAACTTTACCTGGACTTAGCTAAGGTAAAACCATCTAGGGTCTTCTCCAGACTGCCTTACGAGAGATTCCCCTGAGAGTCTCCTCTTTGAAGACCAAACACTCCCCCTCTCATGCATGCAAAGACACATTGAGGAGCCCTCAAAATGACAGGCAGGACAGCTGCATGGCCATTCTCCCCACCCCCAGGCGATTTCATCACATGTGAAATAGATATTGCCCTCTCACATTTGATTCAGGACTTGCAAGACTATACTGCAAAGGCCAGAGGCACTCTTTGAACAGATTGTTTGGATAAGTCCTGATTTAAATTGATTGGCCTATCTTGGTATTTCAACAAAGCTATTTTTGCAGCTTATCTTGCCAAGTTAACCTTTGCTGTATTTACAGAGGTGGGAAAGAAATTATTCAACTGTAACTAACAGAAAATGCCTTGGGCAGCATGTGATACATTTGTATATTCAGATCAAAATCCCAGATAGGTCTAGAGAACAGAGAAGAGTACAGCCCTCTCCCTTTCTCCCTTCTGTCCAGTTGAGTTTGGTCTACCTGATCAATCCTGAAACAAAAATAGAATTGTTGACTGCATTGTGTTCTGTAGAACTAGCCACCAAAGCCTTCTGGGACATAAATGTATATACAATCAAGCCCCAAACCAGAGAGCTTTGGCTATTGGGCGGTATATTAAAAATGTAATAAATAAATAAATAAACAAACTGACAAGCGGTTCTGTATCACTGTAATGCCCAAAATACATTAAACACACAACAAACCCGTACTTCTCCATGAAAAGAAAAATCAAAAATCCACAGTTGGACAATGCCTATTTTTGTGAAATTTGGGTTGTTACTAATAAAGCTCTTGCCCAACTGCGAATGTACTGTACGTATGAGGCTCAAATTACACATCCTGGGCGAGGAAGAAGAAGCGAGGCTCTGGTGCTAGTATCAACATTAAAACTGGCTTTAATGTAGTATTTTTAAAAAGTTTTTCTTGACAATGTATCGAAGATGCGCTTGACATTTCAGATTGCTGAGAATCCTTCTTCAGGAGCTAAAATAGTTTAAATTGATATACTTATTAAAATGTACCTTAAATTGTACAACATAGCATATATCAAACGACATAGACAAACCCTAAGAATATAGAACATCTTGAAAGCATTTCTATTGTCTCTTTCCACGACCATTGGAACTCTAGTTTTTGTAACATAGTTTTTACCTGAATTATGTTCACACTGATACATACATATCTTCAAGTCGCACATTCACTTTTTAAGAGAAAAAACTCTATGTGAAGTCACTTTTAACAATCAAAGAACACATGACCATGGCAAACCTGCACCTTTAAATACAGGCCTGCCTCTTTCAGTGGTGAAAGTGTGTCTGAACGGGACAAAGGGGTGCCAGGGTGGGCTGATGAACTCTCCCGCTACCTGCAACACTTGCCCCTGAAACACACTACTTCAGGTGATATTGCCCCAACTGGATCCCAATAACAGAAGTGAACCCAGGGCAGGATCTACACTACTGCTTTAAAATGGTTTATAACAGTAGTGACAATGGTTGAGGTCCAGGACACTTTACAGGTACAGTTTTCAAACTGTTTTCAAAGTGTCATATCCTGCTTGGTGTAGGTCTGGCCCAGGTGGGAGAAACGTGTTTAGAGTGAGGGGGTATATGGGGGAAACCATGGGCAGAAAGATGGTTCACAGCACCACCTGCTCCATGGTTATTAGTGCAATTC
This sequence comes from Elgaria multicarinata webbii, assembly GCF_023053635.1. Classification (NCBI taxonomy): domain Eukaryota; kingdom Metazoa; phylum Chordata; class Lepidosauria; order Squamata; family Anguidae; genus Elgaria; species Elgaria multicarinata. The sequence continues at coordinate 114,913,949 of NC_086174.1, forward strand.
TATCACATTTACTTAGAAGTAAGTCCTATTGTATTCAGTGAACCTGTTGGGAGGACACACTAAGCCAAGGTGGTTAAGCATTTTGATCTAAACATTATGGCTTAGTGTGTCCTGTGATCCATGAGTTAGTGTGTCATGTGAACCATTCCTAACTATGGTGGCTACATAATCACAGTTTAAACACACTCACTAATCCTTTGCTGAAAAAAAGATTAGCAGCCCAACCATGGCTTAGTGTGTTGTCTGAACAGACCCTTAGGGTCTTACTCCCAAGTAAATGTGCATAGGATTTTGCCTGAGTCACTCAACTTATACTTGAAAGACATAGAACTGGTATTATTACATCTAGTTTGGGCTCCTGATAAATGAGTTAAAGGAACATGCTAATACTCAAGAGGCAACTGCTTTAAAACAGTTTATAACAGTAGTGACAACTGTTGGGGCCCAGAACATACTCCTTATACAGTTTTCAAACCGTTTTCAAAGTGTCAGGTCCTGCTTGGTGTAGATCTGGCCTAAGTGTAAACAACACAGGTAATAAGCCATGACTTATAGCTTCATCCGACGAGCATTTTAATGCACGCTCTTTATTGGGCATTCACGAAATACTTACATGATATCGTCCGCCTCTTGCACGTCTTGCGCCCCTTCTGGCAGAAGACACGCAAGCAAAAAGAACCAGTAAAAGTCCGGTTGGAGCTCTCCCCTACCTGATTATGGTGCTAATTACTTCCTGTTTTCAGGAAGCGATGAATGAATTCGTTGAATGAAGCTTGTAGTTTGGCTTCTAAAATATTTTGAAGTTTCTGAACTGAGGATCTCTGGCCTAATCTACACCAAGCAGGATATTGCACTATGAAAGCAGTATATAAAAGGCAGGAGCCACACCAAGCAGGATATAGTGGTATGAAAGCGGTATATGGTATGTGTCAATGGGCCCCAACAGTTGTCAGTGCACTTCAATACCACTATAAAGCAGTAGTGTGGCTCCTGTCTCTTTCTTACCACTTTCATAGTGCAATATCCTGCTTGGTGTAGATTAGGCCATTGTCACAGAGACATTTTGTTAGCGTGTCTTGTTTCTTTTGGTCTTAATTGAGCTTTCATAGCATAGTAAGGAGAAAATGCTTCAAATTAGGTAGGAAAAATACCAGCATTGTGTATATTGCTATGCCTGAGAGATCTCTTTTCAATGAGAATGTGGATCACTTTTGGAACAAAACATATTTGGGGGTGGGGGCTGGAGAGACGTAAATGACAGAAATATTCTCTAAAGGCAGAGCATTATCCATTATTATGCGCCCAATTATCAACACTAATATTGTGTTCTATGCACTTCCAATGTTTGAAAATTCACTTTGGGAGTCAAACTCTTTTAGAATGTTCATTCTATACTGAGAGGATGATGAGCACAGAAAGCCTTTAAACTCTTCAGGCAGCAAATCGGATATTTTGAAGGGAAAAAACCCCATAATTCTTCCCGATGTGTATGTCAATGGGGCCTTCGTGTAGTCAAAGAGTCATTTACATTGTTTTTCTAGCAGATTTTATTACCAACGCCCTTGCCAGTTGGCACATGCGAGTGATTAACTTGGAATGTGAAAATCCTTTGGCCCCTCTGGGAGCGTCTTTATACAAATGAGATGGCTTCTGAGGTGAATTAGCGGGAAAGTCACCTGACTTCCATGCAATCACTGGGCCCAGTTTGGAGGAAAGGAATCTTAATATTCTTGAATTTTGTACAAAGAATAGTTTGCAAAGCAGTCTGAGGACTGTGAAAGAAATTAAAATGGTTGGATTCATAGCCACTTGAAATGCTCTCTGAGTGTCATCAGATAAGCGGTTTATTGCACACTCATTACTCCCCACTTATGGATGTTCGCGGGCCCTTTTGACAACATTGTCTACCTCTCATGCATCTCCCACTCCTTATTGCCTTCTTTCTGTCACAAAATAGACCCCTTTAAATCCATTTTTTTTAAAAAACCGAACGAAATGTGGCATCATTTCCTGAAGTATGCAGGAAATGCAGCATGATAAAAGCATCCACCGAATGGGCCACATGGTCTTTGTTTACTTCCTCTTTCTTCCCCTGTGTGAAGAAAGAGGAAGTATCATGGGACAGAAGCAGGGGGGAAAGCGACGGTAGGGAAACATGATTTTCCCCCTGTCTGATGACTCTCTTTGTGTTACACCTTTCCAGCAAGGTCAAACAAGGCGGTGGGGGATGGGAGGAGAAAGACAGTTTGGTTCAATCTGCCTGTATGTCACAGCCTTCCCCAATTTGGTGCACCGGACATCTGTTTTAAGACATCAACTTCTATGATTCCCCCCACCCCAAAAGACAGCTTCCAAGAATTTTTTTCCAAACAACAAATTGCAATATAAGAAGTGGAAAAGGTGTGAAAAGAGGGATATAAAAAGAAAAAACACTAAAGTGAGAAGAAGGGACAAGCTTTGAGGACACACTAGAAAACCTAAAAATACATGTTGTGCACTTCCACAGAACTAACATTTGAATGTTAGTGTGAAAACTAAACATGGACCAGAACATAATACAGGGAACAGAACAGAACTCTAATCATTTGGGTTATATTAGGGTGACCTTATGGCAAGGAGGACAAGGCTCCTGTATCTTTACCAGTTGGATAGAAAAGCGAATTTCAGCAGGTGTCATTTGTATGCATGCAGCACCTGGTGAAATTCCCTCTTCATCAAACAGTTAACACTGCAGGATCCTTGCCTTCTTGACCAGATACAAAAGAGGGCAGGGCTCCTGCAGCTTTAACTGTTGTGATGAAGAGGGAATTTCACCAGGTGCTGCATGCATACAAATGACACCTGCTGAAATTCTTTTTTCTACGCAACTGTTAAAGATACAGAAGCCCTGTCCTCCTTTCCATATGGTCACCCTAGGATATATGTAAGCTACACATAATATCATTAACTGTGGTGTCTTTACCTCTTAGAATTTTCTAGCATCTAAACAAAATAGCTAGCCTGAACCAATGCAGTGGTGTGGATGCTAATGGACCTGCTACAGCTACTATTTTAGTACTAATCAATGCAGAATTAGTTTCATTTCTTCCCAGAAGCACTTGCAGTATTACTGCTGAAAACTGTTGTGAGACCAAGCCAGCATTTCAAAGCAGTAGCAGGGATACCTCTCACAAGGAGCAGATATTCACTATGGCGCAGGGGAATTTGAATGGCCAGACCTAACTTTCATAATTTGGATTTCCTAATATAAAAATAGGGATAACTATGGTGCCTTTGGCTGAAGAATGATGATAGTTCTTTTCGAAAATTAAAAATGGCATGATAGAGCCATCATTCATATGGTGCTTGCATTCATTCAGGCATCCCGTTCAGGTGACCAAAGGCATTTTGCAGGTTTTTAGCATGCTTCAAAAACCTGCAGAACCTACTTGACCAGAAATGAATGTAGAACAAAAGAAATAATAAATTAATGTGGTACAAAATTATTTATTATTGTTCATTACAAATATTGTTATCCTTCCAATAGATGGCTTATAAATAACACAGAGAAACATGAATAAATACAACTAAACAAGCAAAATTAAAATATCACAGTTCTTTCTCAAAGGACAGTTGATGGTAATAGCTCTTTGGAAGAAAGGAGGGGCAGTCCATCTGGAGCAGGCTCTGAGGTGGTCTTGTTTGCCCAAAGAAATTACAGCGTGGGCAATGTTCATTCTATCATAATACTCTTCAACTCATCTTTAAAAACAGAAAGTCTCTAGACTAATTCATGTCCTGGCAAAATTCCACACTGGAAGAAAGAAGGCAAAAGGAAAAACTGCTGAAAAATTCAGGGCTGACCATTATCTGACTTGAAATTTGACATCTCTTCTGGGTCCCTGTCTTAAGTTGTATTTGTACTCAGAGGAAGTGTTCAGCTTGTCAGAGACATCCTTATAGGAGGGGGGGGGGGTTGTTGTTATAGTTCAAACAGGTCTCTGCAAAATGCTGTCTTTTTCTTAAGAATTTTTATTTTTGACCATATCAGGTGGATAGTAATAAAAGGATCTTGGTACACCTCATCTGGGGGAAAAAATCACCTTGATACTAAAGATTGTCGTCTTTCCAAGTTTGTTTCTGGTGAATTTAGCTCACTTTTCAAGAGGTGGAGGGTAGGGTTGGGGAAGGAAACTAGAAAAAAATATTTCTTGACTATTAGGTTCTTGGCAAATCCTGCTGACACTACTTGCTGCTAGAGGGATTTAGTACAAATGTGTACTGGGAATCACAACAGCTTTTTATTCATGTTCATCTGTCACAGTCAGTAAAAGTAGCTATGCAGGTGTGTTATTGATGAAGGGCACAGTCCAACCAAAGTTCAAGCATTTCTGAGAGTATCGTCCCGAATGCACAGTATAGCAGGGAAATAAATTACTAACGATACTTCTAAGAGCTTTACTACATGAGTCATTTATTATGTGCTTATTCCCTACTCATGTTTTTTTACAGGTTCTTTTGACAATGTTGTGACCCTCCAGTTTCTCTTATGTGTCCAAGGAGTACTATCAGCATTTTTTATAAGAGAAGGGGAAATGCAGTATTTATTTGAAAAAGTGAAAGAAAGCACCTTTTAACTTGTGTACTTGTGCTAGTCTGCTTTACCACAGTGCCACCTAGATGTTATGTAGCAGAAAAGCAGGGGGGAAACTGCTCGTCTTGTAGTGCTAGGAACTCAATTCTGTGACAAAACCGAAAGTGGATACAATGGATTAACATACTCCTTTAGAAAAGCTCTTAGGCAAGGAGTACTGGCCCAATTCCCTCTCCTTACTTCTTCAGAGTGAGGGCAATGGAGGGGGGGTAATTCTCCCTTAGTGACACTATCATTTACCCAACTCTTATTGGATCTTCACTATGTGCCTGGATTCACATGGTGAAGAACTGTATTCAGGTTTGTTTGTTTCATCCCCTCCTCCAGTGTTTGCATTAAAAATAGAATCTCCCCAAAATTTGGCAGAGGGCTATCATAGACAGTATCCACTAAATGGTGCTGCCCAGCAATTCAGCATTTCACAAATGAAAATAGGGATAGTTCCCTATTTGTAGTACTTATTTCTCATGCCATGAATCACCTCCAGAGCTTTCTTCTCCTACAAAGCTCTTGCTATATGCTGCATTTATTTACCCAGCGATAGCTGTCCTTCACTAGCTGCTGAAGCAGGAAAACAAGAACAGAATATTTTAATAGAATATTTAGGCTGCAATCCTGTGGTCCCTGGAAGGTGGTCTCGGGGTTCTTAAGATATACCCGACCTCCCTGTCTGTGGGCAGAGAGGGAAGTCCACCCTTGGAAGTCCACCCTCACCTCCATTACCATTGGTCCCCTGGCCTCCCTGCCCAAAGGAATCATTCCAGAGCCATGTTGGGTGGATTGGGAGAGGTCACCTCCTTCCCTGGACATACCCCTGGAATGACGTAGGGGAGGCAGGAATACTCCACCCATTGGAATATTCTTTTTGTTGGTAACCCTCTGTGTTGGTAGAGGATAAAGTGGAATGATATATGTGCACTGCTCTGATCTTCTGAGAAGCAGGGCAGGATACAGATATCATTAACAATAATAATAGGCATCTAGATACTTTCCATGATCTTCTTACGAAGGTCACTGAAACTTTATTTAGACCGATGAACTCTTTCACCCTCGGGAAGTAGCTAAATTATTGGTTTCAGTGTACCAGCCTAGAGGGGGGAAAACAGGGCTTGAATTCCAAATTGGAAAAGTAGGGAATCTGTATGCATGTATCCTCCATTTTATAAGTATTAACATCAATGAAGGCTGCGATCCTATGCACACTTTCTTGGGAGGAAGTTCTTCTGAATTCATTGGGGGTTACCTCTGAGTAGACATTGCATAGAAATGTGCTAAGTCTTTCCATCTAGTGATGCTATCATAACACACACACCCTTTTTTTTTTAATGGATAGGTCATCAAGTTTTAACGATGTCAGCCTTTAATTGCTTGGCAGTTGCATCTTCTAAGTGAGCTAACATAATAAATAATATTGAAATCTAATTTTAAAAATAATGTTTTGTGACATGGAAGAATGCAAAGCAGTAAATCGTTGTTTTATTTCTTTTATGAGCTTTGGGCGTCAGTATATAGATCTATAGTGCAATGGTTTGTGCCAGTTTGAGACTCCAAACTGAATTATAAAGTATGCTTTCAGCCCCGACAAATCTTCCCAGGGCTCTGCTGCATTTTACTTAATATCAAGGACGAGTGTATTCTATGTGTACAGCAGCATGATTTGTTTATCATGCCCAGCTAAAGACAAAGCAGAAATGAGAATGGGACTGAACAATATTTCTACCTAAAAGCGGCTTTCCTATCAAAACAACCCTTCTAAAAAAGCGTGTCAAAATTTTCTGACTGTGATTTAGGTCAAAGTGATACTTTAAAATATTCAGAACTGACGCAAGGGGCTAGTTGTCCTTGAACAGTTATTTGATCTGCACAGAGCTGAAAGTGAAGTATCATGATTTGATATAAACAAGTTTAGAATCCTCAGGGCATGAACTCATCTTGCTAAGTACAACAGTAACTTTGAAATAGGCAAAAGCTGATTTGGAAGATTGAGTAGCCCAGTTTGCTGTGTCATAATAGGGCAATGCTCAGACTTAGCATAGCAAAGGAGCCCAATAAGTGGCTGAATGAGCTGCTGTATCACCATCTATAAACAGGTATGCAGAAGGAAACATATGCTGCATCTGGAGGAAGCGAGAATATTAGCTTCCCACTGCTAATACATGAGGAGCAATACTAAAAGGGGGTTGGTGGTCACTGAGGGCTCCACTAAATGAGCGGTTTATTGCACCCTCGTGATTGGCCACTCACAAAAGTTTGTTGGTCTTTTACGTCTCCCATGGTATCCATTGGCAATTCTATCATGAAAGTGGTAACATCCTGGGGGAAAGGGTGCCACCACTAGATGGCACTGTCTCAATGGAACTGAAACAGAGGGGAAGTGTTCAATTTAAACCATGTGGTCGCCCCTCTCCGCCTGTGTAATGCAGCCCATAGCAATTGCGCCAGAAGGCAGGAGCACAAATGCCCTTGGTAAGCAACATGATTTTCCTTTAATGTAAAGATGCCCTAGGTCTATTATGGGCTATGTTGCTGGACCACCTGTTTACTGGGTCTGGCGAGAAAGTATACTATCATTATACATGCCATTGTCCTTCATTATCATTTTCAAGCTGTACTTAATCCAGGATTGATCCTAGCCTGCTTATCCTATTCACTCCTCCTCCTTGTCATCCTCCCCCTCTACCTACCAGAATCAATTCAAGCATTTAGAAGGGATGAGAAGGCCAAATAAGAGAAGAAAAGGGAGCTGCAGATGAGAACTCTTGGACTTGCCAGATTTCATCTCTCTTTTTCTCTCACTCTGATAGCATAGGAGCAGTAAGAAAGTATGAGGGACCAATACATTCTGGTGTGTCTATACCTCCCCTGAACCTTACTTCTACATTCTTAACTTGCCAGAAATGTTAATGCAAACAGCAGCGGAGAGATACAGAGGGACCATAGACGCAATGGCCATAATGCCCCTAGTATTATGGAAGCAGAATGGAAGAATATGGGGTTGTTTCTGTGAAACAGCTGGCCCTGGCCAAATTCAAGGTCTGATGAAATCTAAAATTAAAACACCTATGGCTTAATAATGCCATTTTCAAAAGACTTCATCCCAACTCAGATTTTAAACTTGCACATGCAAAGACTGTTATAGATTAAATGTTCTGCATGTTCTATGTGCCGACCCATAATTGGGTTCTGTGGCTGCAGAGCACATCTTTTGGATGTGTTTAACTGCAAGTCCTATCATCCCCAGTCACCATGATCAACATGCTGGCTGTGGGTTGTGGGAATTGTAGTGCAGCACATCTGGAGGGCAGCCAGCTGGGAGGGGTGCTCTAGACTTCTTATCTAGAGAGGAGACACTCTTGTTCCACTGTGCAGAGGAAACTCTGCTCCTCTCCCAATGAATGGGGCATTGTCTTCTGGCTCAATTCTACTCCAGCTGCTGCACTAGGAACATTATTGAGAAACATTTCCATGGTTTGGATCCTGATGACCCATAAGTGGAATTCCACTCATGAGATGCTCCTGCAACTGCAAGGGTGGTGATTTTTGACAATACCCCCTTTAGACCCTGCAACCTCCCCCCCCCCTTGCCATTTCTGTTTTGAAGGGTTGGGGAACCCTCCAGAACAGTGTAGATCCACCAGAAGTGCGGTAGGTGGTGCAGGAGACTGCAGGGAAAGGGAGATATTGGGGGAAATCTCTCTCTCTCTCTCTCTCTCTCTCTCTCTCTCACACACACACACACACACACACATACACACCTTCAGTCAGTAGGACATCAAGGGATGTTTTGTGAACAAAGAAGCTCTTCTGTTCATAGAAGGGCAACTCAAGATTCAAGCCAATGAGATCTATGTTTTCTCAACAAACTTCCCCCACCACCACCACATTGAGATCCATCACACCTACTTTTTCCCCCTGATATGCACCCACGATTTTGACCTCTGTTTCATTAGCGCAGCAAGCACTGGTCACTTTCATGTGTGTGCATTGTTACGATATTTCACCTCGTTGCTTGTTCACTCTCCAACTCCACTCTGCCACACTCCACCTCTTTCCCCCACCAGTTCATTGGTTCTTGTCGTTGATGGACATAGTGATGGATGTGGCCACTTTCCCCCCTTGCTCTGGCTTTGTGGTCTACTAGGGGTGCCTCATCGGACCTCTGTTACATTTTCGGATAACCGCTTCATTGTAGTCTAGATAAATTAATAAAAATGGTTACATCTCCATCATTTATTAAAAAATAAAGGGATGAAACTTGGCACCCTGAGCGCTCTTAAGTATGGCTTTAGCCATGCCAAGTTTGAAGCAGATCAGTTAATCCTTTGCTTTTTAGGATTTTTTTTTTTAAGTTTGAGGTTTTAAAATTCATTTTTTTAAAAAAAAAAGGCTGTCATTTTTAAAGATAAAGAGATGAAACGTCACCATGATAGCTCTTAAGTAGAGCTTTAGGCATGCTATGTTTGGAGCAGATCCCTTTATCCATTGATTTTTTTTTTAGGAATTTTAAAATGTTTTCCCTCAAACCATTTCCCCTCCATAAAAATGCATATACACACACCTCTGATTCTGCTTTAATCACCCCTGCACATTTATGGAGGGATCTTACGGAGGGGAAATAGTTTGAAGGGGGAATTAAAAATTCTTTAAAAATCAACTGATCAAGGGTACTGCTTCAAACTTGGCATGCCTAAAGCCCTATTTAAGAGCTAACATGGTGCCAAGTTTCATCTCTTTATCTTTAAAGATGAGGTAGCTGTAAGCATTTTGGTTAATTTCCATTGAGGATGGGGTTGGAGTAGCACAAGCCCATTTATTTGATATGGCATGCTAGAGAAGGAGAACCACACCGCCTTCCTCTTTCATCAGCAAGACCTGCCTTCAAAGCACCCCCAACAAAGACATAGCACAACAACAGCAATACACGAGGTGGAAGAGTGCTTTAATCCTGTTTGGAGGAAATAAGCCGGACTCTCTCCACTTTAGGAATACACAAAAAATGAAAGGGAAGAGGTGGGATGACTGCAGGACCAGGCATGACGAGAGTGTAATAAAACACTGGTATAATGGAGCCCTTTGTTAGAGAATTTCTACTTTGTTTTATTACTGTTTAGTTGGTATCTATTGTATTTTCATTTTATCTTTTCCACAGTATGTTGTTTTCTGCTCTTGACCTCCCATGCAACTATGACTTAGTACGCCACTTTTAACAAATGGCTCTTTTGTAAGAGAAAGTCCTGATGTCAGGGAGGAATGGTTTGGAATATCATGCAAAGAGTAGATCTTGGGAGGATCTACACAGCGTCGTGAAGGCGCTTGGAATAATGATGCCCACCAGCATTCTCCCTCCTGTGATTCCCCCTCCCTTGTTTTTTTTTACTGGCTGCTGTTCTTCTCAGAATTCGTTTAAAGCATCTTTTTGTTAAAAAACACACACAATTGTTTAAATAACAATTCATATTTGGCACTGTTTTCTTTAACAGAGAAAATACCTAAAGCTCTCCCCACCCCCACCGCAACAGTAAATCCCTGTTGCAAGAGATACGTACTGAGGAATCACTTGAATTCATAAAATAGAAGAAATTAATGTGGAGCTAATTGACTGAAAAGCAGCTCAAGTTTTATTTATTTATTTATTTATTTATTTATTTATTTCATTTTTATACCGCCCAATAGCTGAAGCTCTCTGGGCGGTTCACAAAACAAGCTTTGCTCTGTTACTTCCTTCAAGAGGAGATACAGGTCCAGATTAAACAGAAGGTGGGAAGCAAAAGCCAGAGAATAGCAACAATAGGAATACTAAAATGAACAAACACAGTTTACCCTATGATTCATTCCAAACTGTTGGATTGATGACTCTGCCCGAGGGAATCTCTCGTGGTGCCGCCTTTTTCGCTGCTACCAGGAGGCATCGCCATGGATGCTGCTCTCCCTTGAAGAAAAGAAATATCTGTTTCTTTCACATTCAGGAAGATGAAAACTTGGAAGGCGAACTTGTTTTATTCAGCACTGAAAGTGGGGAAAGTGAATAGTAAGGTTGCGACAAGAATATACAGGTGAACAACAACAACAACAACAGGTATTTTATTTATATTTATTTATTTATTACATTTCTATACCGCCCAATAGCCGAAGCTCTTTGGGCGGTTCACAAAAATTAAAACCATAATAAAACAACCAACAGGTTAAAAGCACAATTACAAAATACAGTATAAAAAGCACAACCAGGATAAAACCACGCAGCAAAACTGATATAAGATTAAAATACAGAGTTAAAACAGTAAAATTTAAATTTAAGTTAAAATTAAGTGTTAAAATACTGAGTGAATAAAAAGGTAGGCATGTTGGCCACAAGAATAATTCCAAAATCTGCATTATACTCTTTGGAATTGAGCTGGCATCCTGAAATGGTCTTCAGGCTGCAAGCTAAAGGGGCAAAGCTACAATCCCCCAGCACCTGCTCAGCCATCCCTCCATCAGGTGAGGCCTCTTTGTGTAACGATCAGGAGTATCCCCAAATCTGAGGTGCTCCTCACACCCCAGTTCTCACCTGTTATACTAATCTGGGGCCTACAAGACTCACAATGGAGCCACCACTCCAGAGGGGAAAGCAAATCCTGCACCTGGCCTTGCTTCCTTTTCCTGGAGCCATGACCTGTCCGCATGGCTTGGCTGCTCAAATGGAAGCTGGGACACACGGGTCGAGGGCCCTTGGTAGCCTGTTTGCCAAGAGACAAAGGCTCTTTTGGGACTCAGAATCAATAAGCACACAAGTTGGGCCAAATCTTAGATTTTATTCCATAGCAGGGGAAAAGATACAGGGAAACACACCATACAGAGCTAGATAGCTTACTTTACAATTCTGTTCTCGGGAACTCCAGGAGAATGCCAACAGAGAGACCCCAGTCAAGTGGCCAGCAGCAGCACCTCCGTGGTTCATGTCTGCGTCAAAGCTCAATGTGAGCAAGTTTCTGGGGACTTATGTACTTGAGGGCTACATGAACTATGTACTGGCTGGCCGTGCCAATGACTTTCAGCCCCTCTGATGTGCTGGTCTATTCCCATGTTCTTATTTCTTCAAGGTCAAGACTGAGCTGGTGGTTGTCAGCTAATACAGATAACTCTGATGCAGATAGCTGACAGAAAATACAAAACAATAATATGAAACACCTTTAAAGCAACCAGGCACTCAAATGGGAATTCAGGCATAGAAGAACAATGTCTGTATACCAACTTATGCGCCTCGAGATACAAAGGTCTTCTGGTTTTATTTTCCCATACACAAGTCTTGACGGGAAATCTCACAATAGGGTTGAAATCCCAGCCCTTGAGAGATTTCCTATTTCTTGCAATGGTCTACAGCAAGCCCAAAGAGCATAGCACTGCCTCTATAGTGCTGCTGTTCAGGGCAGCCTTGAAAAGAAAATGCCTTTCAAATCTTAGTGCAGGTAATTTAGCAGACAAGTTCAAGTCCATCCTCACCATCTAGTCTGATTTAAAAACAACATGAACAGATTTTTGATGACATTAAAAATAATGATTCTGCAGTACTATATTTATTTTAAAACTTCCTATTTATGGCATTTAGTCTTAATGAAGGCTGCACCTCATACATAGTAACCATGGAAATCAATAAGATTTGTTCAAACACAAGTGGCAGTAGGACTGTGCTCTAGGGGTGAATTTTGCATCTCGTTTATGGTAATGGATCTGCATTGCCACTAAGTTAATAACTTGCTACTATTGTTTATCACTCCCTTCTTAGTGAGAAGGTAGAGCTCCTCGACATTTTTTTTAAAAATCATGCTGCCTTACCAGGGCTTTCTGAATCTGCTTTTTTTCCCCTGGGGTTATGATCAGAACCATTACACAGGCAGCCACATGGTTTGAAATTTAATGCTTCCTCTCTCTGTGGGCTCCGTTCAATTTAATGAGACAGCACCATCTGGTGGCATAATTATAGCACAACGCCGAGTTTACATGCTGGGAGGTTGCGCAATGTGCTAGCGAATTGCTAGTGGCCACATGGCTTGTTTGCATGATCACAGGGTAGCATAGAAGAGGTTAAAGCACTTTAAACAAAAGGTAAACAGGCTTACAAAGAGAAATGAGTTAGTGTTGACAAGGGAAAAGCAGCAGCATTTGGCAACCATTTAGTTGTAGGTGCCGAAGACTTCAGAGGCATAAAGAAGGCAGACTCCAAGGCTGAATGGCTTTCAGCCAGGCAAATGACAATCAGGCCCACCCCCAGGCATTTTGCTGGCTAAAGTAGAACCTGACTGCCTTTACCCCCACTAGTGTTGTTGCACCGTTCAGACACCAATTTCTACCTTCGCCTAATCACCGTACCAACGATGCCACCTGACGCAGCTTGGAGGGAATCTACACGTCGTACTGAGGGCACTTGCATGCGCCCCCAGTACGCCCCCAAAACGATGGTGTAGATTCTGCCTACCTGCTGCCCAGAAGAGACGGAGGAGGAGGCGGTTGGGGAATCCGGCCGCCGCCTCCCCGCCGGCCTCCTGCTGCCGGGGTAAGAGCGACCCAGGTCGGAGAGCTTGGCTTCCGCTTCCGCTTCAGTACGACGTGTAGATTCCCTCTTGGTTCACTCTGTTGCACGGTAGGGTTAGTCCTGTTTATTATTATCTCTCTTTTCTTGCACGTGGTGGTTTTTCTAGATGGACATGACCAGGTTTGCTGAGCTATGCTGTCTTTTACTGATTCAGGAATTTCCTGACTATTGAACATGTTTTCAGTATGACTGCTTTCTGGGTGTTCTTGTTGTTGCTTTCAATTCTATACCACCCGAGAGCCGAAGCTCTCTGGGTGGTTTACAACAATTCGTAAGATAATAAAATACATTATTGACACTATCCCATAATGACAATCAGAGGGTCAAAACAGACAGTACTTTTAATCCCTATCTAGCGGCTGCAGTGCAGGGTGCCCCTACCCGCGGTCTAGATTGGGGCCTGTGCACTTACTCGAAAATAAAAATGAAAAGCTGCTGGATACAGATTAAAAGTAATGTCTGTTTCATCCAAGAGTTTAATCCGAGCCATAACGTAGACTCTGAATCTCTAAATATCAGGGTTCATCTCTGGTTCAGGTGAAATAATGATTGTAAAAAAACAGTATCTCTGCGCTTTTATAGACTTTTTGGAGTGCATTTCCCACAGGTAAGTAACCATGACTAGACCCTGCACATCTGGGAAAAGACCTCCCAGGTCAAAGCATGCAATTTCCAGGCAGAGCAAAGCCCTGGGACCTCTAATGTGAGAAATCCTGTGGGGTATATCAGGTGCAGAGGTTTGCTTTCAAAACAGGGGTTTTGTGTGTGCTTGCAAGTGGTATTGCATTAATTCGTATTTTGTCACTTTTTGCAAGGAAAGAAATGCTAAGCAAGATAAAACAGTAAGCCCTGCTTTTGCTGTTCTTCTCTATCTATGAATTGTTTCTGTATATGCATCTGCACTTGAAGATATCTGTTAACATCTATTGTTGGAGGAGAAAAAATGTACCAGCAAAGGAAATTAAATGACAGCAGAATTCATTTGTTTTGCCGAGAGGAAAAGTTTATTTAGTTGCCTCTAACCATCATGAATCAAAATAGTACACAATGCCCTAAAGAATTTGAGTTGGGGGGAGGGATGACACACCATTACTAATGGAGAATACATTTTCAAAAGGGGAAGCAGAGAGGTCTTTACGTTTTGCATCTTGTAGCTATCTGCTCTGCACTATGCAAGATGGTGTCTGCAGTTGCTCTCCAGCAGATTCTTCCTTTCCTTTCCTTTATTTTATTTATAACAAATATTTATGAGTTGCCTTTCACCCTAAAAAAGCCCCTGGTGAGATAAAAAAACTATGTAAAAACGAAGAGCCACATTAATTACTTCCTTTAAAATCATTCAAAGGCCAAGCAGAACAGAAACATTTTAATTGCCCACCTAAAACTAATAAAAGAAGTACTTACATCTGAACACAACAACCAATCAGTAAGTTGAGTGCCTATACCAAAGCTTTGCCTTTTCAGTTGACATGGAACTAGACATTACCACGCCTGCGCCCAAGAAGACCAGCCCTATGACTCATTCTCCCCCATAAATCTAGGCTGCATCTACACTCCTGCTTTATAGCAGTGAATGTAAAAGCTTGCAGGAGGAAGGGATGAAAGAAACTAGCAGCTGGGGATAGGGGACAAGTCAAGTGTGAAAGAAGGGGAGATGAAATGACAGGAGATGGGTAGGAAGCCTTTGAGAGACATGTGGTGGGAGGAGAAAAACCAATATAAAATGAATAGTTTTCTCTACTTAGAATGGGGGGTCCCTACCTTTTTGGGTTGATGGGCACATTTGGAATTTTGAGAGTGTCATGGGCACTCCCACAAAATGGCTGCCATGAAGGGGCTTGCTCATGCATAAAATGGCGGGAATGGCCAGTGACACAACAGTCACTTCCTGAATGCAAAGTGGTGAGACTAATAGAAAAGTAAATAGCCTCAAAACCAAAGTTCAAAGCAGAGGTGAGGCCTGAGGGCCAAAATACAAAACCACTCTTTTGAACTCAAATAATGATGAACCCAAATAAGATTTAGCACTTTGCTTCATAGCATGGAAAGCTCCCAGTTTAAAAAATAATTTAAAATAAACGTAAGTAATAAAATTAAAATCAGGAGACACAGGGTACCTGGTGGAAGCTAAGAGAAGTGTCCATATATCAGGATCAGACCTGTTCACCTTAGCATGGGATTTAAGGAAGTCAGTCAGACTCAGAATCTGAAAAAGAAGAAGGACTAAAAATTTACTGGCCACAACAGGAAGTGGCGGAGGAGATTCTCCAAGACTTTTCAGGAGACAAGGGGAAATCTTCCCAGGAGCTTATTGGAGGGAATACCAACAACTCAGAGCCCATCCTTCCCTGGTCCCCGGGGAACTCAGCCACTGTTGGAGGGGGAGGGGACTTCAAAGTTGACAGATCCTGGCAGAGTTGCAAGCTGGTGAGAGGCGGTCTACCAAGCTAGTCACTCGCTAAAGACCTCGCAAGAAAGTCCCTCCCTGGGCTAAAGTGGCTCTTGGACTGCATGGGAAACTCTCCCTTTTAGTTGAAAGGGCAACTGCCTAGCTTAGTTAGCCTAATTAAGCTTAGGGGAAAGTTCCTAGCATTCTCACTTCCTTCGGGTGTGAAGAGATGTTTATTTGCTGAATAAAGCTTTGTAAATTACATGGCAGACCTCCCCAAAATGAGAAGGCTGAGTAATGATACCTTTAGAGCCAATGTTTGTGTCTAACTGGAGGAAAGAGGAATTATGGAACTCCATGTTACAAGGAAATAGCTGTGGCAAAGCATTTAGCCATTTTCAAAGAGGGATTAGATAGCTATTTCAAATGATACCAACAATTGCCAGTTGATTATTTCAAACTCCATCTCCATTTGTCACCATTTTGTGACTAGGCTCTGACCCTGCAACATCATTTTGTGACTGGTGGGCTTCAATCATTTTCAGCTCTCTGACGGTCCCAGGGATAGAAAGTTTGAGAACTTTGGTATAGACCAACCTGTGTGAGTAGGAATTTCTGGTTTCAGAGCCTCTCTCTCTCTCTCCCTCTCACACACACACACACACACACACTTATGAAAGCTGACCTACAACGTTCCCACCTCCTATGTTACACTGTCCAAAGTCTCTTTTTCTACTGGCAAATATAATAAGCAGCACCAGAGAGGCCTCCCTCTTTATAGAATAGTATTTCCCAGAGTTCCAGTTTGACTAAACCAATCAAGTTTGTAAAGGAAAGACAGTGGGGGGAGTGATCACATGGAGGCATTTCCAGAGCCATTTCCAGGCATAAGGGGCAGCAAGGGAAAATGGGTGGGGTCATTTCAGGGAAGAATAGGGGAAACACAGTTGTGTTTGAATGCTTAAGCAAGAGAGCCAGAAAAAAGAGAGAGAGCGCTTCTCTAAATGACCAATTTATTGTATGCTCATGACTGGCCACTCACAGAAGTTTGTGGGTCCATTACACGACGTCCCACACTATCGCCTGGAAATCTCACTTTTTAAAAAACCACAGGTAATGCGGTAATATCCGGGAAATAGCGGGATCTCTGGCACTGTGCTATAACTAACCACTAGATTGCACTGTCTCATTAAGTGAATGGCAGTGAATGGAGCATGCAGAGAGGAAATATTCAGTTTCAAATGCTGTGGCCAGCTGTGTAATGGTACCTATCATAATCCCAGAAAGAAAGTGGAAGCAGCCTGGGTAAGGCAGTAGGATTTTTTTTTAATGTAGAGAATCTGAGAGAGAGAGAGAGATTTGATAATGTGGACAGGATAAATAATGGCAGGGAAGATGGCTACTGGAAGGTGAAAGTGGACATGTTCAAGGGAGAACATGGAGGGAGTAAATCAGGATAATAGGGTACTCAACTCATAAAAAAAATGACAAGGTAGTAAGAAGAAAAGGTAAAAGGAGGTGCCAGAGGAGGAACAGTGGGGAAAGAGAGAACTAGAGAGGTCAGGATGGCTGGATTCAATTTAATACTAAGGCTGTGAGCCTATATCCACTTACCTCAGAGTAAGCTCCATTGAACTCAGTAGGATTTCTTTCTTAGTGGACATGTATAGGATTGTGTTGTGAAAGAGGTACAATATTAAGCAGAAAGTGAGGAGAGGGTAGGGAGTAGGGGAAGGCCTTAACAGAATATCAAAGGTAGAGAAAACATTTGGGATTCCTAGAATAGGTGTGGATCAAAGAGTGAAATTGCATAATACAGCTCTATATTCATACAAAGAAGATCCCCCCCTTCCCCAGATTATACTATCTTAATGCGAACTGGAACAGTACAGTATTAGAACGCCGGGTGGTTTCCTTCATCAAATAGTTGCACGTCTTTGTGTTTACTGGCATTAATTTTCCTTGGTTTTCAATTTGCAAAGCAGAGTGAAATCTCTGCTAGGTGTTGCTGTGAGATGAAACACCATTTTAACCTACCTGATGTGGCTTTGATGCCACTTTCAAACATTCGAGGCAATTCCGAGTTTTATCTGGTCACCTCAGGGGTTTGCCAGTAACCAGAAACAAAAGGCACATTCATTTATTTCTCATCTTTGGAGATCAGATTTTCCAGGTATACCAAAGGTATTAGCCACAATCTAATTAAGCGCTAATGCATATGTACATGTTCATTATTAAGAACTTAATGATGATTTGGTGAACTGAGAACAGCTAAGACCACGGAAACACGATCTTCATTTAGCAAGCATATTTGTCTTACGTATTGATCTGTGCTCAGACACCATTTCCTCAATAGAAGCTTGGAAAGGCTGAGGACGTCTTTTGTTCAGATCTAATTTCTAGCGGAAGTATAAGGCATTCACAGTTTATTCTCAATTATTTAATGACTTTTGTTTTCATAGTTTTTCTTTTGCTTTCCTTGGAGCTCAAAGGCTTGGTGTGGGGAGGGGGGGAGGCGGAGGAGATGTATTAAGAAAAGAGAAAACAAAAGCAGACACAGAGATGTTCAAAGCCTGCATTATAGCTTTATAATCTTAATAGAGCCCTTTACCGTGAGCCAGCAACAGAACCTGATGTGTAGAAGTGGCCGTTTCCATGTACAGAAGTGCGGTCATGATGGTGCAACATTAGAGTGACCATATGAAAAGGAGGACAGGGCTCCTGTAACTTTAACAGTTGTATTGAAAAGGAAATTTCAGCAGGTGTCATTTGTATATATGGGGAACCTGGTGACATTTCCTCTTCTTCACAACAGTTAAAGCTGCAGGTGCCCTGCCCTCTTTTAAATCTGGTCACTCTAGTATAGCTCCTGCAGCTTTAACTGTTGTGATGAAGAGGGAATTTCACCAGGTTCCCCATATATACAAATGACACCTGCTGAAATTCCCTTTTCTGTGCAACTGTTAAAGATACAGGAGCCCTGTCCTCCTTTTCATATGGTCACCCTATGCAACATGTTGGATGTGGGACAGCAGCAGTGGAGCACTATTGGATTCCTATGCAGATGCTTGTGTTTAGCAGCTGCAAGGGAAGCAGCAACTGTCCAGTTGTCAGCTGTGCTCTTGGATTGTGATAGTTGTAAAGCTCAGAGTAAAAGTAAACTAAGCACTTGTCTACATTTATCCCGGGGTGGTCACAAGGTTGTCCATACATAATGCTTTCAACCAATTTACCTGGAATGGATGTCAAGCTAACTAGCCTGCAATTTCCCAGATCCCTCCTGGATCCCTTTTTATAAATTGGTGTTACATTGGCCATCTTCCAGTTCTCTGGTACAGAGGCTGAGATTATTTTTGCAAAGTTTGCCAAAAAAAATGTTAGAAGGTCCGCAAATTCATATTTGAATTCTTTGAGAACTCTAGGATGGATGCCATCTGGGCCTGGTGATTTATTTGCTTTCAATTTGTCAATAAGGTTGAGAACTTCATCTTTTGCCACCATTATTTGCCTCAGTTCTTGAGATTTCCTTCCTGAAAACAGCACAGGCATTCGTCCTGTATCCTCTTCAGTGAACACCAATGCAAATAATTCATTCAGCTTCTCGGCAATCTCCCTGTCCTCCTTTAGTACTCCATTAACTCCATTGTCATCCAATGGTCCAACTGCTTCTCTAGCTGGTTTCCTGTTTCTCTAATAATAATAATAATAATAATAATAATAATAATAATAATAATAACAACAACAACAACAACAACAACAACAACAATTTATTTCTTATCCACCTCTCCAATTGGATTGAGGCAGGGAACACAACAAGCATAAAATACATAAAATACTAATTAAAAACATAGTATACACTGTTAAAAAACATCCTAAAAGCATCCTAAAAGTATCCTAAAATTCTACTGGATAGGCCTGCTGAAAGAGATCAGTCTTGATAGCTTTCTTGAATGTTAAAAGATTGTCAAGCTGACGAGTCTCCTCCAGCAGGCTATTCCACAGTGTGGGAGCAGCAGAAGAGAAGGTCCTCTGGGTAATGGTTGTCAGCCTAGTCTTTGCTGGCTGAAGTAGATTCTTCCCAGAGGACCTGAGTGTGCGGGGCGGATTGTATGGGAGAAGGCGATCCCACAGGGATCTATTTAAAGAATTTAAAGAACTATTTAAAGAGTTCTTTATTGTTGGCCTTGGTATTATTAGCAATGTGCTCTTCAAAATCTTTTTTGCATCTCTTATTGTTTGTTTGCATCGCCTTTGTGCAAGCTTGTGCACACTTTTATTTTCCTCACTTGGGCAAGACTTCCATTTTCTGAAGGAAGCCCTCTTTTATAAAACACTGCTTGTTAACCATGCTGGTGACCTTTTAGACTTGGTGCTACATTTCCTAACCTGTGGAATGTATTTTAGTTGAGTTTCTATTATTGTGCTTTTGAGTAAGCTCCATGCATTTTGCAAGGATTTAACCCTTTTGATTCCCTCTTTCAACTCTCTTTTCACCAGTTTCCTCATTTTTAAGAAGTTTCCTCTTTTGAAGTCAAATGTGACTGTGTTGGATTTCCTGGGCAGTTTCCCACCTAAGTATATTTTAAATCTTATAGCACTGTGATCACTGTTACTGATTGGTTGAACAATGTTTATGTCCTGGGCAACACCACTTAGGATTAAGTCCAGGGTTGCTTCCCCTCTGGTTGGTTCCATGACCAACTGTTCTAGGGCACAGTCATTTAGGACATCAAGAAATTCAACCTCTTTGTCATGATTGGAATATGCATTTATCCAGTCAATGTGGGGATAATTGAAGTTACCCATTATTACAATACTTCCTCATCCTTCAGATGGAAAACTGGTTTTGTTTTCCATCTGAAGGTCACCCTGAGCGTTTTGGTCTGGGGGGCGATAGGCCATTCCTAGCGCTAAATTAGTTTTGAGAAGGAGTGTCATTAAACTCAAGGTGCTCCTAGGTGAGGCGTTTATTGTACAACTGCCTTACCTGAAACACAGAATTTTTCAGGGAAATGTTTCCAGATGATGACATCTTCCGCTTGTAACCCTCCCATGTTTTTCCAGTGCTTCTGTCTTTTTTCTTTCCATAAAAAAACTGCCGAGGAGGGAAAGATGGAATAGTTGTGCAATGCCTTTTGATTGGTTATGTTAGAAGCTGTGCATCTGGAAGCACCTCAATGGGATCTGCTTCTGAGTAAACATGCCAAGGATTGGGCATGGATGGAGGAAGTCCTGGTGGGGACTTCCACGTGAGCACGTACAGATCGGGCTGCATGACTGCAGTATGACTCAAATGAACTTGGGAGTTGTTATTATTGAAATAATTGTCACATGGCTGAGTAAGCACACTCCAGATTCTGTTTCTGAAGATGATGATTATTGAGGGTGATCACACAACACGATAACCCACACTTAGTTGCTTGTTGAACTGTGGTTTAGTGTGCTGTCTGAACACAGCAGGGTGAGTTATTGTGCTGTCTGAACATTGCCAGGGTGGCTTGTTAGCCATGCAGTAGGGCTTGTTAACTACCCTGAACAACCCAGCAACAAATCATGGACTCACAAGGTGGCTTGTTCAAGAAAAATAACCCACACTGCATGGTTAACAAGACTATTGTTCAGACAAAAAACAAGGCTATTGTTCAGACATATTGTTCATGGTTAACAAAATTCCATGATTCAGAACATTCAGTTTTGAACCCATGGTTCAAAACTGAATGTGGTTTAGCATATTGTGTGAACAGCCCCAGAAAGCAAGTCTTATGAAACAAAATGGTGTTTGCTTCCAGGTCCTATATGCACTTACCTGTGAGTAAGTCCCAGTATGGATGCACATAATTGTACTTTTAATCACAAATCCTTCCCCCCAATCTCATTTTCTGTCTTTTCTTATGGTAATTCTGTTGTGTTTAGTTTTTTATTTATTTATTTTAATTTTTTATTGTGAATATCAGCAAACAAAACAGAAATACATCATGAAAATGGGGAGTGGGACACACACACCCCATAGATTGTGTATGTAGAATTATCATCATTTCCATCATATAAACTGGAGAGAGGGAAAAAGAAAAAAAGGGGGAGAGTTATACAAAGGTTTCAAGAAGATATCAGTACATTTATCCTCTTGCAAATTACGTCAATATAACAGTTTTAATGGTGCTTTTACTTGTGCCACACTTCCCACAGCATTTAAAACTTCAACTGGATCTTGAGCAATTAAAAGTTGCAGTTCTTAACATTTTTATCAAACTTTCAGGAGGTTTTCTGAATCCCATCTTCCTCTTGCTCTCCACAGGCCCGCATGCACACACAAACACACACCATGTCAAGCCACACATCATAGAAAGAGAAAGATTTCTGAATGAGAAATTTGGGGGGGGGGGGTTAAAAGAAAGAAAGAAATCAAAGAATGCAGTATCTTAGAAACTGAATATCACTCTAAAAATATGAGTGCATGTTTTAAAAATACCTCTAAGCAAAAATTACATAAAAACACTTCTTCCAATTCTTTTGTTTTGGACTTAGCAAGCTCAATCACTCTTTCAAATTTCATTAAATGCTGCTTAACAATCTTGCCTTTTCCTTCTCAGAATTTATGGACTACAAACATTCTTTAAAAGTTAGCATTTAAATGTACCCCAGACCTGCAGGGAACTAAATGGGGTCCCCACCATATGCTTCTCCTACCCACAACATCACCACTTAGTCTGCAAATTAAATCATGCGGGAAGCCTCCTGGGCTTTCCGCTGCTGTAGCTAACCGATTTATGCATTACCTTAATGGAGCAATCACTGCTGCTGAACCATTTATCCTTGGTTGGCTCCCATACCACACTAGTAATGTGTTAACATGTCTGCCCATACTGTTTTGCTGTAAATCTGTTTTCTTAAATGTTCAGTGTTTTAATCTTTGTAAACCACCCAGAGAGCTTCAGCTATAGGCGGTATATAAATGTAAATAACAACAACAACAAGAAGAAGTTGCAGCCATACTATCAATACACCTCTTAATGGGCTGAGAGTTATGTACATGGTCACAATCACACGATACAGCAATTAAATATGTGCAGTTTGGAGAGTCACAAGCTGGGTGGTATAAAAGGAGCAGGCTCCATTGCTTTTGCCAGTCATGTATAGTTAGGGGGGATCCGCATGTCGCTCCCAGAGCGCTTCTATGCGATCCCAGTGCACCCCGAAAACGATAGTCTGACTTCCCTGTAAAAGAAACGAGGAAGAGCCGTCCATGCCGCCGCTGCCGACGATGATGACGAAGAGAGCTCTCCCCCGGCGAGGAGAGCTCAGCAAAAGAAGGAGGGGTGGAGAGCTTCTTCCGCTCTTCACCCCTCCTTCTTTTGCCGAGCTCTCCTCGCCAGCGGAGAGCTCTCCTCGTCGGCGGCATGCACGGCTCTTCCTCGTTTCTTTTACAGGGAAGTCAGACTATCGTTTTCGGGGTGCACTGGGATCGCATAGAAGTGCTCTGGGAGCGACGTGCGGATCCCCCCTGACAGTCACCAGTCAACTGGAAGGATCCAGGATCTGCCTTCCTCAAAAAAAAAAGGGACCTTCTGTGAGAGAAAGGTGTAAGAACCCTCAGCCCAATTTAGGAGGCCTTCCCACACACAGACCCTAGATCATCCTATTCAGCAGGGTCTCGTTACTTTTGTTGCAATTATGACCTGCTTTTAGTCCGCCGCCTCTCCATTTTATCCTCACAACAACCCTGTGAGGTGGGTTAGACATGACTACACCAGGCAGTTATCCCAGAGTTGTCACTAGGTTGTCCCTGTGCATCCAAATGATGCGCAGGATCCCAGGGTCAACCAGGGACGATCACAGACTTCCCCTGGGATGACTGAAACCGGGGATGTTCCAGTTTTCCTGCGGTCCTGAGACAACCCCGATGACTGCAGCTAGTGTGGCGCGGCCTCCCAGGTCCTTAATTGGACATGGAGCTGCATGGGGTGGCTCCATGTCCAGGGGGGACGACGACAGTAATTTCACCTTCCCTGGGATGGGTCAGAGTTTGCCGGGAGGCGGGGGTCCTTACTTTTTCACCATGCGGCTCCTCTTCAAAAAAAAACCTGATGCCCGCGACATCCCTCTTCCCTTCCGGGATGTCACGCAGCTGTATTTATGCTGGGGGAGGATTGCGAAGCAGGTAAGTCTGCAATCCTCTCTATTCCCTCTTGCTACACCCTTATGAGCCCAGTGACAAGCCCACTGTCACCCAGTGAGCTTCATGGCCAAGTGGGGACTGGAACACGAATCTCCTGAGTCCCAGTTCAACCCTCTAGTCACTGCACCCCATTGGCACTTTCAGAGGGTTGGAGCAGCTGTCATGGCAAGGAGCAGGCTAGGAAATCCACTTTCATCCATGCAGTTGATCCAGCATAAATCTAGCTCTGACCCTTTGCCATTATATTTCTTCTGCTCTTCAAGAATTCCAATTCTTCTTCCACCCCTTCCCCCTACTCATTCAAATTGTAACATAATCTTTTGGATTATAAATTGCTTTCTGACAAGGGGCATCTTTGCCTCCTTTTTAGATGTGCAACAATAAAGGAAGGCCATAGCCGTCTCTAGGCGCCTTTCCAGTCCAGCACTTGCATGTTCTCCACTTCCAGGGTACACAACATTCACTGATGCTTACTTGTTGAGTCAACCTGAAACTATTAACAAGAATCTTAATGCTGTGACTGCTGTTAACATTGACCTGAGATCTGCTTGTTTATGACTGGTCGGAAATGCTGGTTGTGTGGTACCATCTGGTGCGAGATGGCAGCTGTAAAAGAAAGAACCGAAAACATATATCCTGCATGACAAGTTCTAACTGGAGGTGCGATTCCAGCTACTGCACAGAGGGAAGAACAGTCAATTTTTATCAGCGGTTGATTCCTCCCGAGGACAAAGTAACTGGTGTATTGGCAATCAAATGTTACAGAAAGTTAGTGCTTGACTTGAGGTCCTGTATGTGGCAGTTTCTTACAGTCTGTTGACCCCTGCTCTCTCTCTCTTTCTCTCTCTGTGTGTGTCTGTCTGTCTGTGTCTGTGTGTGTTTATTATTTTGATTTCAGGAGGACTCTATTGTCTGAGAGTAAAGCTTAGCCTAACATTGTCTCCACAAAAGCAAAAACAACACCCCCAAAACTTGCACCCTTACTGTGACTTTCTGCTTTCAGGTTCTTATCAGTATTAGTATGAGCTTCTTTATATGGGAGACACGTAGATTGAGTCGAGGGAGCACCTCCCTGACATGTGTGCAAAGGGGAAGGAGTTTTGTTTTTGTCGCTTAACTTGTGCTGTACTGTTTCCTTGCAGCCCACAAGAAAGCCAGGACTTATTTCTTGTGCTGGAAGTCTGCAACTCAAGGCACACTTACTTGGGAGTAAGCCCCATTGAACACAATAGGACTTACTTCTGAGTAGACATAGAGTCACATTGTAAGTCTTTAACCCTTGGAACACTTACTTGGGAGTAAGCCCCATTGAACTCAAAGGGTGCTCTTGGTGGGTTGGGGGACCAGATCTGTCTCCCTTTGTTGCAAGAAGCTATTTTACCCTCTCCTCCTTCTGATAGCAGACACAGAAAGTCTTTCCATGGCAAGTTCATAGTACAACACCAGCTTACTGCCGATTTTGCTTTATCAAGAGTTTATTCTAACTTATCTCTGATCTTTTGGAGAACAGTATAACAGGGAAAGTGCGAGAGATGTTCTGGCTCTTCACGACATCATGAAATCAACCTGCAAACTTCCATGAGCGGCCAGTCACAAGCGTGCTATAAATCGCCCATTTAGAGAAGCCCTAATACAATGAAAATCAGATTAGAAGCAGCTCACATCATCTGACTAAGTTTTCATTAAAACCATTTAAATAATACATTTGCACCCATACATCTCTTGACATATGCAAAGGTAAGGTGCTGATCTTGTTCTGATCTTTCCAGTTAGGTTGTGCACTTGGCGTCTTAAAACCATGATTTCACCTTAGCTCAGTTGTGAAATGGCCTTCTCCCTCTTGCCTGCACATGGGTTTGAGTGAAGCAGATGTGTCCCTTGTCTCTCCAGCGCAGTTTTTGCCTTTTCTGTCCTTTCAGGGAACAGTTATGCAACCTTTTTTTCCTCCCCTAGCAGCTGCCTCTCCATTCACTTTGCTAAATATATTTGTTTCATATGCATATTTATATAATAAGTTATATCCTGAGCAAGCATCAGAACTTTAATAGAATTATCTACGCACCTTGTGCCAAAACTTTGTCAAGAAATAGCTTGCCCCAAATTCACCTTTTGAGTTTGAATGAATTAAGTCTGGAGAGAATTGTTTCTTTGATGAACCTTGTTTGTCCTAAACTGGGAAATTAAAGTCGGGGTTGGTGGTGGGGTGGAGGGAAATCTTAGAGTCCCGTGTTGCTTTTCTATGAGGAAAGGCCTAAGAACAATGTCTGAAAGGATACTGTTGTTAATCCTATTATTATTGCATGGTGAACTTACCAGAACTCCTGAGCTAACTTGGGCCAGACCAGTGCTTTAGTGGGAGTGTTTTGAAATTGAAGAAAAGATATTTATTTATTTAATTATTCAGTTATTACATTTCTATACTGCCCAATAGCCAAAGCTCTCTAGGCGGTCCACAAAATACAGTATAAAATACAATATAAAATATGATAGCTCAATATAAAAAGTACAACTAGAATAAAACCTAGCAACAATGCAGAGATTTAAAATAAAATAGCAGATTTAAAACAACAGAGTGAAAGTCCAGAATGTGAAAATGCCCAGGAGAATAAAAAGGTCTTCACCTGACACTGGAACAAACTCATATAGATGCCAGGCAAACCTCTCTTGGGAACTCATTCCACAGCTGGGGTGCCACAGCAGAAAAGGCCCTTTTCCTGGTAGCCACCTGCCTCATTTCCTTTGGCAGGAGCTCCCAGAGAAGTACCGCTTTCCCACCCTTTCATCCTAAGGCTATTACTAGACGAGGGTTTAGCCCGGGCTGATACCCAGGCTCACCCCTGTGGGTCCAGATGACGCACAGGGGATCCCAGGGTCAGTCCGGGCTAAAATCTCCCTTGACCCGGGATAACTGGATCCGCTTGTGGCCCGGTATTTGGTATTTCCGCAGCTGCGGAAGGTCTAGCTGGTTCCGTGGCTTTTCTCGGCTACGCGGCTTACTCGTGAGTAGCCGGGAGAAGCCATGCACTGGGCACAGCACTTCATAGGAGCACTGTGCCCATCGGGCTGGGGAGGAATCGTGGGGGGAGAGATGGGGGCCAGGTGGGGAAGAGCGGACCCAGCAGGAGAGATGGGGGAAGAGTGGAGCCAGGGGGGTGAGATCGCAGCCGGGGGGGATTGGAAATCGCGGCCAGGGGGCGGAGGGGGCATTGGACATGACGAGCGGGGGGGCGAGCGAGCAAGCGGGGGCGGGGGGCAAGCGGGGGGCAAGTGAGCGGGGGCGGACATGATGAGCGGGGGGGCAGGCGGGCAAGTGGGGGGGTGGGCGAGCGAGCAAGCGGGGGCGGGGTGAGCGAGCGAGCAAGGGGGTGGACATGGCGGGCGGGGGGGCGGGCGAGTGAGCGGGCGGTGGGCATCAGACATTAGGGGAAATCGGGGGCAGGGGGACTTACCTTATCATTGGTGCGCTCCTGCGCACATGGCCCCTTTAAGTTTTTAACAAAATGGCCGACGCGACGGGGCTTTCCCTTACCCTGTCACGTGTAGACTGGGGCGATGGCCCATGCTAGCTGCAGCGTGGCCTTGCCCCTACTCCCCACTGGATTAACTAGGGTGACCATATGACCGTATTTGTCCAGGTTGCTGATGGCAAATCCGGGAGGGAGAGGGGAAATCCGGATTTTTTTCCAAAGAGCAGCTCTAATGGGAATTAACAAAAATGCTTATAACTCCGTCATTTTTTAAGATAAAGACATGAAACTTGGCACAATGGTAGCTCTTAGGAAGGGCTTTAGTCATACCAAATTTGAAACAGATCTGTTCATCCATTGATTTTTAAGGGTTTTTTTAAAAAATTGCAGTTTTAAAATTATTCTTTTTAAAATCGTCATTTTTAAAGATAAAGAGATGAAACTTTGCACCATGAAAGGATTTAGGTAGAGCTTTAGCCACACCAAATTTGAAACAGATCCGTTCATCCATTGATTTTTTAGGAATTTTTTTAAAAATGAGGTTTTAAAATTATTATTTTTTAAACTGTCATTTTTAAAGATAAAGAGCTGAAAGTTGGCACCAAGATAACTTTTAGGTAGAACTTTAGCCATACCAGTGTTGAAACAGATCTGGGGCCAGTAGCAAACCCTGTTAACAACAACATCAGCTTGCAATGAGTGAAGATACAGTCAGAAAAGATATTTGAGGGAAGGGGAGACTGTAACACACAGAGTATAGCAAAACCTTCAAAGTACAGCAAAACCTACAAAAGTAGGAGTGAGTGAAGTTAATTTCAGATACATTTAATCTCTCACTTTTCTTTATTTCAGTGATTTTTAACATTAAGATGTTATGTAGAACAGATTTGTCTTAAATGTGTGCTGTAAAATCAGACATGTGACCAAGGCTATGTTCGGGTGGGCACGCCCCCTTGGTACTGGGCACGCCCCCTTAGGAGAGACCATGTTGTCCTCCTTTTTGGTTTCCAAAATATGGTCACCCTAAATTAACAGGTAGGTCTAGCAAGGCCCTTAAGTCTCCATTGTTCCTGTCTGCATTGAAGGTTTTCCAAGCATGCTTGGCACCTCTGTGACCAACAGGAACTCTGGGAAATTTAATCTTTTTCCTCCTCCTGAGGAACAGAAAGTAGAGGAACTACGAGCCTTTACTGCAGGCAAGAATCATGAGAATTTAAGATGACCCCTCAGAGCTTGCCATTATTCTGTGTTCCTGGTTTCCACCACACCCTGTCTCACAGCTCAGTACATTGGTGGAAGGGGCAAGGGAGGAGGGAAATAGCAGTGAGGAAATGGGTTTTGGTGCAAGGCTGGTGCCAAACCATTGCAAGCAAAGCCTTGGAAGGGGAACTAGTTCAGCTCATAACAACTTGGGGATATTTGTATTCCGGAGACCTAATTTCCAAAAGTCACTATTATTGCTACTCCTTTTCTCACAGGCTGTCCCTGGACTGCAACTTATCTGATTTAATATTGATTTTTAAGTTTAATATTTTAAATTTATTTGGATATTTGTTGTATTTTATGGTTTTAATTGCACACTGCCCAGAGAGCCTCAGCTATTGGACAGTATAAAAATGTAATAAATAAATAAACAGACAAATAAATTTCTCCCTTTAGGTATTGCAAACTGCAAATGGTGAGCTCATAGTCTCCCAGACACTCTTATCCTTCCAGACATGCATTTGTCCAGTTACATGCGGTGCTGCTGTTTTCATATAGCAAGGCCTCCACTCACACACACCAAAGAGCAAGCTCCTTAACTTCCTAGGGTCCATTGAACTTTTCTATAAAACCTGTTAATGGGCTTTTCTACATGAGGCATTTATCGTGCACTCATCAGCTGATTAACAGCCTTGTGTAGAATAGTTCAGACAACTTAATCCACTGTATCTACTTTCAGTTTCTTCACAGAATTGAGATCCATGCACAACATGAGGAGGGTTTCCTTTGCTGTTTTTCCATTACATAACCTCTAGGTGGCACTGTGGTATAGTGGAATAGCACAAATACACAAGAGGAAATTTCACAATTAAATGTCACATTTTCTCTACTTAAAAACAATTCACAGAAAGTGCTGGTTAGAAACAGAAGTGAAACTGGAGGGTCACAATATCATCTCAAGCAGATGTAAACTATTGTGAATGACGAGCTCACAACAAATACCTCATGTAGAAAAGCCCATTATCTCCCAGACTCAGCTACGTATCTACAGTGAATATACAGGAAAGAAACTAGCTGAAATTGAAGAAGAATCTCAAAAAGGCATAGCCCTTCCTTTAACGATATGTTCTGAAATAAGAAACATGACTTGACAGTTTTTATTGGTGTTTAAAAAGTAATGATTATTTTTTGTCTCCCTGAATAAGTTCATACCACTTGGGAAATTTTAGTAAAAGCCAACTCGTGTCCCTATGGTTCGTTACTTCAGTGGTACAATTCCATTGCTTGTCTAACATTCAGATTTTCTATTTGACAAAAGAATGATTCATTTGGATGTTCTTTAGTCACGTATAAGAAGTCCAAGGAAATCTGTGGAATTGGATATTATAACTTCATCTCCAGTGCCGTTGCCTCTCTATCTAGCTTAATAAGAGCAGTTCAACTATTCATTAGCCCTGTCCTTAATCCATTAGTTCCATTTATGCTTATGATTAGGTCATATGAATGAAATCAAGAGAATATGCAGTGGCATGCCAACTTTTATGCCATGCAAGGGCTAGGGCAACTACTTCGGTGAATGTAAAGTTTGTGTTCAAATGGTGAAGGAACCATGGAAAAGATGGAGGGTTTAATAAACCTAAGACGGAGGCATGAAAGGCATAATTTCATATCACAGCATGTCACATGTGATATGAATTACTGGCAAATATAAGTTAAAGGGTTTTTGATTGTTGGATTGTTGCCATTATTTCCTGTGATGATTGCTACGGTCTCCAGTCAGAGCATGGGCAGGTGGCAGTATTGGAGTGGGGATAGATGAATATTCGGTTCACATTCCTGCCTCCTCAGTCCATATTGGCTGGCACCTGTAATCCCCTGCTGATCACTGTTCATTCGCAGGCCAGGCTGCATCAAATGTTAGAACAATATAGGCTAGTTGGTTCAAGCACTTTAGTACTGATTGGGCCTGAGAAATGCAGGAACAGGGAGGCTACAATTGGGGGAAGCTGCTTAAGGGTGTCCCTAGATTAAACAAAAAACCCACAAAAACCTGCATCTTTACCATGGCGTTCTGTTTTCAGGTTCTGTATGGTATTAAGATGGTCTTCTTTATATGGCAGACATGCAGTTTGAATCAAGGGAGTGCCTCCCTCCATCCCTGGCATGTGTGCAAAAGATGGTGTGTGTGACTTGTTTTCATTGCTTAACTTGTGCTGTACTGTTTCTTTGCAGCCCCCAAGAAAGCCAGGACTTACTTCTGAGTAGACATAGGGCCCTCGGTACACTTGAGAGTAAGCCCCATTGAACACAATGGGGCTTACTTCTGAGTAGACATGAGATTGCACTGTTACTCTACAGCCCTTGAAACACTTACTTGGGAGTAAGACCCATTGAACTTAAACGGGTGCTCTTGGTGGGGTGGGGCATCAGATCTGTCTTCCTTTGTTGCTGAGAGGCATTTTACCCTCTTCTCCCTCTGATCGCAGGGAAAGTCCTTCCTCTGCAAGTTTATAGTGCAAAGCCAGCTTTACACACTGCCAATTTCGCACCATTAAGGGTTTATTCCAGCTTATCTCTGATCTTTCTGAAAATGGGATGAGCATTAACTACATCATATAATCAACCCGCAAACTTCTGTGAGTGTCGTTTAGAGAAGCCCTTAGACAATAGGTTCAGACGAAACATCTAGGAGGATGTGAGGGCAATGGAAGCCCTAAGACTATTTTTGATAGCTTTTTACCATCAGCTGTTGATCAAGTGCTGAGCAGTAAAGTCTGGCTCAAATGTATTCTTTGCACTGACCTATTTAGACTGACCTATTGTTTTCTTGTATCTGCTCTCAGATCGGTTCACTGACCATAAAACACTCTCAAATGCCATTTTAAAAACAAACATTTATTTTAGCACCGATTAGGAACATTGCTGTGGTTTTCCCCAATGATCCTGTTATCTCTCAGGAATTAAGATAAGAAACTGGATTTGATTTGATTTATGTGGTTTCATATAAATTAGCAGAGAAGAATTATAGCGATCCAGGCTTAGTGCAGGATTATTGTGAAAATATTTGCCCAGACAAATAGGCTGGGCATGACATTTTTGAACTACTTCTTTTCCATCAACAATTACAAAGGAAGAATAGACTTTGTTTTGCTTAACCTTCTTTGCTGGAGAGTTGTATAGAGCTGCCACGCAAAATCTCCATCTGTGTTTAATTTGATGGTTTAATATATAGATGGTTTTTGCTGCCATCTAGTGCACATTGGTATAAATAACCATCACTATAGGGAACTGATCTGATAAGGTTTGGAATACACCAATAGATAAATTGAATCAAATTTATATTTCAAAAAAGGAAAGGAAATCCAGTCTGCCAAAATACTCAGGGTCATATCACTCCTTTTTTCTGCCTATAACAGCCTTCCCCAACGAATGCCCTCCAGATGTTTTTGGATGGTATCGCTGGTGCAGGGTGGCGGCGAGCAATACATACTGAGGAGGCAGTGAGGGCTTTCTAGCGACCATTAAGCTCATTGGGCCTGCCCTCTGCCCCAGTGGACAGTAACCAATCAGGGGTTGACATCTGCCCGGCCATACTTCCATCACGACTCTAGAGTGAAAATAGACAGCAGATGTGCCGTGCTCGCCTCACCCCAGAGAAAAACGTTGGGGTAAGTCCCCAACTTTTTTCCTTCGCAGCCTCGCCAGAAAGCCCCAGGGTGAGTGCGCTGCTATGTCGTATAATTGATGCAGTGCCAGCCTGCACCCACCCCGGGGCTTTCCGTGCTTTAGACATCCCCCAGTCATCATGGCCAGTAGTCAGAACAATGGGAGTTGTAGTCCAGAATGTCTAAAGGGGATCAGGTCTGGGAAGGCTAGCCTCCAGTTTGAAAACATAGCTTTTCCCAATACACAACGGATAAATGAAGTAAATATAAAATTTGAATTAAAACAATTAAATGTGAATATATATATATATAAAATGACATTTGAAACCTTTGTATAACTCTCTCCCTTTTTTCATGGTACAGATGATGGAAAATGATGATAATTTTATATACGTGATGTATGGTGTGCGTGTTTTCATTTTCACAATGTATTTTTTGTTTTGTTTGTTGATATTCACAATAAAAGAGTTAATCTGTTGTTTTACACCATTTAAACTCTGTTTAAAGATAGCCATGCATTACTCTCATAAAGGGGGAGCATTATGTGATTACCAGGGAGCAGGGCCCCACTCCTGATCCCACATTGGGCATGCGCCTTGGCCCTGCCTCCAGACATCCATGCATTAGTGTGGTCATTGGCAGTGAAGAACTCTATGCATGAGCAATAATCATGCGATACCCACTTCATGCGAGAACTGCATAATGTGAGCTTAGCAGAGTAACCTAACATGTGCAGGGGGTGTGTGTTTTCCGTAGCCTGCCAGTGGAAGTGGGGGTGACTTAGTTTCTCATATACGCCATGGCAACTAAATAAAAATGGGCAATGAATTACGATTTACAGTGGGCCTCTTCATATGTTCAATTTTGGGGGCGTGGCCTAAGATGTTTTAAGTCTGCACCTTAACGTGAAGGTGGCAAACAGCTGCATGGAGTTGCATGCAGGTATACTTAGGAAGCTGGGATTGCCTGGTTCTCCCTCTTTATTCTTGGTGGCTGTGAGAAAAGATGCTGCATTTGAGATTGGATGTACAGCATGGAATTCATCACAGAAGTCAAAACAAAGGTTTACTTAGTGGGGTTTTGTTTTGTTTTTTTGAATTTGTCCTGCATGAGGGGAAAGCATATTAAAAAGAGATTGTAATGTGGAGTGTTTATGCCTTGATTGCTGCTTGCATAATGAATGAGCTGAATATTGGAAATAAAGAACAAACCGGTACTTTGTTACATCTGGGGTCAATATGTAAGAGAGAGAGAGAGAGAGAAAATGCAAAAAAAAAATATAGCATTATTATATTGTCCTAACAGAGAACTGGTAGGACAATATAATAAAACGAAAAACAAATCAGGCAATTTGCCTTATAATAGTAGTATAATGCTAAGATTCCATGGATTATTAGGTTGCTCATAATTTCTAGGTTACATTACACCACTGTTTTAAAGCATATACAGTATTACTGTATATTATTATTTCAATAAAGCCTTTGAGCTTTTACACCAAAAAAAAGAAGAAGAGGAGGAAAAAGAACAAAACAAAAACAGTACATTACTGCAAATGTACAGGGGCTTATTGCTGCAGAGTCCATTAAGATAACTTGAAATGAAAGGAGCTGAAATATAAGAGCTAAACTCCATGTGTAGTTTTGATTTACTGTATTAGTGCAAGAGCATTATTTTATCCTTATGGCTACAGCGTTTATATTAGAGGCACTTGCCAGAACCATAAACATTACAAATTGTCATAAAACAATTCTGAAACCTGATGGATGGAGCCTCTTGACTAGTCTGCCTAGAACTTTAACATTTGCTTCATCTATTGATGGCAAACCTTGAAGTAGCTTATTACGCCCCTATAACAAAGAGCACCCACTAGACATTTGTAATATGCTCTGCAAGCTGTGAGTTCATGTGACTGTTCTGTGAATATGACTTAGGGAGCAAATTGCAGGCCTCCGTACAGCTGCTATGCCATTTGTCGGTAGCCTGGGATACCTCAGATAAAGCACCTACTGCCCCCCCCTAATGAAGAAGCCTTCAAGACTCTTTAAATGTTAGTTGAGCTCACAAGAGTCACTTTTCTGTAAACAGCTCCCACAAAGCTGAGATAACGTTTAAATGACCACCAATCACAGCATTGGCCTCCCAATGTTAAGGATGCCCATTCCATGGGCAAAAGTAACACAACTAGCTACTGCTCCTGTGGCACACAGATTCCACACAGAGTAACTACCTTCCTTTGATTGTGACGTAATTCCTTACCTAGAATATATTATTATTATTATTATTATTATTATTATTATTATTATTATTATTTTATTATTATTTCTTACACGCCTCTCCCTCTGGATCAAGGCAGGGAGCAGCATTAAATACAAAATATTATAAAATACATAAAACTGATTAAAACATATAAAACTAATACATTATTAAAATAACAGCCAGACATCTTAAAATTAGACTGGGTAGTCCTCCCAGAAGAGATCAGTGTTTATAGTTTATTTTATATTCAGAATGACTGTTGAGTTGGCGAATCTCTCCCGGCAGGCCATTCCACAGTCTGGGAGTGGCAGAAGAGAAGTTCCTCTGGGTAACAGTTGTCAATCTAGTTTTAGCAGGCTGAAGTAAATTCTTCCCACAGAGCCTGAGTATGTGGGGTGGATTGTACAGGAGAAGGTGATCTGGACTATGTAGGGCTTTAAAGGTAATAACAATCATTTTATACTTCACCCAGAAACTAATTGGCAGCCAGTGAAGTGGTTTTAAAATTGGTGTAATTTATATGGTCACCTCTAGGTGTACTGGTGACCAACCTGGCTGCCATATTTTGAACTAGTTGAAGTTTCCGGACTAGGCCTCTCTCACACACAAACACACTCACACACATCTACCTCAGGCCTCCATTTCTTAGATTAAACTCAAGGTATGCCTTCCTGCCTAATAAGGAGCTTCTTGGGAGGGGTCATTGGTCCAGGTTTCTTTCTGTTAATGAAAAAAAATATCTGAGGGAAGTCCAAACTAGGACAACTGATAGGTTATGGGACTGGAAGTACTTCTTCAACACAGCACATAGTTAAATTATGGAACTTACTACCATGAGATGTAGTGATGGCCACCAACTTGGATGGCTTTAAAAGGGGGTTGGATAAATTCCTGGAGGAAAGGGCTATGTTAATTATCTGGCTGGGTGAGAGGGAATAGCACCAATGGAAGTTGGAGAGAAAGGAGAGACAGGCTCTGGTGCTGTGGTTGATATACAATGAATGTTTTATTGTTTCCAAATTTAAACAATAATTTGGAAACAATAAAACGTTCATTGTATATCAACCACAGCACCAGAGCCTGTCTCTCCTTTCTCTCCAGCTATGTTAATTACCTACCATTGGTCAAGTTCCGACCAGTATGGCAAGCAATATTTCAGCAAATAGAAAACTAGCACATTAAAGAATGAGTCAAGCCCTTATGTTAAAATTTTGCTTTTATATGGGGAAGTATTCAAAACTGGTGCCCCTTCCTGTAGTTAGAAATGGTACAGTCTAGGGGTTATACTTTACCATCTCAACTGTTACCACCTCATTCCGCTGCAGGTGTAGACCAAGGCTCAGATATCCATCTTCTCACAAAGTCATCTTTTCTGTACATCTAATCACTTGTTCAGGTCATCTTCCTCCACCCCCACACACCTCCGATACTCCGATACCCTATTACTGTAACTGGTGCAAGTGACAGTGGATTATATTTCCCTTCAGAGTGCTCACTGAGATGAAAAATACTTCAAGTGCTGTGTGTACTGCTCATGGGAATGTTATGATGAAATACACAAAAATGCAAAAGGATTACCATGTGCAACAGTGCAACTGTAAACATGTTCTGATTAGCAATCCAACTCATGAAGGCTATCAATGACTATTGATAGTCCTAATGCCTATCTGCTACCAAGTATACCAGTTGCTGATAACATGGGCAGGGGGGTGCAATTGTATTCATGTCCTGCTAATGGGTTTTCAATGGGCAACTGGTGAGCCACTGCGTGAACAGAATGCTGGACTAGATGGGCCCTTGCTCTGATCTAGCATGGCTCTTCTTACGTTTTTAAGGTCTTACGGCTTCCAGTAGGGCAAGTCTCATTGAAGTAAAGGATCTTATCCCGGCAGAAAAACTAGGTTCAAGTAGCTCATATATACACTTTATAGTGTGACCAGGTGTCCTATTTTAGAGAGGGGGTCCTCTAATCTGGACAGATATCAGAGGACTATTTGAAGAGTACATGAAGAGAATTCTAGTTCAAGTCTAGTTTAAAGTCAAAGAACCGTAAGGAGGGAGAACCATAAGGAGGCCTTGAAGCTACCCATCAACAGTTAGCACCTGGACAGTAGACTGAGTAGGCAACAGGCCACCTAGTCAACCTTCTCCACTGTGCTGAGATGTATTTTATTTTATTTAAATTATAGTTATAATTTCTAAATTTGCACTTATACATTTCCATTTCCATATGTAAATGTTCTGTAAATTGTTGTCATTATGTGGCCTCTCTATTGGCAATGCACAAGTGGCCACGCTAAGGCTGAAATTACCTTTTGGCTTGAACATTTTAGAGCAGAAAAAGGAATTAACCCAGACCTACAGAACTTGCGACCCACCAAGCCCAGTGCCACCCACTTAGCCATATATGGTGCTTTACCAGAATCTAGATAAACTACCCATGTTTGTGCTGCCTGCCTGGGACTGTAAAAACAGAGGGAACTTGTTGCATCAGGTAGGCCAAAATACATGGTTGGTGGGCCGTGTTCACGTAGACAGCGTAACAAGTTTTCCAGATTTAAATTAAATGAAAACTTGCCTTTATAGACTTTTTTTTTACTTACTTTAAATATATAAGTCTGTTATTTCTTTTAATTTGAATTTATTTATTGGCTATCAATCAAGCCACTTACAACAAGGAACTTTGAATATAATTAGTCGCAAGGACTTTCTTACGTTACTAGAGGTTTCCTCTTTTACAGAGAACAGTCCTCTATTTAAAGGGCTGCCAGAAGACTGTTCTCTATTTTGAAGACATCCTCTGTTTGAAGGGCAGTCCAGTAAAAGTCCAGTTTAAAAAAACATCAGAAGGGAGAGCTGGGCCTTAAAGTTGTCCATCATCAGTACCTGGACAAAAGACCAAACAAGGCACACAGGTGACCTGGGCACAGTCTTCCACACTATGGTGATAAATATTTTAAATAAATTTTATTAATTATTTCTAAATTTGCAACCATATGTATAAATTAGTATGTGTAAATTATATGCAAATCAGTATCCCTTTTTGTCCTCTTTTTTGGTGATACATTTTCTGTTTTGGGTGATTCATCAGTGGCCACCCTAACTATGAATATTTTTGTGATACTTCTGCTATAGATGGGATTTCAACACTGCCCTAGATTTAGAAATCCCACAAAAACCACTTGCTTTTTCAGCACCTGGGTATCAGTATAATGTGCAAATCTAAGTCACTCTAAACATTATTCCTCTAACATTGTGCCGTTTTCTCATTCTTACCTCTGTTCTAATGTTCCTATGCATTTTCTGGACAGAATAACAAAATAACATTTATCTGAAATTATGTCAAATTGAAAATGAGTCTAATGTAACTTGTACTGGAAGCTAATCTAACATCCTGAGTTAGGTTTCACATGCTTTGGTGGCTGGCTTGTTTATCTTTCACCTTTGCTATTTGGAAATGTAAAGGCAGATATTTATCTTGAAGGGTAATATTCTTCACAGACTTGAAAGCAGCTGCAATTTGCACTTCCATTTTTAACGCTGAATCTGAAATCCTGATGTTGTTATTGACACTTAAAGAAAAGAAAACTGGGGGACTCTTTTAGATGTTTATCAGCTTAACCTGCTAATGGATATGATGATTAAATTGATTCCTTTGAGGATTGTCATGATAGACAACAGCACTATTTAGAATGGAAGCTAAATAGAGACATTTGATTTTAAGCTGGGTCCTGAAGTTATCACCACTGAAATAAATGGTGTATATTTACTCCATAAGATTATTTGGGGGGGGTGAGTGGTGGCTAAGTGACGAGTCCTGGAGTAGTATTCACTAGACAATATATTGCTTCAGTAGAGATGGTGCAGAGAAGGGAGAGGGAAAACTAAACATAAAGGCATGAATAAACCGATGAGATCAGATCAAACAGCCCAGCATCCTGGGATACCTCTTGAAAGCCCACAAGCACATCATGAAGACAACAGTCCTCCCCCAGTAACTGGTATTCAGTAGCCTTTGAATATGAAAGCTCCATGTAGCTAGGGTGACCATATGAAAAGGAGGACAGGGCTCCTGTATCTTTAACAGTTGCATAGAAAAGGGAATTTCAGCAGATGTTATTTGTATATATGGAGAACCTGGTGAAATTCCCTCTTCATCACCACAGTTAAAGCTGCAGGAGCTATACTGGAGTGACCAGATTTAAAAGAGGGCAGGACACCTGCAGCTTTAACTGTTGTGATGAAGAGGAAATTTCACCAGGTTCCCCATATATACAAATGACACCTGCTGAAATTTCCTTCTCAAGACAACTGTTAAAGATTCAGGAGCCCTGTCCTCCTTTTCATATGGTCACCGTACATGTAGCCATCATGGCAAATAGCTGTTGATAGACCTTTCCTCTATGAATCTGTCTAATCTCCTCTCTAAGCCATCTGAACCCTACCACCATATCTTGTGGCACTGGTTCCATAAATAAATTATGCAGTGTGCAAAGAGGAGTAACCAAATCTTATCCCATAGGGAGTGCCTGGAATAGACTTGTCCTTTACAAGTTGTTGGTCTCTTTTGAGCTCTAGGTGTATAATCCTAAACTTGCATATTTGGAAAAAATCAAATCAGAATCAACTAGATGTACTAGTTGGTTCCAGGCACTTTCATTTTTGATTTCATTACAATGGTTAATACTCTATCGTTGGTCAAGTTCCCATCAGTATGGCAAGCAATATTTCAGTCTTTAATCAGGGCTGATACACTCCACACCACCAGGCCATCATTGCCATGACTCCAAAGGTTGGGACTGGGAAGGAAGCTTGTAGATAAGCAGTCTGTTGCCGCCATGGGACAAGGAAGGAGTCAGTCCAGATCTGGGTATCATAGTGCTAGAACAGCTCAATGGGGCTGCATTGACCTTTCCGTAATGTTGCATAGATGATGGACCTTCTACCTAGAGGCAGGACAAGGTCATTGTGAAAAGTGTTGTAGCAAGAGAGATTTGACATTCTTGGATGCTCTGGATGCTATCTATAGCATCAGTTCAGGACTCGTGTGCGATATTCAGCCAGATAGATGGTGGCATGTAGACACTACACTGGTGTACAGCTGACATGATTTTGGATCAATGTGAAAAGCCAATCCCAAGTTAAGAATTTAGCTTGTATCAGGATGTTCCTAGAATACATGCCATTCTTCTTGGCTCAGGAATTATAAATTCAGCATCACCCAGGACCTAAAGACAGGGGTGGACAGAAGGTAATTTGGGATCTACTGGTAGATCTCTGAGTGTTTTGAAGTAGATATCCAAGAGTTTTTGACCCCCAATAGGAGCAAATAAAATTGCAAGGGGAAAATATGACAAGGCTGGCCTTGTTCCACTTGCTAATCTTGCAGCCCCATGAATCAACATCTGTAAAATAGGAATACTAATTGATTGCTTATGACCAGGTCTTTATCCCACTCTGCTGGCCAGATGGAGAGTGTTGTGTTAGAATCCGTGATCTTTGGTAGCTTACATGTAGCTTTGTATATATCGCAGCGTATGTTTCATAATTGATGATAGATAATTGGCTCAGCTCCCTGAACCACCATTTCGTGTCTGGCTCTGATTGGTAGACCTCAGTGTTCTAGTTTTGAAAA
The DNA here is from genome assembly GCF_023053635.1 of Elgaria multicarinata webbii. Classification (NCBI taxonomy): domain Eukaryota; kingdom Metazoa; phylum Chordata; class Lepidosauria; order Squamata; family Anguidae; genus Elgaria; species Elgaria multicarinata. Next base: position 114,953,942 of record NC_086174.1, read on the forward strand.
AACAAACAGACTCCACAAGCCTAGAGTCTGCCCATTCTGCAATGAGTTAGGCACACAAACACCACTCAGATCTTTAATAATATGAGTAGAGGTTCAAGGCAGTGGTATGTGTTTGTTCCTGAATGGAAGGTGTTGTAGGTTTGTAGTAGGGATTGACCACAGTGGGCTCTTGGGGATACCTTTAGACAACCTAACTAGAGAAGATGGCAGAAATCACATCATAATGAAAGTCTACCCTGTGGAGTTGACAAGTTGCACAGGAAAAGCAACTTGGTGGGATGCCTGCTCTCCTTCCTCCTCCATCCTTCTGAGGAAAGCATGTAAGTTGTCTTGCTTACTCCTTATGAGAATTTGTGTATCTTTTACGTTCTTCTGGCTGGGATCTCCTTAAAATTATTAAAGCTGGGTAAATATTAGTTTGAGCTTTTTCTCCACTGCTTTTGTGAGTGTCTGTTTACTGGTCTGCAGGCCCCCTGATGGCATGCTTTGTGCAGATTAAGGTTTCTTCTAATTGGGATTCATTTTGACAATGACCTATTGTCCCTGCATGATGGTGATAGCGAAGACAGGTTTGAACTCATTGAGCTTTCCATCTAATAAGCACAAGCCGCATGTACAAAGAATGAAAGCACTCCATGTATTAAGGGGAAAACAGACAGAATCTCTGATCCCTTCAGTCCGGCTGCTGCCTTTTCAAATATTATTGACTCCTACTGGTGGGGTGCATGGCTGAGCCCAAAGCAGAATCTAGCTCATTAGATGTATTGCAGTTACCGAGAGCTGGGTGCAACAAAAGAACAGAAGCACAACTCACAACTAAAGCAGAGCTGGCTTTCATTTAATAGCTACACATGGCTATATTTTATGAAATGGAGCTCAGTCATTTTCTTCATACATACCCATACTGAAATTACAACTATGGGTTGGGTCCAGATTTGGTCACTGTTAGGATAAACTCATTGACATCAATGGGACTTATTTAGTTGTGATTAGCTCAAGATCCATTTATTTCAATGGGTCTTCTCTAATTATGACTAAATATGGATTCAGTCCCATTTATTTACTTATTATTAAAATTGCTGTGCCACTCTTTTTGCCAAAACTGCACGACAGCAGTGAATGTTAAGTGTTCTGCTGAATCAGACCAATGGGCCATCTAGTCTAAAATTCTGTTTCCTATAGTGACCATCCAAATGTCTCTGGGAAACCCATGAATAGGACATGAAGGCCATAGCCCTTTTGTACTGTTGGCACCCAGTAGAGGCTGGTGGCTCCAATTTTGGTGGAGCTGTGACTCCATTCTGGGATTTAGTCAAAACCACCCAGAACTCTCTAAGTTGCTGACCCTATCCCCCAAATGGGTTCAGCATAGAGAGGTCTGCCATGGAGATTTTCCCATGATGGTGTACGAAAGCTCTGCCATGGTTGTTGCCCTGCTGGCTGTGATCCACTGGCAGCAGGGCCCAAAGCAGGGTAGCTCAGGGCACCATTCATCCCCCCAAAATGCCCCCAAACAGATTTGGAACCTATGCCAGCCCCAAAGCTAACATACTAAATTCCAGCCCATTGGAGACAATTTGGAGCAGGGAACTTTAGGTAAAATCCAGTGTAAGCCCTACTTAGAGTAGATCCATTGAAATGAATAAGACAGGTTTGTCATGATTAACTTAAGTCCCATTCATTTCAATAGGTTTACTTTCAATAGGCCATATGTTGGATTTTGCCCTTCACACTGCTGATTGATGATGGGGTTATATATGTTGCAATGGATCTGCTATCCACCTCCTTTACCATAATGAGACATCAAATTGCTTTGTAAGCAGTTGACCACCTGTTAGCGTATCATGTGGCGGTGTGAAGAAGCTGGCTTTCAAACTAGGACAGGTTTCTTTTTCTAAACAATTAAACCAACAAAAACCATTTTTCACTTCCTTCAGTAGATCCTTTCATGATTTTCATTACTTTTGCAGGGGTGGGATGGGGTGGGCATTTGACAAATTTGGGAAGATGATACATAGGAGATTAATTTGAAGTCCCTCATTGACTTTTCTGGTGGTTAAAAAGAAAAGATAATTGCACTGATCCATCACTCTGTACACGATGCCTTGAGATAATTATGCCTGCCTTCAAAGAGAGACTGTGTCAGCTTCCACAAGGCTGAAGATTAACCTGCATTGCTCAGAGTGGGCTTTGTGGTTTCCTGTATTGCGGCCAGTTTAGTATGCTTCTCCTGTGCAAGACGTTCCGCATACCCTTTTCCAAACATGCAATCTTGTTTCTGTGCAAACAGCTTCTTTGAATTGCTGCCAGTGTAAGCAGAAGCAATAAATTGCAGACCGAAAAAACTCTGCAATGATAAAGCTGCAGGCACCTGTTCAGTATGCAATGCATGATATTAATTACTTCCACTTACAAACCTATCAGAGCATATTTTCTATGCTTCTGAGGAGGAAAACAAATTAATGAGGTCTAGTAAACACCTCTTTTTTTCTTATCCTACCTGTCCTTAGACATTTATGCAAGCAAATATTGCTCCTTCCGACAAGTTGGTACTAATGCACAAATGAACTGTGTGGTAATATTCATTGTGTGTATATTATTCTCAGTTTAAAATCAACAACTGCTTTAACTAGGAAAAGATGTTGGATGGCTTCACATGACACACTAAGCCACCCTGTGTATAAGCTGTGCAGTGTGGGTTGTTCACAAAACAGCCCACAGTGCTCCCAACAAGACAATCAGGCTCACTGTGGGTTGTTCTCCATCTTGATCCTCCAGCTGGTATTCCAGTGTTCTGCTCAGTGGAACCATCTTATCTGCCAGTCCCACTCGCCACTCTGATCATTTCCCCTTTTCGTTTGGTACCTTTTAAAAAATATGTTGGCCTTTCACAAGTGCGCAAGAGCGCATTTTTACCCATCTGATATGTGCAGTCTTGCCTTCTCAATGTCCTTGTATGTTGCAGCTGTCAGTGGGAGTGTTGAAGTGAGAGAAGTAGGTGCTCCAAAAAGCAGGGGGACATTATCTCCTACTTGACCATGTAATCCTCTCGCTGACACTTCTCAGTGTCTCAGTTGAGCTGACACTTCTCGGTGTCTTCGTCCCTTTCAACACTTCCCGGAGTCTTCAGCAGCTTCTTGGCTCCCCCTGTCTCACCTCCTTTTCAGAGCAGTTACTGCTGTAATTGCAGCAATAACAGGTCCACTTGCCCATTTATTTATTTATTTATTTTTAAAAAATCTTAATGTTGTGCAACTCCACAGGAGTGACTAACAGCTGCCGAGGGTTTTGTGTTAAATCCCCCACATTCTGCTGCTCCACTGTAACTTTTGCTTAGCTTTTCCATTCTGACAATGTCGTAGTCTGTGTCATCCACCTCCACCTTCGGCTCCTCCCCACTTTGTGCCTGATGCTTTTCATGAGCATGGCTGGAAGAGAGAAGCTCCATCTGTCTGGAACCCTCCAGATTATTGGGCGCCATTTTGACACACTGCTACAAACGTACTGGTGCTCAGACAAGGACAAGAAGCTTCTTGAGCTAGTGCAGGAGTGGTGGGAAGGCCAGGGAGGGGGAAGCATTTACCACCTACTGGATCCCCACATATACTCAAATAACACGGGCAGAGGAGGGCTTTATGATAGCCCTCATGATTACTATTTTTAAAGAGGCATCATTTGGCTAAAATTGTGGATACATGGGGAGGCTCATAGATTTCATTAAGAGTCCATATACCTCACCACCATCACACACCCAAATCAGATATTGGACCCATACATAAGTGAATAATAGCCCTGTCATTTCTGGTTATTTGGTGCAAAGGCCTGTTTCTAATATTCTCTGTTGATATGGTAAAGTTGTTTAGAAATATATGCATTATTTTTTTCTTAGTGGCCGTTACTTCTGAAAGTACCCCCTCCAAAGTTTAACATGTCTTGGAGAGCAGAGCTCATCAAGCAAGGTCACATTCTGAAAAATTTTCACCGTTTATGACGGGAGAGCAAATCACTGTATCATCTAACCCATGTGACCCCCTAAATACTTAATCTAACAAAGTCTAATCCCGTTGGCCCTATTTAAGCCTATCCCATTTGGAGTAATGGGGAGCAAGTGACCTTTGGAATCAACTATAAAGGTCAGGCTGTAAGGCAGGCCTTTCCCCCCTATTAGGCAGTGAATCATTTCATCTCATGTATCGTCCACTTATGTTAATTTTCAGTGCCTCCAAACTCTCAAAATCACACTTACTGCACATTTGAAAAATGTCAACATTCTGTTTCATAGCATTAGGTTTCACACGTTTTAGTTTTTTAAAAAAAATATATATAACTTTCATAATTTATAGCCATCATCCAGGAATATACGAAAGGCAGCGCTGAAGCACCAGTGAAAGTAAAAGGTCAGTCTACAAGACTGAGCAGCCCACATAACAGAGAAAGATTATGTACCAAATATAAAAGGAAGGAGCAGAACAGTTGCTTTCTTCGGCCTGAATCACAGGGCTCCTCTAAAAGAGCAATTTATTGGCTATTCACAAAGGTTTGCGAGTCTTTTACATGGCACTGGCCAGATCTACACCAAGCAGGATATAATACTTTGGAAATGGTTGAAAACTGCATATGGAGTGTGTCCTGGGCCCCAACAGTTGTCAATACTGTTAGAAACCATTTTAAAGCAGTAGTGTAGATCCTGCCCCTGTCAACCTCCAACACCTCTCTCATACTTTCCAAGGATTTCCCCAGCTTAGTTTGAAATGGAAACAAACTAGTAACAAAAATACCAGCTTTCCATTTCAGTGTGAAAAGAGGAAATCCTGCAATTAGAAGAGGCAGACCACAGCACTAGGGGTGTGCACGGACCCCCCGCTCCGCTTCTCTTCCAGATCAGCGATTTGCAGATCGGCCCGCTTCGCTCCGCTCCGCTGCGGAGCTCCGGATCCGGATCGGAGCTCCGTTTCCCCCCCCCCCCCATAGGCTTGCATTAAGCTAAAAAAGTATACAACTTTTTTTCTGTTAAAGTTAGAAACCTTAAGTTTGCCACCATGACACCTCATGGATGTATACACACGCACGCCAAGACTCAAGGCAATCCCATCATCCCCTGATTTTTGGGGAATTTATGAAAATCGGGCACCCCATTCACACCCCTTTCGATAGCTCTGTCAATTTGCACGTTAAAAACCTCAAACCCGCCACCATGATAGCTTATCCAGGGATACACTCGCACGGCAAGACTCAAGGCAGTCCCATCATCTCCTGATTTTGGGGGAATTTATGAAAATCGGCCACCCCATTTGCAGACATGGACTGTTCTCTGACATTTGGACAGATAAAAAAAAGGGAAGTGGGCACACTCACAGATGCCATCTAGACCCACAATCATGCCAAGGTACAAGGCAATCCCATCATCCCCTGATTTTTGGCGGAGCTTAAACCTGCAGACAGCTCAATGGGGCCATTTCAAAGGAAATCCCAAGATGCCATGAATTGGGGAGAGAGATCAACCTAAATATGAATCTTCTTCCACACTTGAAAAATGGATTTGGAACTTCCAAAAGTCTAATTGAGCGCAGGAAGGACTTCTCCCCTGAGTCAAAGCCAGACACAAACCATCCCTGCGACGCGGGCAGGGGAGGAGGGAGGGAAGGAAGGCAGGCAGGCAGGCAGCAGACATTTCTGGGGGCATAAGGAAGTGAGCCAAGGATAAGCCAGTAATGCATATAAAATGGAATAAATAAATAAATAAATAAATAAATAAACAAAGGAGGGGTGGAATTAAAAGCAGCAGTGTTGCTGAATAAACAACAAGAAGAACTTTTTAAAAAAGGCTATATCTGTCTTTTACCAGTAATTGGGGGTGGGGGTGGACGTGCCCAAAGGGGGAAGCATCAGCCATTTGACTGGTCCTGTCTAGGTATCAGTCTTTTAAGAAGCAAACACTCACTTCAACTCATGATAGGCATTGCTCCACTGAGTTACTCTTTTGGAGGGCTCTGATGGCCCTCCAAGTACAGGAGAGTGAGGGCACGTCCACATGCCCTAGGGGAGCTCATCCCCTTGCACCACATGTATTCAGTTGTTCCCCAAAGTTAGGGTGTGTAGCACTGCTGTGTGTTTCCTATCTGTTAGTATGATTTCAGGTTGTGTTTGTGCATTTGGTGGAGCTACTGTTTTTTAAAAAAAACACTGGGAAAACTCCGTTCAGAGTAGAAAGAGAAGTTTCCCAGAATCCCAAGTTACCCGTTTTGCCTATCCCCTCCTCCAACTTTGGGATCATGTGATCATGACCGGGAGTTGACTCTGCCCCTCAGCAATCGAAAAGGTAATCTTTTTCCCGCCTTTACCCTACTTTTTAAAAAATTCTAGCAAGCGAACCGCACCACGCAGAGAGCTGAGAGTAGGCTCAAAATGACCCCCAGCCATGACTCTCTAAGCACAAGAAGTTTCAGAAAGATAGCTTCAAAAACAACACAGTTATCCCCTTTTCTTTTCCACAATGCAATCCTATGGGCGAAATGTTTCAAAATGGCGATCGGAGCGCTCCGCGGAAAGAGGATCGCTCCGAAAATGGGCGCTTCTCTTCGCCTTGCTTCTAGGGGTCCGCGGTCCACTTCTACTCTGCCTCTGGGCAAGGCGGAGCAGGCCAATTCGCTTCTGATTCTCCGGTTCTAATCGGAGCAGAGCACATGCCTACACAGCACCATCTTGTGGCTGTATAAATGAAACATATAGAACTTGCAAATAAAAGGGGGAAAGGGAAGGAAAGTGCATGTCAAGGTAACACGTTCTGATCGTGCGGTAAAAACAGATGCAGAAAACCCTGGTAAAGTTGCAGGATTTTCCCTGGTGCAGAAATACTCATCGAGTTGGAAGGCACCTTGGAGATCACCCAGTCCACAGCCCTACAGCATCCCAGACAGATGCAAATAAATAAATAAATACCAGCATAGTGTAGCTTAAAGCACTAACTAAGCCTTGGTAGAGGCATTTCAACCTGTTAGAATGTGAGGGGGGAGGGAACTGCACCAAAACCAGTAAACCGCCAAACGATTGGTGGATAGGTCTTAAGACCAGGAAGTGGGAGGGGTGGCTATATGGGGGTGACCCTGAAGGGCTGCATTGGGACTCCAGGAGGGCCAGGTTGGGCCCCAGGCCTTATTATTATTATTGTTGTTGTTGTTGTTGTTGTTATTTATTACATTTATATCCAAGCTTTTTTCCTCCAAGGAACCCAAGGCAGCATATATAATCCTCCTCCTCTCCATTTTATCCTCACAACAATAACCCTGTGAGGTAGGTTGGGCTGAGAGTCTGTAACTGGCCCAAAATCACCCATTGGGTTTCCATGGGGACTAGAACCCGGATCTCCCAACTCCCAGTCCAACACCTTAGCCACTACACCACACTGGTTCTCTTAAGTTTACCCACCCCTGCATTAGGCGAAAGTTAACTAGTGAGCTCCTAGCAGGGCACACTCTTAAAAGGCAAGAAAGAAATGTTGCATGCAAGTGCTTGTTTTTAAGAGGACTAGACCATTACCCCCAATTTTTCAACTTCACTTTCAAATGTGGAAATATATTTCCAGTTCAGTCCTAAGAATGCAATGTCCAATCTTGTTGAGGTTCTCCAAATTCTTCTACAAAGCTCACTTTGCCTCGTTTGTATTCCCAAACACGAGCATCTTTTTTTTAAAAAAAGTGAGCATCTTTTCCAATTGAAAAAAACGAACCACTTTTTTAAAAAATGCACCTTTTTCCTTAATGAAAATGTGCATTTCACCTCATAGGCAAAAGCATGAAAAGGGGGATTTGGGTGGGATTTGGGCAAGCGAACATTGCCAGAAGTGCTCATTGATCCAAGTGCACATTTTCAAACACGAAGACCATTTCAGGAAATTGTAAAAATAGCCTGAGATTTGCAGTTCATGTTCAAGGTTCGAACGGAACATGTTCGCATGATTTGTGAACAGGAATGACATCCTTGCACATCCCTGCTTCCTAGCCTCAATGATTACTAGGACTGCAACTTTGCTCCAAGCCACTAGGATGTGTCCTGCTGCAAGGACCATGAAAATGAATGGGAGCGGCACAAGAACGCTACCCATTCAACTCAGTGGGGATGCACAGGAAAACGTCTCGGTAGATTGTGCCCTTCATGGGTCGCCTTCATGACTGTTACCTTTTGTGACGGCACACCACAGGTATCAAAATGATTGAAAACACAACGTCCTCTGTGCCACACATTCATTGACATTCCCCTCTGGCTGTCCTCTCCAGCAGTATTCACAGAAAACTTATTATTGCCGCTGATAGCAATGCCCCTTTTAAAAGCTGTCTGGAGACATTATTCAAGAAGATTCATTCTGGTAGGCTTCCCAGCTGGGATTCTCTCTGCTTTGGAACTGTGGGTGGGCTGCTTTGAAATACACTAATGAACTGTTAGGCACAACGAGTGTCAGGAGAGTTACTTATTTTCTTCTTTTAATAAATTCAGCCTCCTTGGCTCTGGATTTTTCTCCTTGTTAATCTGGTTGTGTATTTTCTTCCATTGTCTGAACAGCGAATTTAGTTTTTTAAGAGACTATTTCCTTAGCTCCAATCTATCGGCTAACATCTTACTGAATATCATGTCATTGGGTGGGCAGTGCTTACCTGGGTCCAGCTGGTGAAGGGATGAGAACAAATAGACACACAGGCATACCTGGGATAATAAATTGGCCACAACTTTTATTGACTCACTTGAATAGGCGTGGCGGTGGCATAGGACGTGGATCCTGTCATCAGCCCGCCCGCCTGCTGACCAATTCCTCTGGCCTGCATGTCAGGAGCACTGGTGGTGGTTGGAAGGGCCAGGGGCACACCACGGCGCAGACCCTACGTGCTTCCTCTTTCTTCCCTGTGTGAAGAAAGAGGAAGCTGCTCATCCGTATTGTGGGACAGAAGCAGGAGGCAAAGCTGGGAAACGCGATTTCCTCCCCACCTGAAAACCCTCAGATTGAGAAATGAGTGGCAAGGAAAGACTAGAAATATCTCAAAAGGGCTTTCAATCTTATTAACTGGAGTAATAATAAAGTATAAGGCAGCGATGTGGTTAGATCAAGGTATACGTGCTTTAAAATATCTGTGAACCACAAGCAAAGGACTCATCAGAGTCTCAGAATCAGTTTGTGGATTATTGGATTTGAGTGAGAGAAGATAAATAACACAGACACACACACCTTCCCTCAGGTAGTCTCCTAAAAAATACTTTTAACAATTTTGATAACATTTTCTTTTAACTTAACAGTGACACAGAGAACTGGTTCTGCGAATGCTCTGCCCTCTACTCTGGAAAATTATGTCAATTTTCAAACTGTGAGAAGAACCCATGTGGGAATGGAGCAACATGTTTTCCAAAATCTAACCAAGACACTGTGTGTCTCTGTCCATATGGAAGAACTGGGATTCTTTGCAATGATGGTAAGATGAATTTAGAACTTAGCAACTGATTTGCCACAACTGATTTGCCCTTTTCTACACAGGGCACTTATTGTACACTTGCCATTCCCTACTCAGTTGTTTAAGGGTTCTTCAGATGATCCCGTGAGTCTCCAGTTTTGTTTCGGGTGCCTAACCAGCACTTTCAGCAAGTTTTTTACGGTGGGGAAAATGCAGCATTTAATTGTGAAAGTGAAAGAAAGCACAATTTCCTCTTGTATATTTATGCTATTCCGCTATCCACAGTGCCACCTAGAGGTTATGTATTGGAAAAGCAGGGAAGAAAACACTTCTTGAGTAGTGCTTGGATCTCAATTCTACGAGGGAACCAAAGTAAGCTCAAGTCTATTGGCTGACAAGCGCATGATAAATCCCTCATGTAGAAATCACATTAACAGAATCATACAGAAAAGCTCATAGACAAAAGGACGATACAAATATAATGACACATCTTTGACTTAAAGGACAACAACACCCTTTTGCTATTATGCAAATTAACATAATCACTTACTTCTCTCTGCTTCCTGTTTTTCGGTTGGTCATTCATGACCCAAATTCTTATTACTTAGCTTAGAAAGGCAAGCTAAGCATTAAGAATGTATGATTTATTATAGTGGAGCTGTAATAGTGATGGTAAAACTCCCTCCAGTCTACTTTTGAATTGGTCCGATTAAATTGGATTCATTTGTAGCATATCTGTTGGAAATTACATCCCATTTTAAATTCTCAATCTTCCTAGAGTCCTCTCTGCCACACCCGTTCCCCATGGAGAGCTTTCTCTCCCTTCCTAACAAGGGGGGATCCATCATCATAATATCCAGCTTTAAGCAACAGATGCTGCCACAAGGGTGTGTGTCAGCATTCATGGCTCCTGGAACCCCTGGGCAATGTAGATCCCATGATTCTTGATGCTCCTGGACACTGCAAGCATGTGTGAGAAGCTGGGAAGGAAACCATGAGAAACGAAGTTCTTCCCACAGCTCCCTATCTCTTTGGTTATAGCAGGAAGTAGGGCCTGAGGCCTAGTATGAGAACAGAACCCATTGCTCCTCCTTGTTGCTCCCTCGCCTTAGGAAGGGTGTAAAGCTAAACAGATCCAAGTTAGTATTGATTTAGGTGGCTTCCCGACAAGACTTTATTGTGGAATTATCGTGGCTTGGTCACTCGCATTCTCCAGGGGGCTCACACAACATTGCCAATCTCTCCATGTTTCCCCAGTGCTGCTTCCATTGTTTTTTCTTACTAGAGAAAGGTGGTGGGTTTTTGTTGTTGTTGTTTTTATAAGGACGGACAAGTACTCCACAAGTGCAAGTGCCCTTAGTGCTACTCTTCCGTACTCTGGAAGTAGAAGACCACATCATCTGGACCCTTATAAAATTCTGTGAAATTGCACAATGAAAGCCTCGCCTGGAAGTACCCTTAATCTACAATTCTCTGTTATGTCCAAAAGATGGAACTGTGGTTTAATGTCGGTTTACAAATCAAGATCTTATGGTAGTTATGGCTAACCATACTGAAACTGGCATACCAAAGGAAGAAAGGAGAGAGTGAAGACCGCTTCAACTCACATTCCTAGCTGCTAAAGCTAAACTCTGATTTATGGTTTACCATGCCAGGAAATGTGTGTCTGAACCAGGCCCTGGTTTGCCGTTTCATTTGCACCAAACAGATTTTTCTTTTTCTTTGGTTTTAAACAGTTGTTAATATTACCTATCCGAACTTCAGTGGAACAGATGCCTTTGGCTACACATCATTCCTAGCTTTTTCAGCAATTTCAAATATCAGCCTCTATTATGAATTTCATCTGAAATTTCAGCTGGCAAACAACAACTCATCACTACAAGACAACCTGATCTTTTTCACTGGTCAGAAGGGCCAAGGTAAGTTATTCTAGTTGGTTTCTTCATGTAGCATGACCATATGGAAAGGAGAACAGGGCTCCTGTATTTTTAACAGTTGCACAGAAAATTTCAGCAAGTATCATTCTCAACAGTTAAAGCTGCAGGAGCCCTGCCCTTTTGTATCTGGTCATTTGTATGCATGGAGCCCTGCCCTCTTGACCAGATACAAAAGAGAGCAGGACTCCTGCAGCTTTAACTGTTGTGATAGAGGGAATTCCACCAGGTGCTGCATGTATACAAATGTCACCTGCTGAAATTCCCTTTTCTATACAATTTCATTAGTATCATCATCATCTCTCAGCATACACAGGAGATTCATCAGATATGGTCAAGATAAATTTCTTAAACTATGAAATCCCACATACTTACCAGGGCATTCTGCTTCCAGATTCTTTGCAGGATTAAGATTAGCACTTTTACATGGACAGCCAAGTGGTTTGAATCCAGGAAAGCCTTTTCTCAGCAAATTCTATGTGTTTCTGTAGGTTTCATTTTACAGCCACTAGATGGCACTATGATTATAGAGCAACACCATCATTTCACACAGCTGATCGATCATCATCCCTCTTATCTTTTTGAAAGTAGGGTAAAGGTCATAAACTGTGGGAAGGGTCCTGGAGGTTGATGACGTCTTGTAAAGGACCCACAAACTTCTATGAGCAGCCAATCTTGATCGCAAGATATAAGCTCCACGTGGAGAAAATCTCTCTCTCTCTCTCTCTCTCTCTCTCTCTCTCTCTCTCTCTCTCTCTCTCTCTCTCTGTGTGTGTGTGTGTGTGTGTGTGTGAGAGAGAGAGAGAGAGAGAGAGAGAGAGAGAGAGAGAGAGAGAGAGAGAGACTGACTGACTGACTGACTGACTGACTGACTGACTCTAGCACCCAGTCAGACTTTCCCCAGCCTGCTCCACCTTTTCTAGTGCTTCCTGCACTTGGAGAATGCTGTGGAGAGCTGAAGAAGAGGCATATAGGAATGACCCTACTCACTTGCCATCCTCTCTCTGTAAATTGTGCCAAGCAGCTGTTTGGTGGGCTATGGAAGAAGCATGTTTTTTTCTTGAGAGGGCAGCATGCAGGGTTGGCATTCCCCTGTCTACCATTCCCCTCATCACAATCATGCTCCCTTCTTTACCCAAAGAGGTAAATGGTTGCCTTGTGGGGGGGAATTGAGTGGAGGGCATGTGGTGGTGATGGGGATCCAGGGGGGCTTTGGCACCCATCACAGCTGCACTGAAGGCCTCTGCCTCATTCGGGCCTTGGGTTTCCCATATGTGATGTAGACAATACTACATTAGTCCACAGATACATGAGGCTCTCCACTTCATAAAATCACCTTCCCCCAGTAGAGGGTGATAAATGCCACACACACACACACAAACACACACACAGATGGAGCCCACAACACAAAGAAGAGACAGGGCTACTGCTCCCCCCTCCTTATGTATTTAGTGCTTTTGCATATAGAATCCCTCAATGGGGATATGAACTCGCTGGCTTGTGGGATTCTGGGCTTTGTGTTCTGGGCTCCATCTGTTTGTGCGTGGGGGACCTTTTATTGAAGTGTGTGGTCTATTTTAAAGAGGTAATGTGAAACTTTAGCTTTTATTACAGAGATATCTCTTGATTATTCAGTCTTATGAACCACTACATCAAAGAGGTGCCATAGCTCAGTGGTAGAGTGCATGCTTTGCAAACAGAAGGTCCCAGGTTCAATCCCCAGTATCTCCAGGTAGGCCTGGGATAATTTGTGGCTGAAAACCTGGAGAGCCATTGCTGCCAGTCAGTGTTGACAATACAGGGTCTTGATGGACCAATGGTCTGACTCAGTATAAGGCAGCTTCCTATGTTCCTATGAAAATAGATTTCCATGAGATATAATGCAATGACTACAATGTGATTGTTGGGGGCACTGTGACTGAGGGATGCACCCCAACAAGTCTCTAGTCATGCCATCACCCTACCTCATTTATGAAGCATCCAGATGACACCTTCCACTTGTAAACTTACTGTGTTTTTCCACTGTTTCTTTCTCTTTTCTTTCGCCCCCAAAGTCTGTTAAGGATGACAAGATAAGGGCAGCACATGCCTTTTGATTGATAGTACTAGGAGCGGTTAATCTGGAACTTGAAGCACCCTTGAGTTAAAGTGGAAATACAGGGAAAATGTGTAACTACTTTCATGAAGAATCTCTGTAAAACCACCAGGGGGCATCTGGACACTAGCTGGTATGAACTTTAGCAAAAAAATTAGGAAGGCCGATTTCCTTTTCACAGTGCCTGCAATCCTATGATTTTCAATTATGATGAGTTATTTCCACAATATTATTTAATACTTTCTTCATTTCACGTGACAATTTGTGCATAACAAATCTATATTCTATATTTCCCTATAACATGATTACTTTAAATACAATTGAGAGCCAGTGTGGTGAAGTGGCTAGAGTGTCGGACTGGGAGTCGGGAGATCCAGGTTCTAGTCCCCACTCGGCCCTGGAAGCTCACTGGGTGTCCTTGGGCCAGTCACAGACTCCCAGCCCAGCCTACCTCACAGGGTGGTTGTTGTGAAGATAAAATGGGGGAGGATTCTGTACACTGCCCTGGGTTCCTTGGAGAAAAAAAGGTGGGATATAAATGTAATAAATAAATAAAATTGATTTTTTTCCAGCAACTCAATACATGTCTGTGATTTCTTTGGAATGGCTCTAATTCTTATAGGAATTTAATTTTGGAGAGTCATCCTTGAAACCTGTCGTCCCTTAATTGAACAAATATCACCTCATGACTCAGCATAATGTGTGGTCCAAGGATGTCTTGAAACAACATGTGCTTATTGTGCCAATCTGGGGACATTCTGTTGTGTGATTGAGGGTTTGGACAAAAGAGAGGCTGGCAAGTACTTCTTTTCAGGGTGATGAGTTTTAATGTTAATTGTTAGAGATCTTTAAAGATTCAGGGCTTCTCTACACCAGGCTTTTTATCCTGCAGCTTTCCCAGGGCTTCTGCTTCCAGATTCTTTGTAGTATTAAGATCAGTTCTTTACACACACTTCCCCCTTTTTTTCCAGCAATTTTCTTTATTTGCAAGTTCTATATATTTCATTATACATTCACTAGATGGCGCTGTGGTATAGGAGCTGTTACAGCACAACTCCTTAAATACACACAGAGATTGAAATCACCATTTTTTAAAAAGCTCATTATCCTTGTTACAGATAAAACCACAGAAATCGTCACAAGGTACAGGAGAGGCCCGAGAGGTTAATGAAGGCATGTAAGGACCTATAAACTTCCATGAGTAACCAATCTCGACCACAGGATAAAAGCCTCATTTAGAGAAGCCTGTAATCCAAGGTTCAATTCTTGATGTATACTTATGTCATTTTATTGACTCTAGGTCTTAATGGTGATGATTTCCTAGTGCTAGGCCTGCGTAATGGCAGCGTAGTATACAGCTACAACCTGGGATCTGGAACAGCGGCTATCATTAGTGAGACACTCGATCTGTCGCGTCGTATTCATGTGGTCAGTCTTGGCAGGTACCTTCAGAATGGCTGGATGAAGGTAACAATTATTTTGCTTCTAGAGCTGTTCTGTACAGTATGTAAAGCCCTGGCTTCAGCCGTGAAGCTCATGGGGTGACCTTGCACCAGTCACTCTCTTACAGACTAACTTACCTCACAGGGCTGTTGTGAGGATGAAACGGGAAGGGGTAAAAACCATGTAGACCGCCCTGAACTCCTTGAAGAAAGGACTGTAAGTAAGTAAATAACACCCACCTTCACTAAGGTTAGCATGTAAGCAGAACTCTAGAACCTTAGCTAGACATAGGCCCCATTCAGAAGACACCTTAAACTACCGCTTTAACTATGGCTTTTTGCTTTATTCACCATGGTTAAAGCCGTGGTTTAAGGTGTCTTCTGAACACAGCTCAGCTTTCTGGCTTAACCACCATGGTTAAAGCCATGGTTTAATGTGTCTTCTGGATGGGGCCATACTTACTTTCACTGGGTTCCCAAGTTCAGCACACTGAAGTCAGTACACAAGACTGCTATAAGCCGCCTCTTTCCAAAGCCGTTCCCCCACCCCCATAGTTCAGTGGTAGAGCCCACGCTTTACATGCAAAAGGTCCCCAGTTCAATCCGGCATCTTTGGGAAGGGCTGGAAAAACTCCTGTGTGAAACTCTGGAGACCTACTGCCAGTCAGTGTTGACAACATTGGGTTAGGTGGACCCATGGTCTGATTCAGTATGGCAGTTTCCATGTCCCTGATTGTTGCTACGCAGTGCTGCAGGCTGCTGACAAACACAGGCTGATCATATGGGAAGGAGGACAGGGCTCCTGTATCTTTACCAGTTGTGTAGAAAAGGGAATTTCAGCAGGTGTCATTTGTATATATGGGGAACCTGGTGAAAACCCCTCTTCATCACAACAGTTAAAGCTGCAGAAGCCCTGCCCTCTCTTTTATCTGGTCAAGAGAGCAGGGACCTTGCAGCTTTAACTGTTGTGATGAAGAGGGAATTTCATCAGGTGCTGCATGCATACAAATGAGACCTGCTGAAAATCCCTTTTCTACACAACTGATAAAGATACAGGAGCCCTGTCCTCCTTCCCATATGATCAGCCTAGACAAGCTGCTCTTGACATTGTACTGAACTCAGGGAAATAACACAAGATGCTGCCAGTGGAATAAATAAAAAAATAAAAAATGCCTTGCTGAATTTGCATAAATGTATAAGAAGCTTTTTGAATCACCTTACATTGATTTGAAAATGGACAGGTTTAAGACTGTGACATCAAACACGTTTTTCCAAGGATCCCTCCCCTCCCATTATTAATTTCTATCTTCATTATCAATCAATCATAAACTTTATTGTATATGGCTAGAGGCCTTTAATGCATAAAATGTTAAAAAGGAAGAGACCTTTACCAATATGAACTTTGAATTGAATAAAAACTATTACAAAATTTGGCAAGACTGTTTTAAAAAAAGATGGTATTAACCAACCACCAAGGGGGTTGAACAAATCAAAGCTAAACAGATGAAGTTTATAATTCATCACAATTATTGATGTGGTGCAACCGTAGTTTCTTGGCTACCAAGGCAAATCGAGCAACCAAGTATGTAATAAGTAAATGGTTATCGGCTAGGAATTCTATTACTACTTCCTGAGGTGTCCGATCCAAATACAGCTGAATAGTAAATGAGAGAAATTTGACCCTAGGAACCATATACAAAGGACAAAACAGCAAATAATGAATTACGTGTTCAATCCGATGGCAGCCAAATATATATTTCCATTCTGTAACTAGGGTTCCAAGACACTCTCATCAAGATATGCAGAGGGCATCAACTGGAAGCTAAGTTCTGTAAAAGCCCTTCAAAACTGTGCAAAGGTCAATACCTCAAAATAATGTGACCTTGCATGATTGGCCATAAACTGAGGAATAGCGAGTGGAAAATTGTTAATTTATATGCAATTTCTTACTCTTGGGAGGTGTGTTGGAACATAGTAATGAGAAAGATGTATTCAATTTTCTATGGATAACAGCTGTTTGTTTGTTTGTTTGTTAAGGTGGATGATAATAAAAATAAAACCATGACATCTCCAGGAAAGTTGGTTGGGCTTAATGTCTTCAGTCAGTTTTATGTAGGAGGTTACATTGAATACATCCCAGAACTCTTACCGAAGGGATCCAATTTTAAGAATGGTTTTCAAGGTAAGCAACAATATGATTTGCATTGTGTTTTCTTCCCCTATAAAGCCATGGTGTTCCTGTAAACACGGGCTTCCTTTTAAACAAATGCAACATCTTTTCATAGCAGGCAAAGAGGGCTGTGGGGCAAGTCAGAAGTAGTGCAAGAGAGGCACGTATGCTATTTAATTCGAATATTTATGTGCCACTGTCAAAGCAGCTTACAATCAAATAACGAGAATAATATTAAACATATAAATGGATTAAACAACATTTAAACAGAAGTATCCGTAAAAATAATTTTAGGTCTGTTGCAGAAAAATGTCAAAACTGCAGCTCAGAAGGCCCCAAATACCCTCTGAAGTTATCTTTACTTGATACTGAAAAGCTAGCAGTAAGGGAAGTGATTACACTTCCCCCAAAAAAGGCCTTCCAGAATTTTGGTGCCACTGTGGAAAAGGCCCTGTTCTAGGTGATAACGCAAATGGCGAGGGAACCCAAAGCAGGGCCTCTGAGGCAGACCTTAATAATGAGTATATTCATGTGGCAAGAAGAGGTTCTTTGTGTACCACTAGGCAAAGCAAAAGCACAGCCCCAGAGAACTCTGGGGAATGCGCTCACCTTGTGTGGCCCCTCCACCACCACCCTACTTGTGTCTGGGCCCCATCCTGAGCTTGGGCACAGGACATCTGGAGGCTGTCTTGATGGAGATGAGTTGGCACTAAACCCTACAGTTTCACTCCTGCAGGTTGGCATCGGGTAATCCCCATGCCAAGGATGGAATGTGGGGTTTCCGGCGGTCATCCGGGTACTGGAACCCCCGGTTTTCCTGTCAACCAGCCACCATCCTCCAGGACCGCCCCGCAGATCGACCACAAATAGAGGTCAGACAGCAGAAGAGCTGGGTTGGTCTCGCTCCCACCAAAAAAGTCAGGATAAGTCGCCAACTTTTTACCACGCAGCTTCATGGAAAAGCTCAGCGGTGGCTGCGAATCTGCAGTGGCAGCACAGATTTGCAGCCACTGTGGGGCTTTGAGCAAGTATAGACAGCCCCCTGCAGTGCTGCAGTTGACAGGAGCTTCTACCCTGTCCTAAAGGGCAAATCTATCTCTGAACGCCACAGCAAGAGGATGAAGTATGAAATGGTTCTGGTGCTGAGAATCTACCACCCTGATCATATCATCTGCTGCTACTGTGGCACAGATATGATTCAGATCAGCCTTTAGCGCAATAGCAGAGAGACCTAGGAGAGTGGTTCATGGCCAGAACTTATTCAGGTATAAGCAAAGCCCTTCGGAGAAATTCTACAGTTGCAAGATTGATCTCCACAGAATTTCCAGCTCTTTACCTAGAGTAGGTTTGAACCTCGAGGCGGTGTGTAAATCAAGAGACAGCTTAGGTTCTGGAGGCCCCCTGGTATCCTGGGGGCTCACTAGGCCTACATACATACACACAGCAATGTGCCAACCATCTTGCACTCTCTTTTGCTTTTCAAAAGTTTAAACACATACAGTATATGTTTGCAATGCAGTTTGAAATGTAGCTCCTCAGGAGGAGCAAGTCTTGCAGAGTTCAGTGGCGCTTGCTTCCACATGATTGTGCTCAATATTGCAGACCAAGTTTTGGAAGGCTGTGGGCTCCCCACTTTCTAGTCCCAGAATGCATGAATCCTCTGATTTAGAAAGAAAAACAAACCACAAAAAGGAAGATAACCCATCCCAAGTTGGGCTATTTCCCTTGCAGGACAGGACTTTAGGATTACTGTGAATGCGCTGGAATAATTATGAGTATGAGCATCATCACAGAAGTGTTTTATTACACGCTCGCTACTGCCCACTTACGGATGTTTGTGCTTCCTTTAGACGACTACGTCCACCTCCCACGCACCTCCTGCTCCTTCCACTCATTTTTCTGTCGCAAAATAGACCCCTTTTAATCTGTCATTAAAAAAATAAAAGGAAAGTGCGTCCATTTCCTGCTGTGGTCGTTGCTGCTTCCTCTCTCTCTCCCCCTGTAAAGAAATCATCATTATTTTGGGCAGCAGCAGGAGGCCATAGCTACAGTAGGGAAACACGGAAAAAAGCACCCATCGGATGACGCTCTATATCTCTTATAGAAAAGTCTCTTCTTTTTAACTATCTGGGAAAAGGTCTTCAAGTGGTTACTTCTAATTTCTCACTTAATTGCCTCTTGGGTTTAACATAAATACGAACAGGAAATGGAATATTAGTAGTATCTTGCTGAACTGAGAGAGCTGGCCCTGACTATTCTCTGACATGCATGAATAACTGCTTTGTTTATATTCCAGCAGCACGTCCTTTCTGTATTTGGACAGTGTGCAGGTAACCATTAAGCCAATTGTCAGCCCCAGCGTCACCTTATTTTCCATTACGACCTTATTATGTTTTCTCTGGAACTCACTGTGCTCTTCTTTGGATGTTTTCATAGATCTCCGAGCCCTCTCACTTGGCAATCAAGCGCCACTTCAGGAACAGAACATCCTTTTATTTTTATCAGATATTAGCAGACAGGGCCTGTTGAAAATACGATGCATAAAAGCAATGAAAGGATCATTTCTATCAGGTCTACACAACTTGTCACACACAAACACAGAGAAAGAGAGTCTTGTAATATTGCAACATCAGGGAATACTTAATCCACGAAAAGTTCAGGAAAATGAGCAAGGAAAACAACCTGAACAATCATCAGTTACAGGTCTCCGTGACATTTACACATTTTCCATCTTGTGCCAGTACAAAGTCGAGGTTTCTTACAAGATGTTTTCAATTCAGATACCTGAGAATACAATCCATATGTTTTGCATCCATTTTGAAGGGTGTGTGTATGTTTGTGTGCATTTCCCCCCTTTTAAAATACATTTTAAAATACATTATGTGCATTTCCCCCTTTTACAATACACATATCTTGTGTCAACTTACAGAGACGTTACAGAGTCAGGAGTACAGCCTAGATGTGTGGTTGCCCTTTTTTCAGCCACACACTTTTAAATCATTTGTTGTTTGTTTATTTCTTATGTTTATACCCCACTTTTCCTCCAAGGAGCCCAAGGAGGCATACATGATCCTCCTCTCATAGAATCATAGAATAGTAGCCTTGGAAGGGGCCTATAAGGC
This sequence comes from Elgaria multicarinata webbii, assembly GCF_023053635.1. NCBI lineage: Eukaryota > Metazoa > Chordata > Lepidosauria > Squamata > Anguidae > Elgaria > Elgaria multicarinata. The sequence goes on from NC_086174.1 coordinate 114,974,139, forward strand.
CATAGAGTCCAATCCCCCAGTCAGTACAGGAATCCACCCTAAAGAATACCTGACAGATGGCTCTCCATTTTATTCTCACAACAACCCTGTGAGGTGGGTTCGGCTGAGAGTGAGTGACTGGCCCAAAGTCACCAAGTTTGCTTCACGGCCGAGTGGGGATTGGAATCCAGGTCTCCTGAGCCCCAGTCTGACACTCTATCCACTACACCACCCTGGCTCAATTAACAACTACTGTAACCGTATGATATTACAACTGAGCCTGGATACTGTGAGCACTGTGTTGATATTGTAGTAATTTGCTATTAAACATGGCCTTGTCACTGTGGTGAAAAGCAGGCAGACTGATTCATCTTTTCCTTCATTTTGAAGTGCATCACCTTTCCATTTCTTTCTTTGGAGGTTGCATATTTGACATAAAAGTTCGCACTGGGAGGGATCAGCAGTTGAAAGCACCGGGGATCCCAGAAGGCCATCCCAACGCTGGCCGCAATGTAGGACAGTGTGAAGAATCTCCGTGCCGACTGATAAAATGCAGGAATGGAGGGACGTGCATGGAAAGTGGCTCGACCCTTTAGTAAGTGCAAAAATGTTTCAGTCAATTATCCTATGGGGATGCATCGAGTTCTTGCTGTCTCCCCTTGTGCCTTTCAAATAGGTCACGTCTCCATTTGGAAATACATAGATGTCCTCCAGATTCCCTATCCATGCACTGGCCCCTCTATTCCCCTTTTCTCTCTCTCTCTCTCTCTCTCTCTCTCTCTCTCTCTCTCTCTCTCTCTCTCTCTCTCTCTCACACACACACACACACACACACACACACACACACACACCTACACCTCGCCTGGCCCTAGCACACAGTTCCCATCACAACTGCCATCACACGTTGCAGGCTGCAGAAGTCCTCTGCCAGTGACCGTCAAGAGTCACTTTAAAAGTAGATGCAGCTAAGCTGCATGGGCCGACCTTCTGCCTATGGATACAAGCAACATTCTTTTTTTCAGATGTGTCCATATCGTCTTGATAGCCCAGCTTTTCCCAACCTGATACCTTCCCGATGCAATCATACCTAACCATTGCCCATGCTGGCTGGGGCTGATGGGAGTTGTAGTCCAAAACACCTGGGGAAGACTGGCCTAGCCTGTTCTTTCAGAACACAGCTGTTCAAACCCTAGCTAGGCTTAACTCCCCTCCCTCCATAATCCTGGTTCACCCTAAGCCACAACCCCTTCTCTCTTGATTGCTGCTATTAAAATCAGCACAATCCCCAGCCTTGTCTTTGCCTGTGACTGAGCCAAATACCAAGGAGAAGCCATGTGAGGTCACTAGTCATAGTGCTCCCTCTCTAAAATGCCTCTGAATGGTGCCATGTGACTCCCCTCCCCCAAATGCTTTTTGTCAAATGTGGGTGAAAGTGTGTGTGTGTGTGTGTGTGTGTGTGTGTGTGTGTGTGTGTGTGTGTGTAGATGTGTGTGTGTGTGTGTATGAGGTAGGGAGGTGGGAAGGAGTTGCTTCCAGACAAGGCTTTTATCATACCATTGCCTGCCTCAGTCTCAAATATCTTCCACTTGTAGCCCTCCCTTGTTTTCCCAGCATGCACTACTTCGGTCTTTTCATTATGGAAAAGAAAGACAAAATGGCTGCACGAGGACTTCTAGAAGCACCCCTGGTCTTTTCCTATAGCCTTTCATACAGATGATAGTAGCCTGGAGTAATAAAGGGGCTGCTATCTATTTTTAAACTTTGAACAGAGCTTGATAAGTATTCGCTATTAGATTATGTACTGTTAACATATTAAATACTAGCTGAGAATTTTTGCATCAGTCGTCCATATCAAGCCCCTTCCTGAACAACAAGTTGCCTGTACGAAGCCAACCTGTGCATTGCCTCTGCTTCTTCAAACCTCCTCAGATCTCAGAGAAAGCTGCTTGTCAAAGCCATGAACTGTCTGGTTGCCTGCAATTTGTGTCAGCAATGCCGTCTTTCACCACTCCTTGGCACAGAGGAACCATATCCCCCCTGCTCTCCGCCCCTATTAAAAGCTCTGTCCCCCTGAGAGCCTGCTCTGTTTTCAGACATCATTTTGGCTCCTGGAAATATTTTCCTCCTAGGGATTTTGCACTTTTCCTGAGATTACTTCACTGCCATACAACTTCCATGCTGATATTATGTGCAATGCATTTAAATGGGAGAGCCTGTTGCTATGGGGACGATACTGCCGTGCATCCATTTCCTCTGGAATGTTTTTTTTTTCCTTAAGGCAAATTTCACATTCTGCTTCTCAACCGGGTAAACCTCTGTTCTCCATATAGGCAGGAATCTAATATTGTATTTCAAATGCATTGAGATGGGCCTTCAACCCTCTCAGTAATTTGTTTATAGAATCATAGAATAGTAGAGTTGGAAGGGGCCTATAAGGCCATCGAGTCCAACCCCCTGCTCAATGCAGGAATCCACCCTAAAGCATCTCTGACAGATGGTTGTCCAGCTGCCTCTTGAATGCCTCTAGTGTGGGAGAGCCCACAACCTCCCTAGGTAACTGATTCCATTGTCATACTGCTCTAACAGTCAGGAAGTTTTTCCTGATGTCCAGCTGGAATCTGGCTTCCTTTAACTTGAACCCGTTATTCCGTGTCCTGCACTCTGGGAAGATCGAGAAGAGATCCTGGGCCTCCTTTGTGTGACAACCTTTTAAGTATTTGAAGAGTGCTATCATGTCTCCCCTCAATCTTCTCCTCTCCAGGCTAAACATGCCCAGTTCTTTCAGTCTCTCTTCATAGGGCTTTGTTTCCAGACCTCTGATCATCCTGGTTGCCCTCCTCTGAACACGCTCCAGCTTGTCTTTGTCCTTCCTTCCTGACACCAAGCCACCCAGGCTTGGTGTAGAAAGGAAAAGGAAAAGTTCTCATTGGGCTGTAACTTTTTTGGTATCTAAGACAGAGGGTAAAACTAATAGGAACACGAATCTGGCATTTGGTGATTTCTTTGAATTTATGAAAAATGAAGGGATTGCTATGAGATCAGATGCCTCGTTTTAGAAATGTTGGCAGGATCTACACTACTGTTTTATAATGATATTGACAACTGTTGGGGCCCAGGACACATTCCATATGCCATTTTCAAACTGCTTTCAAAGTGTTATATCCTGCTTTGTGTAGATCTGGCCCTTGATAGCATTGAAGCGAGACAGGACGATAAAGCCCAAATAATTTGCCGGACTAGTCTACACAGGGGGCAATCTACACAGCACCGCTTTGCATGCCCATATCTGGAAAGCCTGCACTAGGTTCAAAGTGATTATTACTACTGCATCACATGGGTGGGATTGAGCGTGGAGTATTCCGTGTGGAAACTTCATGGCATTGTGGCACACGGACATAAATGTGCAGTAAATTGTGTCCATAGATGGGGAGTAGAACTGAATGTCATCAAGTGTGTAGATGAAGGACAATGAATGAGAGGACGCTTGCTCCCTGCCCCCAGTTAAGTGCAATAGAAGATGAATTACTTGTGAGTAGACATGTTTTTGCAGGCACATCTCCTCCGTGTCCACCTTTGCTCAACAGCATTAGGGGTCATTTGGAGACGATTAGCTTTTAAAATCAGGGAGGTATCTATACGCTCTATTAATCCTGTAGTGGCTGAGCAGTGATGCTGCGTTGTTTAAATGACACAGCCACCAACTCGCAGCCACATTGGGATTTCCCTCCCAAAACTGTTTTTAAAGAGTGTGGGGGGGAAGCTGGCATTCTCTACCTCCCCTACATTTGAGGCCTCCCTGTTGTGAAGATTTCACCTTGGATTTAATGGAACAAGGAATGCCAAAAGGGCTCCATGACTGGGGGGTGGGGGGCAGGGGTTTTCCTCAGAGACTTTGCTGCCTTGTTCTGCTCACTTCTTCCTAGTCCCATAGCCCACTCCTCACTTTTAATCCCACACTCACCGAGAACAACTCAGAAGATAAAGTGCATTCAGGGGCTGATAAACTGCAGCAAATTTGAGAATGTGGACTGAGGATGGGAAATAAAATGAAAAAGGCCATCAAGGAGAACCACCCCCTTCAAAATGGAGTGCTGAACTCCCCCACCCACCCTGCCTCTGCCTGCACAGAGTGTTCACATAAATGGTGCCAGAGCTTCCCCCATCGCTCCCTGCCCACTACCTCCCTTCCCCCCCCCCTTGCTCACCAGGCTCTTGCTGGTCCTCTTTGGGCTTCGGCGCTTCCAGCTCCTTGCTCATCTGGGGACAGGGGGCACATCTCCTTCCACCAAGGAAGATGGTGGGGACCCCCTGGGCTGCTGGAGGGTTTGGAGGGCTCCTCCCTGCAGCAAGAGAAGGGATGTAACACAATAACCCTAAGACCAGAAAGCCAGCCAGGATGGGAGATCTTTCTCCCGCAGCTGTAGCATCACAGGCTGGGAGAACTGAATGGAGACCTCATGGTGTTACACATTTAACCCCTTTCCCTCCTTCCTCTGCTCTGTATCACCATCCCAGTTGGGTTCCCAACATGTGCTGGCCAGGGAAAATGTGCATTTCGAACTCTACAATGGACTATGTGGAGTGAAAAGGTAATGCAAAGGGAAACGGTTAAGCGCTGCTATTTCTTTGCTCCAAATGGCTTTTCTTTTTTTAAAAAAAGGCACAGGTGTTCTCTTGTTCATGTTGACCTGTAACATGCCATTAGGCCCTTATCAATATTGTCCCGTTATTTTCTGTTTTGGCCACACTCTAGCTGTCATTGCCCCACTGGCTGGAAAGGCGCATTTTGCACAGAGACAATTTCGGTGTGTGATCGTGAGCACAACCCTCCACATAGGTGCAGGAGAGGTTCCACCTGCGTCCCACTGCCTGATGGCTACACCTGCCACTGCCCACTAGGAACCTCTGGCATCTACTGTGAACAAGGTATGGCAAAGACCTCCAATATAAACCTCTAATATGGTATAATCAGGGAGTTCTCCTTTACCTGGTTTTCTTAATTTCAGAGAGGTTTTACCCACCCGAGGAGTTCTTTTTCCCTGCAAATGGCTCGTAGCCTGAGTCCTTAGGACTGGAAGAAAAAGAACTTGACCTGCGTAATTGACACACCATTGGGGAAAGATTTCAGTGCCTGTTGGCCTGAAAAGTGAGGAGGGCACAGAATGACAAAGAACTATTACATGCTTAAACTGTGCACTTTTTTTCTAGCAGTCCTGAACTATAGGTTTAGATCCTTTATTTATTCATTCATTCATTTCTATACCTCCCAATAGCCAAAGCTGTCTGGACGGTTCACAAAAAATAAAACCACAAAGTATAATTTAAAGTGTAAAACTTAAACCACAATATAAAAACATGATATAAAAGTACAACCAGGGGGTATTCTACACGTCGTACTGAGGGCGCTTCCATGCGCCCCCAGTGCGACCCCAAAGCGATCGTGTAGCTTGCCTGGCGAAGAGACGAGGAAGAGGCGTCCTTGCCGCCACCGCCGCCACCCACCTACTTCCTCGCCAGCCGGGTTGGAGAGCTCGGCGGAAGAAGGCGGGGTGGAGCCTCAGTACGACGTGTGGAATCCCCCTAGAGTAAAACCGAGCTGCTGCCAAGGAACCTTTATGGGAAAATTCCTTGGTTGCTCCTGGTCATGTTTGCTTGCATGAGTTTCATACTCCTTGGAGAAGACAAGGGAAAGCATTTTTTTTTTTACTTAAGTTGCATTATTGGCTGTTTTGGCGAGCCAAGGCAAGGTGGCTGGGATGAGCTCATGAGTGGTGAACAGCTTTCTTTGGGAAGTGATTCCTGCCCCTTTGAAGGAAACAATGATAAAGCCTTGACAGGCAAATCTTTAAAAAGATGAGTTTGACCACCATTTTTTCCTCTTTACCGTTCAGCACTTCAGGAGTCTTTTTTAGATATATACATTTCATAAATTAATAAATAAATAGGCTGCTCAACTCAGCAACCTAACCACCGAATTCTGCACTAGCTGCAGTTTCTGGATCTGTCTCAAGGGAAGCCCCACATAGACTCCATTGCAGTACTCCAGTCTTGAGGTTGCCAGTGCATGGATCACTATGGCCAGACTATCCCTGTGGCACCCCTATGTAGAAGTGCCAGAGGAGCGACACACCCAATACAACTCTCTGAAACAGGCCCAGCAGTAGAGCAGAATCTCTGCAATGCAGGGCCTTCCACCCTGCAGCCCACAGAACCTGTCCAGGAGGATCCCATGGCCAATGGTATCAAAGGCCGCTAAGAGTCAATCAAGGAGAATCAAGAGTTCCGCTCCTCCTGCCTCTCTCCCAATAAAGGTCATCCATCAGGGTAACCAATGCTGATTCTGTCCCAAAACCAGGCCATTCTGGGCATGAAATAAAAACCAACTGTGCTTCACACATTAGTAAATACTTGATTCAGCACTTAACAACCTTAATTAGTGGCACTCTGCCCCCTCATGTGATGTGCTACAAATACAAATTATTCACATCTGACCCATATAAGAATGGGCAAGAAAAAAAATGTGTTCCCATGGTTGTTCTTTCAATAAATCTCATCAGTGAATAAAACCAAGAAAAGCATCAGTAGCAGAGAAATAGAGACTTAGTAATGAAAAGGCCTAGTGTCTACCTTAAAATCCTTGACCTCCATTTCCCCTTCTACTGGCAGCATGATGAGCCGTCATGAGATTTTTCAAAGTACAGTTTTCCTTTCTTTCTTTTTATTATTGAGAGGCAACCTGGAAACAATCAGCTGTTTATCCAGACTAAAGACCTCCTCGTCTTGAGATGGATGGTGGGTATAGGAGCAGAGGAGAGGGCAGTGGGTGGCCCAGGGGGCTGTCTTCATGGCGCCAGGCTGGTGCCGCTCTGCTACCAAACCCCGTGATATCACTGGTGTGAGGTGGCGATGAGCAGTCTTGATGCAGGGAGGCAGCGCAAGCTTTCTGGCAGCCATTAGGCAATCTGGGCCCACTTCCTGCCCTCTACTCTGGTGGACGGCGACCAATCAGGGGTAACCATCTGGCCGGCCACGCCTCTGCTGCGACTCCAGGGTGAGGATAGATGGCGGAGGTGCCGTACTAGTGCTGCTCCAGAGAAAAAAGTTGGGGTAAGTTCCTGACTTTTTTTCCTCCATCGCTTCGCTGGAAAGCCCCGGCATGGGTGCACAGTGGCTGCTATTTCATATAATCTACACACCACCGCACACCCACCCCAGGGCTTTCCATGTGGCTCCCAGGAGAGGAGGAAACAATGGGAAGACTGCTTTTAATGGTTTTTTTATGAGTATTTCCATTGGTTAAAAAGGCCTTTTCCATCAAAGGAAGGGAACTTTTGGATCCAATCTCGTATTTGGTAGCACATAAATTGGTATTTAGGACTGTGATTGAGGTGACCATTATCTGGCATGAGAATAGCAGTCAGGATTAGCTCATGGATAGGAACAAGAGCTGATTTAATTGTATGAAGGCCAAGAATCTAATGAGACTTAATATTGTTAACGTCACCCTCATGTTTCCTCTCCTAGTTAAGATTGTTATGACTCGGATATCAACAAGACCCTTTCTTATCCAATGGCTGTAAAGGTCATGGCACAAAAATATTTCAGCCCCAACTCTGGAGCAGAACAACAGCCAACCTAACACTGTCCAGCCTGGCATAGTGCAAAATCTCCATTTTCACAAGCCCCCAGCTTCCCAAGAATGTGAGGAAAGACGTTACGCAAGTTTAGGAAACAAAACAAATAATACTTCACTAACCAGATAAGAAGGTTTTATGCTAATACAATAGTCTGCAAACGTTAAACAGTACTCACTCAAAAGTAAATAGTCTTGGATTGGTCAAAATCCTAAACCCATTACTGGGAATAATGGCTTTAGGATTTCCATATAAATAAATGAGCAAGTCAGGCATAGTTCTCAAACACCTATGTTATGTGCTAATCAGGCAAATAATTTCAGTCTTTTGCTTTTGAAATTAATGGGGTTGAACAGAACTCAGTAGTAAGGTCAGCCGTTGCATGTGTCCTTAACATGCTCTTTGATATGGCTCCTGATCCAGACAACATTGGTTGTTCTCAAAGAGCAATCGGGATTTGCACACAGAACCTCCCAACACCCAGCTGAGCTTTCAGATGTGGTGGGAAGTAGTGAGGGGGACATCTGGACTTCGTCTTGCTACCACCCCCTTCACCCTCCTGGCTCTGCTTCCACATCATAGACACTGTGAGCAGATTCTAGGCCTGATATACTAACTCCAAAGACATTTACTTGGAAGTGAGTGTGGTGGATTTCACTTCCTTCTGCTTACAATGGTAGTCCTCTTAACGTATGACCCCTTGCAGTAACACCTGAGTCCTGCACAAAGATACTTGGCAGCAAGCCCTAAAAACATCAAGAAGACTTAGGGGCTATCTTCAAAGCACTGAGTTGGCGTCATGTTTCCCCAAAAACTCGCACTTTCACCCCTGCGGGATTGCGCCAGATAATCCCCACGCTAAGAAGCAAGTAGTTTACGACAGACATCTGCCCCCACCCCTGTCCCTCTCTGAGACAAGAAAAGACATAAAACAATGAAGGGTGAGGATGAGGACAAGGTGGCAGCTCAGGGAAAGAAAATAATTTATTTTCCTAAAAGGGAAACACTTCTCCCCGTGGCAAGGCAGCGCAGGGCGTTCCGGAGTCCACTCCGCTCACCGGCCCACCCTCTGCCTGGGTGGACGGCAACCAATTAGGAGTTGCCATCTGCCAGGAACAGCCCCGGAGGGGCGACAGAGTGAGGACAGACTGGCGGAAGCGCCGGGCTGCCCTCCCTCTAGCTGGAAAAGTCAGGGTAAGTCCCCAACTTTTCAGCTGCGCATCTTTGACTCTTTGGCTTTGAACCTGCTGCTGTGTCATCTAACCAAAGCTGCATGGATTCGGAGCCACGCCGGGGCAAAGAAGATGTCAAGACAGCCCCTTAAAGCAACATTAGACGGACAGAAAATTGTGTTTCCCTACCCTTGCTTTGGCCTGCTGCTGCTGGTGGCCCACAATAGGGATGAGCAGCTTCCTCGTCCTTCACACGGGGCGGGGGGGGGGAGAGGAAGCACGTGGCCCATTCAGTGGCCATTTTATCGTGCTGCTTTTCCTGCACACAGCAGGAAATAGTGGCAAGTTTCTTTTTTTAAAAAAAAAAGCAGTATTACTGGGTCTTATTTTTTGATGGAAAAAAGACCAGAAGGAGCGGGAGGCAGATGGTGTAATCAATGTTCCTAGGATTTTGACCAATCAAGAACTATTTACTTTCAAGTGAGAACTGTTGATTGTAAGTTGAACATCTTTTTTTTTTCATTTTTTGTGTTGCTTCAAAATGGACTGTGGCATTTCCAAAGTTGAAGAAGCTCTGTGAATATTACATCATTTGGAAATCCTACATTGGGTTCTTGGCATTCTTTTCTGACATTTTTTCTTGCCCCTTCATCTTTCCCAACCTTTAGTGCTGAGCTAACTCCACCCACCTTGACTTGAAATTGGGCTCAGCAATCCAAACTATTATTTTTTATTCCAAGCCCATTTCTGATCCTGCTGTGCTCCCAATGACATAATCAATGTGGCGCTGTAGCCTCTCCCATTGCTCTCTTCCCACTTACCTGTCCTGTACGGCAAGAATGATAAAGGTTTCTTTCTGGAGGCCCTCCTCCTTGGTACCTTGAATGCTGTAATAGCAGCTTGTGAGGTGCCTGGGAAAGTAGTTTTCTCAGGCCATCTGAACTTGGCCACCCCAGGAATACCATATTCCCCGGGGTCTGAGATGCATGGTACCTGAGGGGGGAAGGGGACCTCCAGAGAGAGGCCTGTCACACCCCCAGACCAGGTAAATGGGAACTGGGGAGAGAAACAAGTGTGTGGGGTGGGGGATTTGCTCAGACTAAAACCTGAGCTGAAGAAGAACTCACAGGGCTGCAATCTTCACCTGAGACTGAAGGCCAGTGATACATGGTTTGTGTTGTGAACCAGGGAATTACAGACAGCAGTGACATTGTTAATTAGCATGAGGTTAATCACCTTCATCTGCAGCAGTATGGTCAGTGAGCATGTTTGCCAAGCATGATGAATACATTTTGGGCCAATGAATAGGGAGACAGAAGGAAAGCCAAATGATAGGTGTATGGGATTTAAAACAGCAAGCTGGGATTTAGAAGGACTAGTACATAATGCAGTTTTATAATGTCAGTGGAAAGAGCTCTGCTTTCAAAACATGCTGCCAGATAATAACTTTCATCCCACCCTTATTTGTAACATTACAGTCATGACAATAGTGCCATGATGAAAGAGATTCTCTAGATGGCAGCATAGGACAAAAATTTGGTTGTCTAAAAGCAGTGTTTGAACTTATGACTTGTCTAGTGATGTTCCGAATCCTGCCCACTATTTTCAGGATTTTTTTTCTTCCTGCAAAAGAGACATTGTTTTTTTCTTCCTCTTTTGCAAAAGGAGGAGGAAAATTTCAAATAATTTGCTCCTTTTTAGTTTAGGAGGTGGTTGAAGGATCTTATTTCACTTCTTCTTTTTTTTACTTGAAAAATGCCCCCAAGGAGGAGACTCTTTACAGACAGACTTCTCCAGCCTGGCAGCACTTTTTGAACTCCCATGAGACCACATGACTTGGTACTCTCATAGAGGCATTCAGGAAGAAGTCCTGGGCAACAGAAGCCTCTTTGCAAAGAGTCCTGGGCCGCTGCAAACAAAAACAAATGAGACTTTTGGACTTTAGAAAAGTTCTTATCTTGCTTGCTCTGCATTGCTGCAAGGAAGAACAGAATTTTTGTGGTGCTTTAAAAGACCCGTCTGTTCTGGCTTTGCAGAGAGTCTTCTGCGGCCCAGGAGTTCTGCAGCTTCCTGAATGCCTATAGGAGAGGGAGAGGTCATGTGGAGCTTCATCCCACGTCCCTGTTTCCCTCGAATTATCCCCTACAGCGCTAAGCTGTCACCGTTGTTGTTGTTGTTGCTACCAGGCAGCTAGATCCTTTGTATACCAGGAAACGGGTTTAAGGGGGGAAATGTAAAAAAATCATTAAAAATCAACGAATGACCCAATCCGATTCAAATTTAGTATGCTTAAAGCTCTCCTTAATAGCTATTACTGTGCCAATTTTGATGTCTTTATCTTTAAAGCTTACGCAGATGTAAGCATTTGTTTAATTTTTCTTCAAATCCTGCTCCTGCGCCCCAGTGGCCGCTCGGAAAATAACAAATGATACACTTGAAAACTAAAATATTGCACTTCTTTTGGTTAAGAAGTGCAATTAAAGCAGGATGAATGGGAGTACTTCACAATAAAAGCAGATTATAAGATGGAAAACTTCGGAGTCCTTTGCACGCAATTCGCAGTGATTGCACAGTATAATGCTGATGTGATAAAGCTCTTAGTCTCATGGGAGTTTGAAAAGAGCTGCCGAGCTGGAGAATCTTCTCTTTAAAGAGTCTCGGGGCATTTTTAAAGCAAAAATAAATAAAATTACAAGAAGACCCCTTAGCCACAACATACACTTAAAGCAGTAAGTGAAATTCCTGTCCTCCTCCCCAAGGAGAAAGTTATTCTAAATTCTCACCTCGCCAGCCTCTTTCGCCAGAGGTTTCATTTCATCCCCCTGCCCAAAATGCTGAAAGTGGAAGAATCAAAATATTCGACACAGTACTAGCATTGTCCCTATACTTACAAATGAGCACTTAGGGAATTTATTATTTATTCTACATCCAATACATAATTCATTAAAGATATCTGGATAAAAGGTTTTATAACATAGGTAACATAAGAAGAATATGAAGATCAAAGTGACCAAGTATAATTAGTCAGTTTTCATTTTCCAGACATGTAAAATTACTGCATAAATATTAATTATTGTTACAAATTTAATGCTCCTGCAGCCCAAGCCTGTGCATGTTTACTCAGGAGTATGTCCCAGTGATGTTAATAGGCTTAAGCCCAAGAAAGTATAGATAAGATTGCAGCTAGCTAGTTAACTGGGAAACTTCTAATGTCCTGACGGTATGACCTGTTTGACAGGGGCACAGACCAGCTTGGCAGCTGGTAGACTTGACTACTTCATTTGAGAGTTTCAATAAGAGGCTGAATGGCCACCTATCTGGGATGCTATAGCTGTGGGTCTCTTGGTTGGGACCTTTGAGGTCTCTTCCGCCTTCATGATTCTACCTGGACATTTTATTATGCTGAACCCCCAAAAATAATTTATGTTACTCCATGAAAGTTGATCAATATTTTTAAGCTATGTAAGGTTCCAAAAATTAAAGAATCTGGGAACTATTGGAACTCAATTTTGTTTTGATATGTCTTCAACTAAGAGAAATCATGGGCACTTATTTGCTAGTTTTTAAAAACACAGTATTTGAGCCTCACAGGAGTTTATCCAACTGAATACTGTGCTGTTGCTAGCGCATTTGGAACAAACCAAACTAATACCTTTCTGTAATTACTGTAGCAATGTTGTTTGGCAAAGTTAAACTATACTTTTACTTTTTTTCTAAAAAGGGCAAACAGAAAGCCAGTGTGGTATAGTGGTTGGAGCATTGGACTGGGACTTGGGAGATGCAGGTTCAGGTCCCTGTTCAGCCATGAAGCTCCCTGGGTGACTTTGGCTCTCAGTCCAACCTACCTCACAGGGTTGTTGTTGTGAGGATAATATGGAGAGGAGGAGGATTACGTATGCCACTTTGGGTTCTTTGTGAGAGGAAAAAAAGCAGGATATAACTATAAGTGGTAAATGTAATAATAAATATAAGGTTTCAGATTTAACTTTAATCAATGTTGTCTATTAGGAATACTCAAAAAACAAACAAACCATGAAATGCTATCTCATTACACCAAGAAGTTGTGTATGATTCTAAGCAGCATTGTAGGAATACAGCTAAATTTACATTAGGTTTCACCTGAGAACCTTTTCCTAGTAGAATCTCTAATCATGCTATTGATCCTTATTCACAATGAAGGGTGCATCCCTCCAGACTGGCGTATTTTGGAGTTAATTTGCTGTACAAGGAGGAAGCACAGTCAGTTAATGCATTCTGAGACCTGGTACTTTCTCTGTTCCTCATCCTTATGTTTTTGTTTTCATACAAAAATGAATATCTAAGAGAAGTATGTGGTTGTGTGTGTGATTGGTCTGAACAGAAGTCTTCCTGCCCTCCTTGCTGTTGTCCCACCCCCTTTCCCCATTATCAGAGACCCTCTCTTTTGTTTTTAACCAGTGAACGTCACCAGCACTCCTGCCATTTACTTATTTATTTAATCCATTTATAGGCCATGTGTGTGTGTGTGTATGTATGTGTGTGTGTGTGTATATATATATATATATATATATATATATATATATATATATATATGAAGACATCTTGAAGTGGTCTATAATGTGAAATTTTAACAACAGTTAAAACATTTAAAACAGAGACTATAAAATGTCTCCAATGAAAACATTTAAAATCAAAAGATAAACATCCTTAATTAAAACATTAAAATTAGACTGTTGATGATCAAACTGAGCAGCACAATCCATCAGGGAAGGCGTGGATAAAGGGATGAGTCTAAAACTGATGCCTAAAGGCCCACTTCTTAGTTACCACCAGATGGCAATCTGCAGGTTACGGTACAACCAGCAAGGCTTCCTCCGATGATCTTAGCGATCAAATGGATCTGCATTGAGGAAAACCAGGGACGTTGTTGATTTTCATTTCATGAATTGCATTTCTGTAGCAGCCAATAGCCAAAGCCCTCTGAGCGATTTACAAAGATTAAAAACCTAAAGAATACAATACTGCACATAGCATAAAAACTTATATACAAACATATAAATGGCACGCGCGCACATGGTCATATATCTAAGCAATTTTAAGAATCAACAATAAGAAAATGCAGGATCCCATCAAAACCTTATCATATGTTGCCAAATGCCTGAGAATAAGGGACGCCAAAAAAAAATAACAATGTTGGCATCATGAGGGCTTCACCGGGGAGATCATTCCACAATTGATAGGCCGCAACTATGAAGTCCCTCTCCCTTGTTGCCAACTTCCGAGCCTCCTTAGAGGAGGCCCTTAGATGATGAGCATCATATATATATTAGGCTCAGAAACATACAAGCAGCCAGTGCACGCAGGCCAGACTGTATCTGCTGCATTATTTTCGCTAAAGCCTATGAAGTTGTAAAACCCTACAATTTAAGACAAATGAGAATGGAGTGCATTTGTGAGAGAACAAACTGAATGAAATGTGGAAAAAGGGCTGTCCCGCTAATCTTTGTCTAGCCACAGTGAGTGAGATTTCGTTTTTAGTTGTTGCTTTTTACACCCTAAAATTTGACAGCAAGGATTAAACAACGCATAAGGGAGAAAAAGCTAGCACTTTCAAATACTAGCATGAAATAGCTATAGCATAAGACCTTTTTTACACCATTCACTGCTGCTGAAAATAAATGCAGGCAAGGCAGTGAGATACGTAGGAACTGAAGCAGGTAGATCATGCCCAGTGCTGAGGATCCAGCTGGAACAGAACAGCATGGCTGTGCTGGCTGTCACTATGGTCTGCAGTCCAGCTAGGGTGGGTACCAGGTTATCAACTTGAATTGTGGTATAAATCATGGGGTTTAGTTGTAGATCAGCACAGAATTGTCACCATGGGCGTGTGCAGCACATGTCATTAGGGTGTGCACCCAGGGATTTATTTATTTATTTAAAAGGTGAACTTTTATTGAATACTGAGTCATAAAGGACACTATTTTTATTCATTCATTTATTAAACACTGTAGATACTGATGCCCTACTCCGCATTTGGCTTGCCTAACCATGGGAGGGCCGTTGCAGGTGGGGAGGGGGGAATGAGGAGATACTCCTCAAGACCCAGCATTGGTGGGGCTTTGTGGTGACACTGGCCTTTTCATTCCTACTGCCTGTTGTAATGATGCTCTCTTGGAGGCTGCGGTTCTTCAGCATGATGGTGGAGCAGCCAGAAAGCAGCCAGAGGGACATTCCTGCTGCGCCTGGATCCCTACTCAATGCCCCCCTCAATTTGGCATTTTTTGCTTGAGACATTAGAGTGTGCCTGGGCACACCCCTTGCACACACCTATGACTGTCACAGGATTCGCACCAGTAAATGCATGCTCTAGCATTCTACTCTCCCATGATCGTTGGGTACCAATTAATGTTGTTAGAATCTGGGAGATTTCTTTCCCCATTGCTCAGGTTGCTTTATCATCTTAGCAGCAAGAATTCTGTATATGTCTGAAGTGCTAATCTTCTCTTATAGGATTACCATATACCGTATTTCTTCGATTCTAAGACGCCATCGATTCTAAGACGCACCCCATTTTTAGAGATGTTTATTTGGGGAAAAAGTGTGTCTTAGAATCGAAGAAATACGGTATAACAATCTTAACATTGGGTGGAAATCTCCATAATAAGCTTCTTCTTATACCAGCTTAATGTTGTGCACTGTTTTATTTTTTGTTGGTTTTACTTTATTTTTATTATATGCTGTACTGTTTTTAACCTATGTCACTGATTTTACATTGTGTCATTTTATTATTGATTTGTTTTGATTTTATATATTGTTTTTAATTTGCCTATACATTGCCGAAAGAACTTCGGTTGTTGGGCTGTCTAAAAGTGAAAAACAATGTTAAAAAATAAACTACCACTATGCCAAGTAACAACCTATTAGCCAGAAAAATGAGTAAACATGGTAGAATTCTAGAGCTTACTTTATCACTGCAATTCACAGTATTATAGTAGCATAGCAATAAGATGCCCAAGAGAAAGGGCTTAAAATCAGAGCATTACACTTCAGTAGAGCAATAACCTTACAAAGTTATGGTATATCTTGAATAATGATCCACACACCCACATTTCCAATTTCTCTTTCTATGTGGCCAACCAGTTTAACATATTCTATTTTACTTCTCATACTACAACAAAATATCCTTTTGCCCTATTTGTCTGTATCATATCCAATTCTCCTTGAACACAAGAGATCCAGGATCAGATCTCTTGACATCTTTTTATTTACTTTGGCTACTTTAAACAGGCTGTTAATTTGATTGGGGTAGAAAGAGTGTGTTTAACCCCACACACACATTTCCCCAATCTATATCATCTGGAGGTTGCTATTTGTTCCACTGGGTTGGGGGAGGAAAGATGAAGATAACCCCCCAGCCCCTCCGCTGCCATCAGCATAGCTAATAGCACTTTAGAAGGAAGGGGGAGGTTAAACACCTTTGTCCCCAGCATGAATGCCCCAATCTAGCCTTCCGTTATGCACAACTTTTTAAGACTGTTGGGAGAAATAATCACAGATATCTTGTGTGATGCATAGCTTTGCCCTTGCTGTTGGCTTCAAGATTCCCAGGGAATCATGGTGGTCAAAAGTTCTCCAAAGAATCCCTTGTAATGAAGTTGTAGAAGGCACAACACTAGAAGCACAAAGAAAGTGTGGCACTTGAGGATGTGTGAAAAGAATTACCTAGAGAGAGTGGCATCCATGACAAAAGAGATAGGACTGGGAGGTAAAGGTAAGACTGGTGAACCGGGGTGGACTGTAAGATACCTGGCAGAAAATAATGAGTGCAAGAGGGAAAGAGAAATGTACTTCAGCATCAGCCATTGCAAAGTCAACACAGTCCCGTGACTCTAATTGGTCCAGTGGGATTTACACCTTAAACTCTTCTTACATTTAATGATGTGTTGGTATCAAGGTTTTTGTTTTTGAGAACACTTTCCATTATTTTGAAAGGGGGCAAGAGGAGAACGTTTGTTTTAAAGTCTAGTACAGTAATCCCTTACAACATTTTCAAGAGATACTTCGTGGCCCAGCCAATAGCACAACATTATTACTTGTGAGGGACATTTTAATAAGGTGACCCTTTTTGCTCTTTCTCAACTCCACCTCAAAGGGTTCTGCTGCCTGGTGTGCCTTTTAATTTGTAAAATAAATTTGACATTTATACATAGATAGGTACTTCATAAATGCAAAGCTATTTTCAACAATGTTTTTAATAACTGACAGATTTCAAACAAAGATTGTAGAGATGAGGGTTACTCATCCTTCTCAATCCAGCTGATTTTAAAAAAACCAGTGGAGAAAAAAACATAACGTGGAGAAACATCTCTTCAGTAGTGTCACCACTCTGGCCATTATCTATGTGGCATCAGAAAAGCAAGAGCATATATGATTCCAACTTGCATATCACATCCAAATCTGCCACAAAATGCCAGAACCATCCAGTCTGTTCTTAATATTCTTTTTACTATTAAACATTTATCCTGATCCAGCAAAGGAGATCTCTGCATAGCAGCTAACTTCTATACAGAGCAGGTGCACATCTGTACTGTATTCTCTTCTGGGCCTGTTTAACAGGCTGGAACCATCTCTACCCAGGGCCATTAGATGTTGCATAGAACTAGTCAACACAGCTCACCCAGTAGTCTTCCCCCCCCCTTTTTTTTAAAATCCATTCAGGTGCATCTTGCTGATCTTTGGTCTTGTGCCTAGTTTGCAAAAAGGGCTGGCTACATGAATGCATTTTACCTAGAAAACTGCACCCCATCACCTACATCATTGCTTCATTTAAGCTGTATGGCCTTTTCACACTTGACTCTTGGCAAAGAATTATAGGGGTTGACTATATGGCTTATTTGCCTTGTGGTGGCTTCATGGTGGCACTGCACTGGTCATACAACTCAGCCGCTGACTCACAGCCACCATGGGGCTTTTACACAAAGCTCTGCACTGAAAAAGTCAGGGACTTACCCAAACTTTTTTCTTCAAAGTGAGGTCACCACAACCTCATCGGGCCAGGGGCATTCCAGGGCAGATGGCAATCTCTCATTGGTCACGGAAGCCGGGCAGAGGGCAGGCCTGGCGAAACGGATGGCTGCCGGAAAGCCTGCACTGTCTCCTGCCATCAAGATTACCCATCACCACTCTGCAGCAGTGAAACTGCAGGGTTTAGCAGCAAAGCAGAAGCAATACAGCACCATGAAGGCAGGGCTGTACACGTCAACTACTACATGCAGTTTAGGTTTTAGCAAATCACCCCAAGTGTCACTCCCAAGCATTTGCAGTTGCTTGCCAAAAGCCAAAACTTGCATGGAGAGCAGATCCTCACACCTGGTTCACCCTGGATTTTTTGCACGCACTGTAGAAAATCCACATATATTTAAGTGGGAGGAGGGATGTATTGATTGTAAAAAATTTGAAGATCGCATTTTGTATTCTAATTAAAAGTAGGTTTATGAGAAAGCATTATGCTTGATATCACTTGTGCAAGAGCAAATATCTGTCACTATCTATTAGTGAGACAAGATTACTTTCCTGTTTTGTTTTGTAGCCCTAACCATAAGTGATGCATCTTTCAGTAGCAACAAATCTTCTTGGATGTCATTTCATTCCTTCAATATTCGACACAAGGTTCATATCCAGTTGCAATTCCAGGTCCTTTCAGGAAATGGCATCCTCTTTTATACTGCCCAGCACTTGAGTCCAAGATCAGGTAAGAGGTACTGGCTGGGCTTGTGTTATATGATGACATGACAAGTGAAGAAAGCAAACATACATGGCTCTGCTCATGGTTCTTCACCAGTTGAAGAAGTTGGGTTAAACAAACTTAACAAATGGGACATGCAGTGCCTGGAAGTAAGCGGTTGTTTCGCACTCTGGACAGAAGTACTCTTAGATCAGTCGTGATCACTGTAGTTAGTGCAGTACTAAGGGTTGGGAGTATTAAGAGGGTTTGTGCAGTATTAAGAGGGTATTTCAAGACAGGCAGCTTCTAGCAAACCCATTGCACTTCTACTGTAAGCAAAAAGTGGAATTACAACTGACTTTCCATTCTTTGGGGGAGGGGATCACACCTTTTTGGGGGGTGCATCCCAACATGTTTCATCCACACAGTGGGCATGATATAGCCATGTAGGCAGCGTGTGTTATCTCCATTTCCCCCTTGTTCCTCATGTTTGATTTAATTGCAAAGCTGCTCTTTCCTGATGTTGCTCCCCAAATGGATGAGGGAAGGCAACATTTGAAACAGACAAGCTGTGTATCAGTTTCACCTCCCTCTCTTCTGTAGCCGCAGATTATATTAATTTTATTAAACTTCAATCACTCCCTGCTCCCAACATCTGCATATGAAGTGGCTGTTTCCTCTTCCCGGCTTTGCCTGCCATTTTATTACCATTTTATAGGTGGCGTTTTCGTTGTTGCTGTTTCATTTTAATAGCACGAACACACCGTTACTTAAAATGAAATAATTATTTATTCTACTTCACCAGCGTGACATTGCGGATTAAAAAAGAATGCTGCAGCACAAAGAAAGAGGATTGTGGGGCTTATCCAGTCTCCTCCTTGCTACTGACCTTTGAAAGGGGAATTTGGTTAACCAGAGGAGCTTCTTGCGCAAGAGAAATGGGGATTTGTTTTTATTTCTTTAAAAACATAGCAGCATTTGGGGTGTTTATATGTAAGGGGGTAGAAGCATAGCAATGTAGGCTCAGCACTCCACTTTCATTAAACATTGCTGCTTGCACAGCAGAGAGCGCGTAGATGCGGCCTTTGGCTGAGCAATCCTTCTACAGTTCTGACGTGACATCTGTCTTCTCCGATGAGTTTGCTGATCAGACATGCATGTGTGCGAATTGCAGAGACCATGAAGGAGGAGGACAGGTTGTTTACAAGGAACTAGTTCTTCAAGTGGTCATCTATGAACTCCCACAACCCACTTCCTCCCTGCTTCGATGCTCCACTCTTAATTTGTTTCTCCACTACAACGGACCTGGAACTGAGTGGGAGGAAGGAGCCACATCCAGAGTGTGCACAGGGAGGGTGGGCGGGCCTCCCACCTAACGCTCTGGTTTGGGTCTAGAATGTTCTGAATGACAGCTCTGCGCAGGCTCAGAACCGATGTGTGTGTGTTCACAGATTACCACTTGAAGAACTACAGTTACAGGTAAGCAACCTGTCCTTCCTGCTCATAGCCTCTAGGCAGCCCAGTACCACCCCCTTAACTACTCATTTCCTTGTACACTGTAAGGTTATTGGGTATTGTTTTGTTTGTTTAAAGAGGGAACAGAATCTCTCCCCCCCCCCCGCCCTTCCTTTGGCTCCTCCAAACAGGGCCCCATCTACACAGAGACACTTTCCAACATGGTTCAGTTTTAAACTGCATTTTTATCAACTGCTTTTATGTGGCAGACTGCACGAGAAACAGCATTAGTTCAGGCATATGTCTCATAACATCAACAAGCTTCCTAAGCTTCCTTAAAATAAATAAATCATTAATCTTATGCGGAGGTCTGCTCCTCTGAGTAAACAAGATTTAAAAAGGCAAGCAATTCCCTTCTCCACCTCGCTCACTCTCTGCTGCCATGCTGAGTAAGTGCAATGGAAGACAATGGGAATTACTTCTGGGTAGACATGTTTAGCGGGCTGTTTTCAGTGCAGAAGTGGAGATTTAAAAAAAAGTCATCATAGAATCAAAACCAATCAAAACCAAAACCAGGCCATCAAGGTTAAAAAAAATAGTGTTTTTGTAAATGTGTTGGCTCTTTGTAGAATGCAAAATGATAGTAGCACAGCTTATACCCAAGATTACAATCTCAGGCATAGTTACTTGGGAAGTGAACTCTATTTAAATCAATGGGACTGACTGCCAATTGTATTTCAAACAGGGGCATTCGTAACAGGCTGTGAGAGAAACGTAAGCCAGGTCTCTTCAGCCCCAGCAGGAACAATTTCTTAGAATTGTTTACCCACTACCACAAACATTCATTCCAATCACTTTTCTCCCATCCAAGTAACAAGTCTCCCATCAGTCGAGTACCTAATTGGTTCAGAATAGCCATATTACCTGTTCGAACCACGCTACCCTGAAGAAGTTAAGGTAGAAGAAAAACTGAACCTTGCATCTGTTATGTTTGCATTCCCATATAGACCGATGAAAGGCCCAGGAATATTCTTAGCAGCTGCCAAAAGCAATGAAAGGGGCTTCTGTTGCTGAGTTTGCAAAGCACCTTATGTAAAGACTTTCCTTTAGCCACTGTTACGTAAGCCTTATGTAAGCTTTAACAAACATTGCCCACCCCTAACAGCCCTTTGGAACTATGTGGGCCCACCGCCATGTTTTATGGCCAAGTAATATGTTCTATCTATGGTTATGTACTTAATTGATAATAAAGAGAGAGATACCACACCTTCCCTTATCCCATCCTTGCTATTTTAGGAACAATCTTTCTTCCGCCCCACACCGTCACCTTATATTTGATTCTAAAACAGCCAATTCTACACTAGGCCTGCATGACATATGACCAACCAAGCCAAATAAACTACGAACCACATATGAAGGGACATCCTTTGCTGAGGCAGGAGGGATGCAGGGAATAAACTACGGGCCACATATGAAGAGACACTGAGGGTTCCTATTCATGCTGCCTGCCTTTGAACTGCATAACAAGGGAGTTGCCAAGGACCTGGCAAGCCATAGTACATGCCTATTGGGGTACATTTGACTTGCTGGGTCACAGCTTCCATAGTGCAGGCAGGTTCTGTACAATATCAAGGCCACTGTCTAATACTTAGCTAATGGACATTGTATCTGCTCATGGAATGTTACAACACTGTTTTTTCCTTCTCCCTAGGTGATTTCCTAAGTATCTCCTTAGTAAATGGATATGTACAACTGCGTTACAACCTTGGTGACAGAACAGTAATTTTGCAGACATTTCAAAATGTACACATCACAAATAGCACATGGTATTTAATTAAAGCGGGAAGAGTTGGCAATGAAGGCTACCTGGACCTTGATGGGATCAATATAACTCAGAAAGCTAGCAACGGTATGACTGCCTTGGATACGCACACAGATTTCTATGTAGGAGGGGTCCCTTCTTTAAACTTGGTTAATCCCATGGCGATCAAAAATGAGCCTATGAGCTTTACTGGCTGCATTCGAGAGATTCTGGTCAATAACAAAGAATTAAAACTGACTGAGAATGGAGCTAAAGGTGGTGCAAATGTAGGTGATTGTGACGGAACTTATTGTGGGTACACAGTGTGTAAAAATAATGGAAAGTGCAAAGTTGAAAACTCTAGTTTTTCTTGCTTATGCCCAAAACACTGGATTGGGAAGTTTTGTGAGCAATCTACTTATTGTTCACATAGTAAATGTCTGCATGGAGGTATTTGTATACCTAACCCTGTTTCTTTTTCATACATGTGTGCATGTAGACTTGGCTGGTCAGGCCTCCGGTGTGAAAAACAGGTATCTTTTTTTAGTGCCAAATTTACAGGCAATTCATACATCAAATACATAGACCCCATTTATCAAACAAGGGACCTCAGATTTACTAAAATAGCTTTCAATTTTACTACCAATCAGATGGATGGTTTACTTGTATGGTTAGGAAAGGCTGAGAATGAAGACAATGATTTCCTTGCAGTAGGACTTACTAATGGAATGTTGAAAGTTGTAGTTAACCTTGGAGAAAGAATCGCTGTCCCTTTTATTCTCCATGCAAAGTCCCTCTGTTGCAAAAAATGGTATTTTGTCACCATTGCTCAAAACAAGACTCTCATTAAAGTGTATCTTGATGAGGAACTAGTTCTCTTTGAAGATCTAGATCCACAAAGAAAATACACTGTTTTAAATTATGGAGGCATTTGCTATTTTGGAGGATTTGGACTTGATAGGAGAGTAGATACTGTCACCTCGGGACTTTTTAATCGAGAGCTAACTGGTAAAATTAAGGATGTTGCCCTCTTTCAAGATTCTAAAAAGATCATGCTCATTAAGGCAGATGGGTATAATGTCTATAGTGGAGATAAAGATTAATTAATAAAAGCTGCTTGTACAGA
Source organism: Elgaria multicarinata webbii (assembly GCF_023053635.1). Classification (NCBI taxonomy): domain Eukaryota; kingdom Metazoa; phylum Chordata; class Lepidosauria; order Squamata; family Anguidae; genus Elgaria; species Elgaria multicarinata. The sequence continues at coordinate 114,997,009 of NC_086174.1, forward strand.
TACAAGAGAAGAAATAAAGCTGTACTTATCATGCATGATCCATGATGGGATACTAGAAACCTGCAACCAAAGGATTGGCTGGTTAGTTCAATTCGATGGGCAGTTTCATACCCCCGAATAAGCCACGGTGGTTTGATGGTTCACAAAACAAACCACAGTACACCTGACAATCGGGCTTGCCATAGTTGGTTCTCCCCTCAGTCCTCCAGCCAGTTCCCCCTTGGCAAGATAAAAGTGAGAGAATCACATTGCCAAAGGGGCATATTGTCCCCCTTTTGATGCACACACTGCTTTGGCTTTTTCTCCTCCATTTTCTGTGCTTCTAAATTGCACTAATGGAGACTTTGTTTCTGTTATGGTTATTTCTCCCTTGGCACTTGCAGCTGTGTGCAAATTAGCCAGTAGGCGCACACACCCACCCACACACCCATTTTGTCAATTTATTGGTATGTTATCTACTCCAGGTCCCTGCTCCCTTTGACAGCTGAAACATAAAAGGGAATTGACCAGGCAGGACTACACATATCTGACAACCTTAAGTGCTACTTGCAAAAGACCAACAGAAAAGTAGTAATAATAATACTGACCTAAACTGCTCATTTTTGAGGAACCGAAAAATAAAAAGCCAGGGAACAAAGTGCCACTTTGGTATCGGTAGAAGGGCAGTCACTTGCAAGACTGAAGAGCAAGTGACATTAGCTTTTTTTGCACTCAAGTTGAGTTGTAGCTGATCCCGGCAACCCATCTTAAAATTGCCTCCCTAGGTTCGCACGACATGACAACCCATCGTGGGAATGAACAACCCTATAATAAGCCATGGATTCTCAGTGTGGCTTGTTCACGAAAAATAAGCCACCTTATGGAAAAAGCTCCAAGTTTGGATGACACCACTACCAACTATGGCTGGCTGCCCATGGTAGGTTTTTGTGTTGTGCGAACCTGCCAATATGTGAAATTCAACGACCACTTCCATACACTTCTTAGCCTTTGTTGTCCCCTTAGAATTGCCAGACAAAATTCACATCAGGGCCCAGTCTCCAAGACCCCATATTCCCCCTTCCTTTGCATACTTGTATCATTCTTACCAATAATGCACAGCCTCTCCCATCTCTAGGACATAGTTCTGTCCCAATCCTAATTTCTCCTTTGACTTCCTTCAACTTCCACTGTTCATTATTTCCCCAAGCACATGCTTTTCAAGCCGTTGCCTTTATCCCACTTGTAGCCACATTCTGTCTTGAGCAGCATCTCTGGTATTCCCCACATCTTAACTGCTATAAGGCCCCTCTCAATTTAGCCCTTTCTTGCCTTTTCCATCTATTCTGGTGTTTTCCTTAAGCCTCATTTTCCATCTGTTCTGCCCAGCTGCCTACTCTGCATCCTTTCTTCAGCCTCCTTATTTATGGACCCCCTATCCCTTAGTGCCACTACCTCATTTGACCTCTTTTGTATACTCAAAACATCCCTTGTAACGTGTTTTAATCATAGCCAGACTGACTTTTCCTTCCCTCACAGAAATTGGACTACAAAATGTTTAGTTCCCCAAGGAACTGAGTCTTCATAAACATCACATCCACTCAGTCAGCCAGTCTCCAAGGCTTCAGTGCCACAAGTAAACAAGATAGATTAGAAGCTCTTCCTCAGAAATGGCAGGTCACCTCTTCTCACACCCGCTGCAACTTCTTAATGTCACAAAATTGTGATTTATTTATTTATTTTAAACCCTATCACCTGATACTTGAGAAGAGGTAATTACTGTTTTAATTCATGTTAATGCAAACCATTTAGATATTATTTTGAAAATAGGAACGCTTTTATTTTCTATTTTTACTTGGATTATTGGTAGCTTTGTACCCAGCAACCAATCAAATGAAACTAATTGTTGATACAGTAGTAAATTACATGCGTTTTCTGTTAGCATCTTCTCATAGTCCTTTGTCTCTTAAGTTTTAGAATTATTCAGAAAATAAATGCCAAATAAGATAGAAATACAGAAAAGTGTTTACAATTTTCTTCCACATTTTCAGGGGGGTGGGAATGACAACACTTTCTACTTCGGTACCTCCATTCTAATCACCCCGGAAGCAGGTGTTTTCTTGGGGAAAAAATGCATTTAAAAAACACACAAAAAGCACGAACAGGAAAAGAGCCTGGATTTTAAATGTGATATTAAGGAAGCTTGAAGGGGGCGAGGAAGGAGCAGATGATAGAACTAGCATGTTACAAAATATCCATCTCTATCTGTGCAGCATCCCACATACATCACTGATGCTTGCAGAGACCATTCGTAAAGATAGCCCTACTTTCTTGAGATGGTAGAACGGACAGTACTTTAGGTTGCAGAGGAGGGATGTCATTTTTTAATGCTCCCCACACACACATTAAAACAAGAAGCACTGCGTATAAATGACTCCACCCATTTTCCCTCGGTGTCCCTTATGCCTGCAACTACCTCAGAATGCCTCTGTGTGACCACCTTTCTTATTTCCTTTAGGCCCCTCCTCCAAACTCACCTTTTCCAGGAAGCCTTTGGATCACTCTCTTAGTTCCTATAACAGCCTTCCCCAACCTGGTACCCTCCAGATGTATTGGACACCAACTCCTATCATTCATGACCATTGGTTCTGCTGGCTGGGGCTGATAGGAGTTGTAGTCCAAAATATCTGGAGATTACCATGTTAGGGAAGTCTGCCATTTATCTTATTGCCAAACTATGTGTAATTGAAATAATCACATATTCTTACCCTGCTTCCCTCAATTTCCCCTTCCTCTGTTAATTTATCTGTATCTTAAAAGTGTAAATCCTTTGGGGTAGGAACCTGTCACACCTGTTATTTGTAAAGCAACATGTACATAGATGGGTCTATATAAATAAAATACCAATACCGTAGGAGAATGCATTAGAACCTGTCAACTTGCTAGTTTTCAACTTGCAGGGATTTTTATTTTATTTTCATTGGGGAGGGTGGGAGATAAGGGACCATTCAAAAATATGAATTCTAACTTGCAGCCTGATCGTCCATTCTACCAGCACTGGAAACAACCTTCATGGCTTTCTGACTTTCTTTCTTTCAGAGAACTCAACTCATGCCACCTCTCAGGGAAAAGCCATAAAACAATTTTAATACACAAATAAAACAAAATATAAAATTATTTTTTTAAAATCCAATTCACAGCACGTTGAACAGAACACTTTGAAACACATGTTTTAAGGCCTGTTTAAAAAACAGGTGGGACCATACATATAATTTTGGGAGAGAGTTACACATATATGGGGCTACAACTGAGAAAAAAATTGTCTAGTATGAACCAGGCTTGGGATTTTGATGCTGATATATTATTATTAACCCTCATATTTCCCCACATTAAACACCAAGAACTAATATTCCATTGTAACTGTAACATAAAATAGCACAGGATAGCCAAGTATCAAAGAAAATTGTTATAGGAGTTTTATGGGTAAGTTTTCTGACTTGTACTGAAAGATAAAGTATTTTTAGGGAACATGTAGCAAGCATTTTATTTTCATAAGTGTTTTTTCAACTTTTATTTCTATCACATTGGGTATAACACCATGCTGCTAAACAGTTTTATGTGGAAGTTGCAGTGCTTTCAAACTCACTTCAACGGGCACTTATAATTTCATCCTTTGGGGTGCTGATCTTCCACGCAGCAATCAATTCACTAGAATACTTGTGAATTTTCCATATTGATTCTGATAACACACTGCTTTGGAATAAACAGAAACTGTGACACTTATAAACATGTACCCAAATAAATATATATGAAAATAAAAAGTATTTGTTCCATGACTCTTAAATAAAATATAGTCACTAAAACAGTTAATGTCTCCCTTTGTTTGTTTTTATTGTCTAATAAAAATGTGTTTCCTCTCCAGTTTTTAATGGAGTAACTGAGAAAACAGAGCCAGTGGGTTGTATCCAGTGATGTTTATCTACCAGTGGAACAGACAGAACTGGTGGAATAAATTGCCGCTTTCCATGCATCCCCCACACCTTTGTGCTGCTCAAATTTGCTCCAAAGGCTTGTGGGACCTTCTGGAGAATGAGAGCACCGGCCGAGGAGGAGGAGGAGGGAAATCTGTTCATGTGACATTGGATTTCACCCAGTGCTTTCCCAAATGTCTGTCATGCAATCATATATTTGGACTTGCCTGTGTAGTTCTCAGGACATGTAAGTCAAGGGGATTATGCCCTTACCTTTTTTGGTTGGCTAGTAAGTTGGACAACACATATGCTTGAGAGCAGGGCAACTACTTTCTGTTTTCTCCTACAAATCAGATTTTGAATCGGCATGCCAGTGATCAAATCCATGAGAGGTCGGGGAAGTTCACAGAGTTTGGAACTTGTGAGAGGTGCGGATCATCTTTTAGTGCTAAGACAAACAGGAAAATCATTGCCTTCTCTATGGGGAAACTGAATGAGAGGTTCCCAAGAACCTACTAAGTTCCTACAAAACTTCACTCATTTCCACATCAAAGATGACCTCACTGTTAAATGAACTTTTTGATCCTTGCCTGTTCTCCTATTGCAAAATAATGGTTTGACCCAGACGTGGCACATCTCTATGATTGTCATGCCAGCAACCACAAACAGTTCAATACCCTTGGCATACCTTTGATTGTACTATATCCTAGTTCTCTTCATTGACCCATTTCGCATGACACAACAGCCTACTGTGGCTTAATTTACCTGCGGGACTGTCGTGTTATGTTGGGCACCCATGTGCACCATTTTTACATGGCTTGTTTTCGTGTTGTCTAACCTTTAAACAACCCATGCTGCCTGGGTACACACAACACAAGAAGTCATGACAAGCCAGGCAACATGCAAAAATGGCACCTGGCACAATGTGAGAGTCCCCACAGGTAATTTAAGTCATGGTGGGCTGTTGAGTTGTGCAAAACAGGTCATACTATCCAAGACCTACCTATTGCTACCTACTCATGACCTGATGACTGTTTGCTTAGAAGATCAAGGTCACAGCAAAGAGATGGAAATCTAGACTATCCTACCTCAGGCACTTGTCACTGATAACCCACTCCATGGGCCGTTTAATGTGGCTAAACAAAAACTTGACCACTTTTGCTAGAGCCAGCCCTCTTGGAGGTAACCAGTAATGATGGTAGCCTCTCCCAGGGCCTTTAATATCATATGAAATCCTGGAGCAACAACGATGCTACAGTATGTGTCAAGAATCTAGAAAAATATGTCTCATTCAGTGAAGGTGACTCTCATGGTTTGTTTTTCACTTCTAGCATTACAATCATTCATGGTAGCTGCTTGCCTTACATCTTCCATTAGCAAACATTTTAGTGAACAACTCATCTTCCAATCATGGAACCCAGCTAGTTGGGCTCTAGCTAGGTGGGCTGCTGTAATACAAGTATTTTTCAAAAACATCTGGCAGGCCTTGAACATTTACACAATGATAGAACTCTTAACGCAATAATTATGGGGACTGGCTAGGATATAGACATTTACTCTATAGCATATACGTCTTGAAGCTCACCCCCTGTGCCATCTTACTAAATTTTACTGTTCACCCTCCACAACCATATGTATTAGAAGGGGTTATAGTTCCTACCCACAGAGTAAAACTAAAGGAAAAGGGCATAAGAGACATGGGGAACCACTCCACTATCTCACTTTACCAGGGAATGCTAATAGGGTGGCAGGCAGGGGAAGAGGAAAAGGCTTTGGCCAAGCAGCCCTGAAGCAAAAACAACACAGCAGAAAAATCCCAGCTGTCAGAAAAAGACACGTTGCTTTAAAGCCTCATTGTAAAGGTTGTTTGTGGGGTGGATTTCACCCGCTGCAAGGGGAAGTCTTCTCTCCCCACCTCTCTGCCCTCCCCACCAACTGGTGGTGCTGGTTCCGGAGAGAACTGAATGACGTGAGGCAGCTGTCGCTCTACCAACAAGTGGCAGCACTGCATCTCCCTGGAAAATAGATCCATCGGCTGAAGATAGAAGGCGATGGCCTCGGTGGATGGATCCATTTTGCAGGGAGGCACCGCCACTTGTTCCTAGGGTGATGGGCCCGTCACATCTGTCACCGACACAACCATTGCCGTAGGAAGAAAGGGGCAGTGGGTGGATCAGTCCTCAGAGGAAAAGCAATCTATCTACCACTTCCTCCTTTCAGGCCACTTGGCTTTAGTACACCAGCTAGCTGAGAATCACTGATGATTAGAGGGTGTTCATAAGTGCTGGTGAAACATATAAAGTTGTGGCTGAAGCAAATTGGGTGATGAAGAGGACACTATATGCTTGCATACAAAAAGGCTGGGCGCTATTTCAAATGCCTCCCGTGCACAAGAATTTACATCAAAATTAATGTGATCTTGCATTTCTCTTTCAAACTAACATAACATTTAAAAAAAAACAAAAAACCATTGAATAGCCAACGAACTAGACAGTCATATTTTAAAAAATAAAAGCTACCATCAAGCGTTATATGGTATAGCATTTTTAATTTGACTATATAAAGCCATGTGCAAGGTTTGCAAACTGGCTGTTAGATTTAAATAGTATTTTAAAATAGCCTAACAATTTGTTTTAATCACATATTATTGGAAGTTTCTTTTGATACCAAAGTGCAAAAATCTGTGTTCATAGGTAAGGTGATTTACTCAAGAGGGTTCTTTATGCACAATGTCGTAATTAACGAAATACTTCAAAACCAGGATGTTGAACAGAATAGTGCAATGGTATCCAACAGAAACAGTAATATACTATAATTTTCCACAGAAAATCACAAAAATTTTACTGATCTATTTATTAAAAACCCTAGGGTTATTAAAAATTACCAGTCATGAATTGTAAAGCCAAGCCACATGTATACATCTTTCTGTTATGTTGGTTTAGTCTATTGCTTCACATCTATTAAAGTCAAACAAACAACAGCTGTGAGAAGGCTTTATCATTTGTAGAATCAAAATATCCCTTAAAATATTTACATTTATAATATAAAGGATAGTAAAACACAATGTCATGTACAAGCTTAGGTATTCAAGTTTTCAAAGCATGAGAAATGGTCGGAAAATTAATACAAATCGTAGCATAAAGGCTAACGGTGTAAAAAGAAATTATTAAAATAAATGTGCCCTAATACAATTGGACCATGTGGCCTTCTAATTTCTGCTCACAAACTGTTTCAGATGCGTGGGTAATATCTGATGATCAATACTGCTCTTTTTTCATGTAGTTCTTTTGAAAGTCTTCAACAGCATTCAGCTTATGCTTTAGGTTGAATTTGAATGTGGATTCTGAGACTGTGCCAAAGTCCATTAAAAAAAAAAAGCCAATACAGTTTTAGAAGAGTAAATGGTACAAAATCCATCCTTATAGTTAACAGGAGCATCATCAAACAGAGAGCACAAATCACCATAGGCTGCAAATATCTCAACTGAAGCCAAATTTGACAAAGAGCCTTTATGCGCCTTTTATTGCATATTAAAAGGAAACCCTTACAATCTTGACTATACAAGCAATGTAAAATGTTGACTATTCAACTCTACTCCTAGGTCAATAGAACATAAAAGCAAATGAATGAATGGGAAATGGACTGATACCAAACCAGACTTGTTCCTACAAAACACTAAACACTGAATATAAAAAAGGAGAATTGATGGCACAGTTATACCCAAGCATATGTATTTTTACAGAGAATTTTAGGACGTATTTAAAACAGATTATTTCTTGCTCATTTAAAACTTCAGAAGACAACCTGTGCCTTTTCCTTTTACCTTTTGCTTTTCCCTCGGTCGCTGTGGTCCCTGTCTTTGTGATGTCTATCTCGGTTCTTTTCACTGTCTCGCTCTCTGTACCTCTCCCTACTTTTTTCTCTTTCTTTCTCCTTTTCGTGAGCACGCTCTTCACTTTTAGGAACATCCTTCTTTTCAGGATTCCTACTTTCTCTTGAGGATTTGCTTTCAGAGTCCTTATCGCTATGTGCAAGTCGCGACCTCTCTTTGTCTCGATGCCCTTCCTCCCTGCTTTTTCTCTCTCTTTCTTTATCCTGGTTTCTATCTCTATGTCTATTCCTTTCAGAATCTGGCTCCCAGTCATGTCTGCCTTTTTTCTGGTGTTGTGATTCACTGTAAAATCTTTGCCTATGCTGATCACTCTTCCTTCTACTAAATGCCCTCTCCACATGTGGAGCTTGCCGGCCCCAAGGGTCACTGTGACGCCTTTCTGGTCGCCTAGTGTCTCTATTCTGATAAAAGTGTTCTGGCCCTGAGAACCTTGACTGTTTGTGAGCCAGAGATGGTGCTGGTGAAACTGGCCCAACAAAATGCGGGGCCTGACCTGACAGATGAAGCACAGGAGGCCAAGGCATCAGAGGGTTCTGAGCAAAGCCAAAGCCTGGAGGAGGAAGGAGAGGAGGAGGAAGATGAGGGGGAAACCCAAACACAGGATTGTTTTGTGGAGGAAAGGTAGGGGCAACAGCCCCTTGGAACTGAAAAGCAGGTGGAGTAGTTTTAGCGTGCTGGAAATTGGGCTGCGGAGTCCTGATTGGCGAGAAGTTTCCACTTGCAGCAGGACTGGGTATTTTGGTACTGAATTCAGTCTGGCAAGAATTTTCAGTTTCAAACTGAGATGATGATGATGGTGGTGGTGGCAATAATCCTCGTCTAACCGAATGTACCGTCTCAATGCTTTGCAATAGTGCTTCTTCATGCAACTGATTAGTATCTTCCAGCTGTGAGGAACATGCACTATCTGCTTTAGATGCAGTTGATGCCAGTGTCTTCTTGCATTCTTGACTATCACTCTGATCTGAAGGTTGCTTATTATCTATATTTGTCTGTTCTGTTTCTAAAGTCTCTGGTTGTTGACTATTTTGCATTTCTTCATTTCTAATACCTTCACCTTCATTTTCTGAACCATTGTTCTGTAGGCCTCGTCCAGCTGCTTGCCTTGGATCCCTTTTAAGATTAATGAAGGGAGGAGATTTTGAACTATTATGCATCATACTATCAACAGATGCTACACCAATATTATTGCTCCCAACACCTTTTCCCACACTTGAAGGGACAGGAAAATCTGTGGTCCTTTTACTTTCCTGAGAAACATCTGTGTCACCCAACTTTTGATTGTTTTCTGTAGTTTCTTTGGTTTCTTTGTTCTGTGACAGAATCGTTAAATTTGCTAAAAATGCTTCAGTAGAAACATCTGGTGGTTTCCCCTTAAGACTTAGGCTTGTCAGATTTCCTGTAGAGCATGAGACATCTGCTACTGGTGTATCAGTTGCTAAGATTTTGTCAGTGGATTCTTTTGCGTTGTCTTTTTTACCCTTAGATTCTTCAATGCCAGCAGTTACTATCGGAATGTCCATTTTTTCTTCTTTTACACTTGCCTGTTTATCTGATAAAGGCATATCTTTACTAGGAAACAGATCTACAGCTGGTTGGATATGTTCAGACATCTGCCCTGTAGTATCCAAAAGGCTTTGAAGAATGTCATCTACTGGCAATGGTTTATTTGCTAGCTCAAGAGCAGACTGCTGATTTTCCCATCCAACCAAAACTCCAGGAAGGAACCGCAGGGGCTTTGGTGGTTCAAGTTTGATGCTCTCCACAACAGGTTCATTCACTATTACTTCTTCTGTAGCAGACTGTTGTGACTTAATCCTTTGTTTGTGCAACACAGCTGTGAAGGAGTTAAAGAAGTCATTTTCTTCTTCCTTTTCTACTAATTCAGACTGAGGGACTTCAGATTTGCTTGGTTTACTTTTCTTTTCAGGTGGCATATTTTCAGGACCTTCTTCAGCATGGCTAGTGCTTGTATTACCAACTGCACTTATCTGTCTTTTTAGCTTCTGGCGAATTATCAACCCCAGCAACAAATTGGGTCGGTGTACTTCAATGCCTAGATTTAAAACAACAACACAGTACTATAATTAATAAGATAAACATGAATCTCAGGAGAGAAAAAATGTTTCAATCAGGAAGCTATCTATGTCTCCGCAATCTGAAAAAGCTCAAGTGATTCACAGATGTTACTAATTGTACTAATCAAATGTACTTCTATGTATCTCTCAAGAGTTGCTCCTTACAGGTAGAATTCCTACCCTGCAAAATAATTTGTACTTGTTAAATCACGAGTGTTAACTTTATCCATAAGCTAAAACGAAGCAAAAATGCATGCTTGTTGTAAAAAAAAAAAATCTACAAGGCTGGTTTCCCACATTCACAAGTTTCATGAATGCTCCCAAAGTAACAGTCTTAGACTGTTAAGAGTTTCACAATAATGAAAATTTAGCAGTTAAAGTGTTAAAGTTCTCTATTCCAAACATCCCTTGGTTCCAAAACAGATTTCCCACCTACTTTTGTTACTCACCAGGACCATCAAAAGGCACCAATTGATGTGGAATTTTATCAAAGGCACCTAAAGGGATAATGTATAAATCCTTGATTTGCTTCATGTTATTAGCCGCTACACCATAACGCTTTCGGCTGCTGAAGTATGCAAAGAGCAAAGTGTATGAAATCTGATCCTCTTCCGTCACAGGGGTAAAACGGACCACACAGATTTCCTATTGAGAAGGAGGAGCAGTTTATTTATAATTTATCAACTCTTTCTTAAAACCAGGATTCAGTCCTTACTTTCTGAAACATGTGCCAGAGCAGTGGCTTTCACTTTTTCTCAAATTGTAAAAGACTTTGGCAAAATCTTCAGACAGGTAGCCACACCCAAATGCCTGGTTCTGAGGAGTCCTTCCACAAAGCCAGAATTTATGGAACGAGGGCTGTCCCTGGAGATCACCTGTACAGTGGGTGATCTCCAGGGACACCCTTCCTCCCACAAAGGAAGAAAGCACGGCAGTGGCAGGTCCTCCTAGCGGCGGGGGGGGGGGGGAGGAGGAGGGAGTGCACAATTTCCCATTCCTCCCATTCCATGGCATGATCTTTTGGAAGTGGCCAGTGAAGCTTTTGCAAGACACCAGAAGGAAGACCAGGGTGCTAGAGAGAAGCCATCTCAGCATGTACACTTGGAATTTAAAAAGTGAAGCTCAACAAGCCTTCAAACTTCATGCACCAGAAACAAATTACTACCCACTCAAGGAGAATTTCACATTGCACAAGATTTCAGCTCCTGGGAAATCTCTGAGGAGGGAGATCTCGTTTATCATAGGCTGCCACCAAGTAGAAGGGGAGTCTTCACTCCTTTGGACATTTCTGTTTAAGGCCAAACCAGTGACCTGTCCCGCAAGCCACTTGTGGTTATAAAGCAATCTCAAATGATAATAATTAGAGGTAAGCAACTTTGTTGCTCAGCCATTCAATGCAACGGTCCAGGGCTAATGTGGAAGTCTACAGCATTTGTTCTGAAGAAGGCCAACCTGGAATATGCACACTATATGAAATCAGCGCTTCTTGCAAAAAAATTGTATTGAATCAGACCAGGAGACTAAGCTAAAGTTATGTATTCTCAATGTGCAAAATAATAAACATGAAAAATCTTGTATTTTATTTTTAAGTAAAAGCAAGTTTTAGCTGCCCACCCTGGCATTGTGAAAATATTGCATGAAGACATGCAAAGCAAATCAACAAAAGATTTCAATGTTTTTGCATGGAATGTTTCCATTATTCATATTTGCAAGTCATGTTCCTCTCTTGCTTCCTACTACCAATTCAGTCTTTGTCAAAACCATATAAGTTTTGACATGATATTTTGGTTTCCCTGTGGACCCCCTATACCAGTTCTCTGGATTTCACATATATAGGAAATATTTATTATTTATCTATTATGATTATTCATAAACCACTTACATCTAAAGAGTTCAATGCAGTTTGCACATATCATAAAAACAAAGACTATACTACACAGAGAAGGTTTGCATAAGCAGATGGGTCTTCAATATCCACGAAAAAATAAAGGGTGATGGTAGATGTCTCATCTCAGGCAGGAGGAAGGTCATTCCACATAGTGGGGCACTACTAAGCTAAATGCCCTGCTCCAAATGACTGTGGAGGGGATCTCAGAAGCAGAACCACCACCACATATGCTAAAAATGAGGCATGATATTTATCGCTGGACAGAGAACAGTTTCACTAGCCTTTGTTGTATGAAAAGACTAGTAGTTTCTGTGTTCTGTACTGCATCCAGCACAAATTATAGTGGTAAATTTATGTCAGAATGTAGCAGTGGCATGAAATTCTGGACATCTTGAAAATCAAAGGACATTTTAAGCATCAACTTAAAAAAATTCAAGAAAATTAAGAAATTTGTTTGTACCTTTGTCCCCGAGGCTTTTATTTTGTCAACATATTCCCAAACGGTCTGAGGCGATATTCTGCCACCGACTTGGATACTATCTGGCAAATCCTATGGGGGGAAAAGATTATGGATGTCTCTATTGCAAAACAATACACACTCTTAAAATGGTTTTAATATACACATTAAAACATCCTAGGCCACAGCTAGACCTAAGGTTTATCCTGGGATCATCCAGGGTTCGCCCCTGCCTGAGCACTGGATCCCCTGTGTGTCACCTAGATGAACAGGTTTGACCCCTGGACGATCCAGGGATAAACCTTAGGTCTAGCTATGGCCTTAAAGAAGTTTTAAAGAGGCACAGTTATAAACTTAACCATTTTACAACTAAACTAGAATTACCAGTATACTCTCATGAATCATAACAGAAGACACATTACTTCAATGCAGAGTGAAGGAAAAAATAATTTCCAGTTCATCTGAATGCACAGCATTTTAGAAAATTATACCCAGTAATCCAGTGATCAAAAATGCCAGCCAAAAGTACAGGGATGTTGGATAAAGATTATGGTTTAAACCCATGATACATCTTCTTGTCGTCATCTAACACCTATCGTCATCAGTGCAGAAAGACTGGACATGAAGCATCCATTAAACCAGCCTACCCAAACCTGGTGCTTTCCAGGTATACTGGACTACCACTCCCATCATCCCCAGCCAAGGAAAATGGGAGCTATAGTGCAACACATCTGGAGGGCACCAGGTTAGGAAAGGCTGGTTCAAGCTAATAGGTATATTCCAAACTTTCCTAGGAAAAGACAATGAGCACTTCTTAGACATTTTACCGTGCCATACTCAAAATATTCAATGTCCCTGGTGAAAAGAAAATTCAGAGAGGTTTTCAAAAAATGTTGAAAATGCAATTGAGCACATTACCTCAGTTAAACTTTCAAAAGAGCCAGAGATCGGGTAAGCCTTGATAACAAACTTTGCGACAGATGGCATGTTGATTAAGCCTTTCCAAATGAAGTTCAGACGAGCTAGAAATAGTGTTTCACTTTCAACAGTGCCAGGTGTTTCTGATCTGAAGGATGAGAGTGCGTAAAAAGTAATGTTTACAAGAGGCCTATTCCATGACATGGGGGACGGGGGACAGAAGAAGAAACAAGACAGCCTCTGGAACATTTCACATTAAAAGAAATATATTTATTTATTTATGGCGGCACATCTTAATTACCCACGTTTTAGTTTTTAATGGTTTTTAATGCTTTATGTGTGTATGTTCTATGTTTTAGAAATTTTAAATTTTGTATACTCGTTTTAATCTTAATTTTAGAATTTCTGTAAACCGCCCAAAGAGCCCTGGCTATGGGAGCAGTATATAAGTGCAATAAATAAATAAATAAATAAATATAAATAAATAAATATACCGCCCAATAGCCAAAGCAAGATTAGTACCAGTATCAAGATGTTTGCTTGGATTTTACTACAAATACGGGAAGTATTTGGTTGGAAAGATCTTGAGAATTGATAATAATGATGAAAAGCAAACTAAGATATGCTTTTACCTATAACTGTATTCTTTGAAGGGTCATTTGTGCAGTCAAACGTATGGGTTCTGTGCCTATGCAGAGCCTAATTCGGGATGCTTCTAAAGCTAGAAATAGTATTTCGGCGTGTGCTCCGTTTCACATCTTGTTCAAAGTGGCATGGCTTCCCACTCAGTTCAAACCTCCAACCAACAAAGTGGCTATAAAAATGGAAGCAAAGTGTAGACGTTGCAAAAGAACCCCTGAGACAAGATTAGGAGGGTGGATTGTGTGACTGTACAACTGATCATTTGAACTACAGTTACAGGTATGCAGCCCATCTTCTTCATGATCTCTATGCAGTCCCATAGCAAGATTACTTATCGGAGGAGGGCAGGAGCTAAGAAGCCAGAAAGCAGAGCACAGCCCTTCCAAAGGAGGTGTCCAATCTGGCCCAGATAGCCTGCTGAGAATGCCGAATGAAAGTAGAGGGCTGGAACCATATAGCAGCCCAACAATGGTCTATCACTGTAAGTCCCTGAACACAAGCTGTAGTGGAATGAGCCCATACTGTCTCCAGGTTGGTGAGTTTAGGCAGCTAATACGATAGGTGGATAGTTGAGCAGATCCAGTGGGGAAGCACTGCATGGAGACCGGCTCTCCCTTTTGGGGACCCTCATAGCAGAACAATAGTGTCATGTTTGTCTGAAGCTCCCAGTCTAGTCCAGAAAAGATGCCAATACCTAGCAAACATGCCACAAAGATTCTAAAGGCATGGACAGGTTAGAGAAGAAAACTGGGAAGGTAATGTCCCTGTGAAGGTAGGAAGGGGACACCATTTGCAGGAAGAAGGAAATGTCTGGCTTCAGACCCCTCATTCCTGTGCACGAATAAGAATGGTGGAACATGTCTAATTTATTTGTTTATTTATTGCATTTTTATACTGCCCAATAGCCGAAGCTCCCTGGGCGGTTCACAAAAACTAAAACCATTCAAAGTATAAAACAAACATAGGACCATCCCATCTACAACAGAAATGCAGATGCTGATGTGTTAATCTTATACAAAGCATTACTAAGTGAAGCTTCATATATCAGAGTCACACATTCAAGTCTCTCTGTAAATCTAAGCAGTTTTTAATTTGCACTTCTGTTTGAAACATTTCACTCCTTATTCTTATCTAGAGAATGCAGCATTCCTGCCAAGGTAATACAGCACCTTATTTCAAACTATGTAGTTTATTTATGTATATAATTCACACATAATATTAGCTAGGTAATAAATAGATTATCACAAATAGATTACCTAGAGCTTGAAGTAGAAGCAAGTGCTGGATTTGGCAATTCATTGTCTTCCTCTAATAATTCCGAAGCTAAAATATTTGTTGTTGAAGAAAGCGCATCTGCTATGCTTTCAGCTTCATTGTCTGATGGTTTTCGGGCAACTCCAACTGAAATTTTCACATTTTTCCCAGAAAGGTCATCACTAGGCGGCGCCATTCGACCTTGAAAAGGTAAGTTAGAAAGCTTCAGTAAAGCACTACTCATGCAAGACCAGCAAAAAATATCTGATCACAATATTAAATTACAATTCTTGCTATAACGCTTACAAATCCTGTTGGCTGTCATTAAAAATGCAGGCTTTGAACATTTCTATAAAGGACTAGGCAAATCAAGAAGCAAACACTAATGTCTAAACACGCTAGTTAGTATTACCTATGCAAATTTTACAGTTAAGATCAAACAAATGGTTTTTATGTTGATTTGTCGTATCAGGAGTGGCGGATTCATCTATTTCTTTATCTTTTTCAATCTCCTCCATCTTCTCCACAACTTTAACTGGAGTAGGTTCCTGCACATGGGGAGACAATTTGTTAATACTGCTATATAAAATATTCTGCATTACAAAAAGATAACAATGACAAATGATAACACTGTGCCAAGTAAGTTTCAACTGGCAGAGCAATACTAAGTGGGGATGGGATGTGGGGGGTGGAGGGTGGCAGATCATCCACCACTTCCAAAACTCTGCTGCCTCGTTTATTTATTTATTACACTTATATCCTTCCTTTTTTCCTCCAAGGAACCCAAGGCAGCGTACATAATCCTCCTCCTCTCCATGTTATCATCACAACAACCCTGTGAAGTAGGTTGGGCTGAGAGTCTGTGACTGGCCCAAAGTCACCCAGTCGGTTTCCATGGCCAAGTGGGGACTAGAACCCGGATCTCCCGACTCCCAGTAGAACACCTTAGCCACTACACCACACTGGCTCTCATGCCAGCCACAGCCAGAAGTGGGAGGGATGGTACTACCTTTTTTCATTACTGGCAGTTCTTTTCCCCCCAACATCACCAGTTTCAGTGGGTGAAGCCGTAGGCAAGGATGTAGGCAAGGAGCCTAATTCTGGGGCATATTGGGAGAACGAAGATGTCTAGTGGATCCAAGGTCACCTGACCCTGGAATGCCCAGCTTCAGGGCCTATCCCTGGTGGAAAAACTGCTGGCAGTAGATCTATGCCCTCAGAACTTTCTTCTGGCCTAACAGAGGCCACCAGGTCAAAGGTGCTCTCGCTACCAGCAGAAGGGATTAACTTCCCCATCCTAACACCCTCAAGGTCTGGGGGTTAGGATTGCACTCATAGTTGCAGGAGCCACTATGTACCATCTATACTCTGGAAAAAGTCTGTCAGGGGCCAAAGCCAGCAGAGGGCAGGGCAGGGCCAGAGCCAAAAGTGGATGAGTCACCTTTTTTTATCTTTTTGCCACTCTCTTCTCTCTCTCTCTCCCTTCCTCCCCTTCTTCCTTAATACACAGCAGGCTACTAGGGAAGGGAGTGATTACTCTTGCCAGAGGTCTGAACGGATTGCATGCAGAGGGCTTTTGAAATTAGGCCAAGGGCTCCAGGTTACTCACCCCGGCTTAGGACCACTAGGCAAAAGGAATGTTTTACCTAGTTGAACAAAATCAATGCTTTGCTGGGTTTAAATACACAAGTTTATGTAAATAAAACTAAATTTTACCTGAATTTCTATAACTGCTTCTTGCTCTTTTACTGGAGTCTCACTCTCAATTTCTATTTCTCCTTTGTGAGTAATTTTTGTGATTGGTCGCCTTTCAACTTCTCTCTGTTCTTTTTCAATCATTTCAATTGTCTATCAAGAAACAACAGAGAACAGATTAGCTATACAGCATGAAAACCTATAAAACCACCACCAGAAGAAGAGTTAAGATTTGAAACCCTAAGATACAAAAATAAAGTCTATGTCAGAAATGAAAAATAATATCTTCTTCTGCATTATTTGCTTAGCAAGATTAGTAGGTAGAGGATCTAGGAAAAGTGATAGATAGTAGAGGTAATGATTCAATGGCTGCTTCACTGCCAGAAAGCTATTGGCCCGCTTCAGTAAGAGTGTTAAATTATAGTTTAGTGTTATGTGCATGAGCCTTGGGCTCATGAACTCCTTCCTCACCCTTCCTTGTTCCAGCACAGCCACAATGATAACACTGGAAGCTTTCACTTCTGTTTTCAATTAACCATATTTTTCTGTTATGTTCAAACCCTAAACCATGGTTAATCTCAATTATGGTTTATTGAAGCAAGCTGGCTTGATAAGCCACAGTCTAAAGTTGTCTTGTTTCAGCAAAACACAGCTAAGACTAACCACAGTTCGTCTAGGTTCAGACATAACACTAAACTTAGCATAGTTAAAAAAAGAAGTGAAAGCTTCTGATCTCCTTGTAGCTGTGCTAGAAGAGAGGAGTGTGGGAGCTGACAAACCCAAGGCTTATTGACATAATGATAAACCATAATTTAGTGTTAAATCTGAATGCAGCCATGATCTCCAGTTTCCCTCAGCTGCCAAGGATGGAAAGATTTCTGAAATAACTTTCTTCAGTAGATAGCCAATTATTGTATCAATCATGAACATTTTTAATACTGCCCACAAACATGCATGTTCCAACACTACATTTTGTACACCAGCCTCCCCCAACCTGGTACCCACCAGATGTTTTGGACTTCAACTCCCATGAACCCCAGCTAGCATGGTCAATGGCTGGGAATTCTGGGAACTGTAGTCCAAAACAAAACATCTGGAGGGCACTAAGTTGGAAAAGGTTGCTGTACTCCACAGGATTTCACCAGTGGTAAATATGGGGACAGGCACTGCTCTTCAGTTTATTTTTCCCATATAAAGTTGAAGATCGGCAGATATTCACTCCTTTGAGACAAAGTAAAGCTTGCAGAAGTTAACAGTTCAAACTTGGTACCTGCTACAGATACTGGTGACTCACCCCTCAACAGGATCTACCCACACATATGCACACCAGTACCTTGCCAAATTCATACCTTAATTTCCCCCCTGGAAAACATTCACTTCTATCGGAAAAAATAAAGGGATTTAACTTAGTGATACTACTGAAGAGAGGAAACCAACTGCCCCCAGCCTCCAACCCATGCTGGCCTGGCCTCCACGAATAGCTGGAAGTGGGAAGAGATCTGAAATAAGCTGTGTGAACAGAGCCCACAGGTATATACTTCACCTATTTTCCCCAAAAATCTTTGCCATCTCTACAGGCCTGGCCATCAATTAAGAGCAATCTGCTAGAGAAATACTGTTTCCCCTTTGCTACCTCCTAGCAGTCATGTGAATGATAATTTTACATCAATCAAATTCGTATTTTCTCATACCTTTTTACTAAAAACCATTTTAGATAAGCACATATAAGTTCATGCTCATTTAAAACATTGTCTTATTTAAAATGCACACACTGTGGCTGATGTTTGAAGAAAGAAACCATTAGATTTCAGAGTGGTTGTTAGTCACTACCTGCAACCATCACTTTGGTGACAGAACTAGGACTTTTTCCTATGGGGAGAAGCTGTAGCTTAGTGGTAAAGTACATGCTTTGCATGTAGAAGGTCCCAGGTTCAATCCCCAAGTAGGGTGGGAAAAACTGCAGCCTAAAACCCTGGAGAGCATCTGCCAATCAGGGCAGATAATCCTGGGCTAGATGGATTAATGGACTGACTCAAAATAAGATAGCTGTCTACATTATTTTTATACTCAGCACATACTATTTTTACTCATCTACACACACTGTGATTCGGGGGGGGAAAGTTCCAGCAGCTCAATCTCTATTCTCACCCCTGGAAACTACAACCATTTTTAGAGAACAAACTACATTTTAAAGTACAAAATCTCAGAATTTCAGAATTGGTAGAAACATTCATCAAACAACCTTAGTTCTTTTGCAATCTGAGAGTAAATTTTAAACTCAGAATCCACAGAGGATGGGGGAGATCTAACACAATCTTTGAAATTTGAATAAATTACCACCAGGAAATAGGTGACCTATTAAGTATTTATAGATAAGACATACGTGTCTGTTTTCTCTTTTCCTCCATGCAGCTAATTCTTTGGAAGCCAGTTCTTCTGGGCTCATTCTTATGAGATGGTCTGGAGTAACTTCACCTTTCAATACTCTTTTAAATAGTATCTGGAAGAACAACAGGTAATTAGTTATAGCTAAACCCAAAAAACCACAAGGTTTTAATGTAAATTCAACCATAAAAGCAAGAATGCTAGATATTTTAATTCCACCTGTATGTAACTTTTGTAAAATTGTCCTATGTGCTCTACAATAGGCTTTCCCAACCTAATACCCAACAAATGTTTTGGACTTCAACTCCTATCATCCCCAGCCAGTGTCATCAATTGAAAGGAATGCTGGGAGTTGTAATCCAAAACATCTAGTAGAGGGCATTAGACTGAGAAAGGCTGCTCTACAGAAATTCTGCACCAACATAAATGGCTTTGGTGGCTCTATTAAAGTGTTATGCAGTTTCCAGCAAAGCTACAAGCAAAATTTGTTTTAATATAGTTAATGTTTTTAGAAGTAATAATGTCTAAGCTATCTAAAAGGACATGTCTCTAAAAACTGAGTTTTCAATGGTACTATTTTTCGAGCTATATTGGTTGGGGGAAAATGAAATTCCCCCAGCACCCCCAAAAAGATTTGGAGGAGTGTTGATTTCTCTTTTTTGCCCATAGAATTTGAGCAGAGATATAGCTTCTACGTACTCCCAAAAATGGATCTATAGAATGAACTGGATTTTAAACACATTCAATGTACACAGGGAATGCATATTGCAAACACCAAACAACCAAGTGTTTTAAGCCATGGTTTGCTGTTGGGCTAAAACTCTGGTTGTTTCCCTTTCAGGAACCCAGAATTCTGGGTTCACATGTCACACCAAAAAACCCAGGAACAGGGCATTCCTGGGTTGTTTTGGCAATGGATACAAAGCAGGAGTGTTGAGGCAGCATGCTCACTTGCTCCCACACAGCCTTAACAAATCATGGATTAAACAATGGTAGGCTTCTTTGTATTTAAACTGCTAAACTGTTTAAACTGTTTAATGTGTTTTTATTGTAAAGCACCAAAATGCTGGAAATGGTGAGGTGGCTCTATAAAAATGTTTAAATAAATAAATAAGCCATGAATTGTGTTATGTGCAAACTGGGTCACAGACTTACCGGGGTGGGGGGGGGGGGTGTGCGTGTGTGTCAGGTGGAGAAGGAGAAACAGAAGAAGAAAAGGAACCATGAACATCATAAAGTAAATCATGCTAGCCCCCATAAGAAAAACAAGCACTACTTGAAAGATTTCAGGTTACCCAGGTCAGTATCCAATAGTGCCACTGTGCCTCTGCTTATTCTGTGCCCACAGAACCAATCAATTGTGCAACAAGAAGCTAGTGCTTCCTAAAGTAATCCCAGAAACAGGCTGAAATGCTTGTCTCCGGAACAGGCCAGGCCAGCGGATCTCCCTTCTGCGAGTTTCAGTGACCGGCCCTGATCCAGTAACCAGTGTTTTGACTTTTTTCTGGGATCGCTTTAGGAAGCACTAACTTCCCACTGTGCTAGCAGTGATCCCACCTAAGACATGGGCATTGTTGGATACTGCCCATAGCTAACAGATGACAACATATACCTTGTTTTTTGGATCTTTGAGATTGAATATCAAGCTTCTGTATTTATTCTTGTACTTGGAATCAGTATCCCGAAAAAAGGAAAATAGTTCTTTTTCAATCTTAGTTGCAACTTTTGCTGCTCTTTCTTCAGAAATCTTCAACGTAGAGTCTGCAAGCCTGAAAAATACACATAGGCCCTGTTCAGACAACATTCAGGGCTTTGTGGTTAGCTTAACCATGTTCAGCTGTGGTGAAGACTAACCACGTGTGGAACGCTAGCAGACAACATCATTAACCCTTTTGTAGTTAAGTTTTCCTTAATCACACGCTAAGCACAAACAGGTTAGATGAGCTCCTGAGTCCTCTGAAATCTCCAAACTGTATGCCAGCAGTCCTTGCGCTAGGAGCCCGCCATTTTAGGTCAATCTGCAGTGTCAGTAGCCATTACTTGTATTAATTGGTCCGTAAAGTTAGCAATTCCTGTGCTATATGCCTCACAATAAGAGGGGGGAAGTAAAACAGTAGTAGATTCAATATGCGACCCTTTAAAGTACATTTTTTGCAAGAAAAAGTAAGCTGATAATGCAAAATGGCACCCACAGCCTTCAGCCTAGGCCAGACTGGGCTATTTCGGCTACTCTATAGTCCTACCTCTATTATTTCAGCCCGTTAACTACAGGTGCTTGTCAGATGACATGCTGAGCCACTAACCATGCTGCGTAACAGGGTTAGTGAGGCTGCTCACAATGTGGTTAACAGGTGTGCCTGGTTAAGAAAAACACATCAGATGTCACCGTTAACCATGCTGCTTAACCATAAAACGGTTAACAGCATAGTTAACGGTGTTGTCTGAACGGGGCCACATATATTTTTTTCAGTTAACAACAATGGAAATAACAACTGGTTTGGCGCATCATCCATACCTTTTCTCCAAGATTTCTTTGAGCGACTGCCTAACACTTTGCCTTATCTGATCAGCAGAAGGTTTGGATGTAGAGGCAGTAGGTGGGTGCACATTACTGACTGTTCCTCCTTTCTCTGTTCTCTTTTTCTTGACTTCCTGTTTATCTTGAACACCTACATTAAAATATCATCAAAGTAGCACTGTGAGATAGCTTCATTAACTTGAATTCAAAATCTCACAAGGCTTAAGGGAAGGGATCGTTATGAAATTCCCTCTGAACGAACATGCAATGGGGAAGTAATTTTGAATTACCAAATTCTCTTAACAAAAAGATCAAGGAATGAACTGGTGTACAGGATAACAAGCAAATGTAACAACTTGATAACAATTACACCAGAGTTCTTTAATGGAATTTGCGTCAAGGTATGCAAGCTTCAATCACAGACTCAGAGCGTGTTTTCATGAAGAATTAGTTTGCAAGATTCTAGTGCTAGCATGACAGGGCAACTTGCCCACTTGCCTACAGTGGGATACAACTCCAATAAGCATCCCTTGGACCACCATAAGCAGCTCTCTGACTTGTCACTGCTTGTAATTCTGCATCTTAAAATGATCTACATAACCAAGGAGCCAATTTTCCTAGGCCAGTATGTACACACACTGATTATATACTTTTAACACAAAAAACAATAGTTTAAGAATTCAAATTTGCCATTTCTTCATAAGTTATACTGCATCATCAACAGCAATACATAAAATGATTGATTGATTACATTTATATCCCACCTTTTTTCCTCCAAGGAACCCAAGGTGTAGTACCTAATCCTCCTCAACATTTTAACTTCACGACAACCCTGTGAGGTAGGTTGGGCTGAGAGTCTGTGACTGTCCCAAAGTCACCCAGTGAGCTTCCATGACTGAGAAGGGATTATAACCTGGATCTCCTGATTCCCAGTCAAACACTCTAGCCACTACACCACAACAGTATTTTATTCCATGGATTTATATTACGCTTTAAAATGCCTTTTAAAAAAGGACATTTTTAGTTTTAATTACCTGATTTTGTTGTGCTTTCACTTGAACAAGAAACATTAAGACTGTCTTTATTTATTTTTTCATGTCTGTCTTCTGAAGATCGGCGATGGACTGTAGCCATTTGCCCTGTTTTCCTAATAGGAATTTGCTGCCCTTTTTTCATTTCAGAATCCTTACATTCTGTTAATGCTCTTCCATCACCAGATTCCTGAAACAAATGTTAGCAAACAATAAAAAGAACAATGATTACAGTCCTTTCACATTGTACATCTTAAGTGTGTGTGTGTTCGTAAAACACACTTTTTTTTAGTCAAGACAAAAACATCTAGTGGAAATTATGCGTGCTAAATTCTACTTAAATTCAATGGATTATTTATTTACATATGTCCCATACTTTCAACATGTAGGTTCCCAGGGCAGCTAACAAAGTAATAAGAAACAAAAACAGTACAACAAAAATTAGAAAGGAATAAAACAAAAAATATAAGCTAACACAACAAACTAAAAGAGCAACAACCCATTCAAACAGACAGTAAACCAGAACAGAATGTTAACATGAGCATTTCTTAAAAGCTTGGGAAAAGAAAAATATTTTTGCCTGGTATCTAAAACGTAGTAACAAGAGCACTGACGGGCCTTCTTAAGAAGGGTATTCCAAAGGGGAAGAACTGAAAAAATGTTTTTGCTAGTGCTGTAGCAGAGCTGGATACTGGTCCACGTTCTGTTAATTAAGCAGTAGGGTGACTTCAATGCTCTTTAGTACAAAACCAACAAAAGAACAACACTGAGGAAGAGAAAAAGCCATGGGGTGACATCCAACATTGCCCAAGTAGACTTCTGCTAGACTCTAGCAGCTAAAGCAATGGAACATTCCCTTCCACTCCTCTCTGTTGCAGCTCCCCTGCCCCGACCCAACATCTACTCTGGAAGGTCCATCAATCCCCTGAAGCAGGTTTTGATGGGTGCAGTGGGTTGGAGGGGAAGGGGAAACCCCCCTTCCCATTTTGCTTATGGATGTTGTTTTGTTAACCAGGGACAACTATCAGATTTCGAATGTTAATCGCTAATGTATCAAAACATAATGATATGAAGATTCTTTAGAATCAACTATGTATACACTTAATGTAGATTCAGAGTGCCTTTTCATTTTTTGGCAATTTTTAGATACAGAAATGCATTTCTAAAATTGCAATATTCCAGCAAAATTACAATTTATCTGTTGTTCATATGCTCATATCAACTGAATCTAACCAATGGTACACCTACGGCTGGATGTCAGAAATAAAATCCACAGCTTCGCAGCCCAGGACACCCAAATGATCATCCAGAGAGTGGCAGGGGTTGGAAGAAGTAGCATATAGAGTGGTGTCAGTACCTGGACTGGCATGGGCACGCCAGGGACCACTGGGGCTGATGCTGCTCACTGCAGCAACCTTACTTTCTTCTTTAAGCTAAGCTGGAATCTGTGGACCACCTTTAACCTAAGTCTAGTTACCACATCAAAACAGACAAATAAGTATTCACATTTTTAAAACTACTCCTACTGTTGATATCAAAGGCCTAGTTTAATTAAAAACACTTACAAGTTATTATATTAAAATTACTATAACCTATACAAGGTATACATAGTTAAGAAATAATGTCACTCTTACCCGTTTAAAAATTTTGACCTTGTGCTTCACAGGGTCTTCTCCCTGCCTTGTTTTATTCTGAGGGCACACAGAAGTTTGCTTTGATATGCCAGGCTTCTCACATTCCATTGTTCTACTTTCTCTCGTTGTTTCCAGTTTCACTTGTGCATCCAGCATATTTTCATCAACTAGATCTGGTTTTTTGTCTTCCTCAGCACAACATTTCACACATACATATTCTTTGTCTTCTTCGCTCATTTGCTGTGCTTGAGAAAGGCTCAAACCAACACAGTCACCATGAAACCAGTCATCACATCTACCACAGCCTACCATGAACCTGAAACCAAGGTGAAAAAAATACATTCATTTATTGCAGTTTTCCGCCCATTATCTTGAATATAAAAAGCTACAACATATCTTAAATGTTCTCTCTCACAGAACAGGATTCCCTCAGCTTACAAAATTTCACGTTGAAGATTACATCCACTGCTCCAGCCTTACAACATGGTGTGAGATGCCAAGGTTACCCCAAGATGGGTTTTTGTCACACTAGTCCAGTAGGTTTTGGTATCAAATCAATTCACTCCCATTTGAAACATAGATACTTAATTTTAAATACATCCAGAAATGGAAATAAAAAGTAAGTGAAGTTGTCTAAGGAGGATTACTTTTCTTATAGCATGGAAATGATACAACACAACAGAGGAATTTAAGCACTACCCAACTGCCATAAATCATCTAAATATTTGCAAACAAGGGACCAATTTTGACAACTGGGCACCACCTGACATTTTACATCTTTCAAATATTAGAAATGGCCAGAGCTGCCACAATATCTATGTCAAACGCATGAACAAATCCTTAGAACTTTTGTGAAGTAAAAGTTCATAATATCACTGCTAGTTCTTTCAGTTTCCCCCAATAAATAAAATAATATTGGCCTTTTCATATATATTTTCTCAATATTGCAATCTCCTAATAGACCATGGTTCTAATGCAAATCAGAGGTTTATAAACCTTGATTTTAAGGTCACCTAAAACAAGAAATCATCAATACTTTCCCCTTTACACATGCCAGCAGTTTAAAAGACAACATTTAATCTTTATTCTCTACTGGGTATGCCAGGGCCGGGAGCTACAAACTTGTTAATGGACTATCCTGCTTATTGTGAGTTTCCCCTATAAAGATTTTGAAAATAAAACGGAGGCAAAACAGTCAGGCAAAATTTAAGGTCCGACTTCTCATAGATATGCATTTCTATCATCAAACTACTCTGCTGGTTCAACCACCACAGACAAGGATCTAGAAATACCATATTGTCTATAACACCAAGATGAAAATCCCCAGTAGAAAACACAAATTAACTTTGAAAGTGCTCCATATAAGTTTGAGCAACATTTTTCACAAGCTATACTGTAAATAATTTAAAATATTTTAAGATTTGCAACGTTCAACATTTGATCATACAATAAATAAATAAATAAATAAATGCAAAAATAAAGTCCTTTTGCCAAGAGTTCACTAAGGCAAAAACTTCTTTACAAGTCTGCGATTACATACAACAAGCTCAGCCATTATTTTGTTGCTCCAAGCAATTAAATGTAGTGATTCTAATGTAGATGGGCAAAAGACATTTTTTTTAAAGCTTTAAGGTACAAAAACATCAATATCTGTCTTACTATAATCAGGCCTAACTTACATTCCTCCATCCACTGGTTCTGAAAGCATGACAAGCCTTTTCTAAATACAAAGCAGGAAACCAGTCAGAAAAAACACACACACTAGTTTAATTGTGTGGTCTTCCCATCAATATTGACATGCTAGCATCTAATAATCAGCTGTGTGTTAATTTTGAATACTTCCTCTATATATTTCATTCAGGAGCAAAAAAAAATATCCCAGCTACTTGCTCAGACATACTAACTTTTCAAATGTTTTATAGCTCCCAGTCTTTAATTCTAAACTAGAGCATGAAATGACAGAAAAGATCACAACATCCCAGCCTATTCCTAAACACTTAGGATGAAGCATCTACCCACAGTCAGAACAGCACCCACTAGGACTTCCTCTCCATCCTGCTGTGTGGGTTGGAGGATCCTCCAGAGCAGATTTCAGGGCAAGCGGAAGGACAGGACAGGAACTGTGCATTGCACGAGCAGAAGCACACTCATGCAACGTTGGATGTGGGCCATTGCTTAGCAATGAAGTGATTACAATTGAGTTCACTGCCAAGTAACAGTGTCCATTATTTTAGCATCTATTTAAAAAAAAAAAAAAAACTTCCCAAAATAGTCAGGGAAAACTGGCTTATCTTAGACCAGTAAATGATTGTGTGTGATTTTCATGAAGGATAATGACATTTTATATCACAAAGAAAGTATTCTCAAGAATTATTGCAGCTTTCTTAAATGGCAACATAAAATATGTGTGATAAACAAGTGAAAATGTTATACTTTCAAGGTTCAATATGTAGCATGGTCGACTGGTCAAATGTGGAACCGTAATGTATTAAGAATTGGTGTGAAAAGATGTGTTTTTATCTGTTTTAAAAATCTGATAATTAGAAATGGAATGCCTAAGAGCACATGAAATCAAAATGGGAAAAATGTTCTACATAGGAATTTGAATAAATAAATAAAATTGGAAATTGGCCAAATAAAAAAATGTAAATCATAATCAATGGTCATGTATCTCTGATATATATGCAGTGCAGTGCTTACACAGCTGAGTGAGTGAGTGTGGAGAGAGAGAGAGAGAGAGAGAGAGAGAGAGAAGAGTTCCTTAAAAAAAAAAAGGCTATGAGGAGTTCCTGTCCACATGGGTTTTATGACCAATATTTTTTGGCTTCATAATAAAGTTCATATTTTTGAAATATTGGCTACGATTTTTTAATTGAAAAGGGAATGTTTAATATCGCTAACAATGTACAGACTAGCAATATGAACTAGCATTTGTTCCATGCATTTAACATTACTCATTCTTCTACTGAGCACATCCAAGCGGAATTAAAGGTGCTCTAAAGCAGTGCTGAACACTTAAGCATGACTGCTGATGAATGAAACGTGTTCCCACTCTTGAACAGAAGACAGCAACTGCTATGATCTTTCACTCCGGGATGGCAGCTGCAATTTTGAACAAGCCATGTGATTTATTTTTTTAAAATTAAGATCAAGCCTGAGGCACCTTCTGAACCTGTTTCAACAAAAATGTTGCCACGGAATAGCCAAAAACCAAGGTACTAAAATCAAAATACTAAAATGTTTTTACTATTTCATTGACTATAGAAAAAGCCCAAATATAGAACAGAAATGTTATTGAGAGTTATGTGATCCGTACATGGCTTTAGCCAGCAAATTAGTTTCCACACAGTCAAATGTTGATTAGTCATTTATCTAATTCTTTATAAATAGGCCAGTACTGCAAACTGTATAAATACACCCTTCAGTCTTTGCTACTTAACTTTTGAATTAGTGTTAATGTACTACAGCCTGCTTATGTAAGAATAAATGGGCTTTGTGTTGAGAACTGAATTCTGAACCAATGTACCCAGCATTAATAAAAACAGTCTTCAATAAGGACTATTCGCAACTTAAAGAAATTAAAGTGTATAGGACTGTTATTCATTAACATTAAGAAGCTCCAAATTAAATTTATGACAAATTTAAGTACCATTAACTTCAAGGGGTCTATTCTAAGCATGACTAAGTCTGGATACAACCCATTGTGGTCCAATCAGTAAACAAAAATTGATTTTGTAAGCAAACCAGTTTTCAGCTAGGTTTACTATAGGAACTTTCAACCCTGCAACACAAACATGGACATTGTGTTAATATACAAGCTGATTTAGCTGTACTCAATGGAACAGAAGACTGTGGGGTATATATTCTATCAGTTTATAGAGCAGGATTTATATTCCACTGAAACTAAATGAAGGTACTGTAGAGCTCCATCCAACATTATGTGAGTAGACTTCCACTCATGCACCAGTACTTCCTCCTTCCTCCCAAACATGCTCCAGAGGACCCCCTAATTCTTAAGAGTAGATTTGGGGGGGGAGAGGGGAGAAGCACAGAGAGACACATTCGGATATAACCCTCACTTTACTATGCCTAAAAAACCCACTGGCTATTTTAAGTCTTTGTCAGCATGATAAACAGGATACTAATGTATGCCAACTACAGACATATTTTTTTTAAAAAAAATGAAGTAGGTGTTTCCCAGTAAACAAAGAATATCCAAAATCCACCAGGTTTAAAATCATTTCGCTAGCAGGTAGGACTACTAGCACAATGGGGAAATAGTGCTTCGTAGCGCAATCCAACGAACAACCCTAAACTACCATTTCCAGGATGGGATACATCAGCAGAGCTCCCTTCCCCAGCCTCCGTTGATTTGTCTCATTCTGGAAGCGGTAGTCTAGGATAATTCCCAACTTTCCTGTTGTGCTAGCGGTCCTTCCTGCAAACGCAGTAGCGGTACTGGTTACTGCCCATAAACCTTAACTTGCTTTTCTGAAATCAGTATAAAACTTTGTCCATTAGAGGATGATGTTTTAGTAATGGTATTAGGAACAAAATATAGGTAGCAAGAATGCAGAGCAGCTAATAATAAGGAATGTTATTTGTTAAAAAATGTGGAATCTGTGCTAAATTTCTACACTGGGTGTGTCATTCAGGAAGGGCTGAAGAAAGTTTTAAAGGACCAAAGAATTCTTTTCTCATGGCTTTTGTAGGTGTGTGTAACTGCAGTAGTATTCAGTATTCTGGCCCACTAACACTAAAAGCTCTGGCTGTAGTTTGCTTCATAGTTTGATGTCCAAGCGTATTAGCCATGTTGTAAGGCTGGATTAGAAGATGTACAACTGCAACAGAGAGAAAAGAAAATTGTTTTAACATAT
Organism: Elgaria multicarinata webbii; assembly: GCF_023053635.1. Lineage (NCBI taxonomy): Eukaryota > Metazoa > Chordata > Lepidosauria > Squamata > Anguidae > Elgaria > Elgaria multicarinata. Next base: position 115,026,225 of record NC_086174.1, read on the forward strand.
TAATAATGAGGGTAGGATTAAATAGTTTTAAATGGTTTTTAACTAAAACCAGCATGACGTAACAATGCATCAATTATACACATTAGTGCTCTTAATAAGCTCTGTTTAATAAAAGTTCCAAATGCAGTAAGTTACTATAAGTAGGCAAGGTGTGATGAATTGAGTGCCTATTGTAAATACGAGTAGAGAAATAGACATGTTTAAATACGGATGCCTTTTCTATACACAAATCTCCTTTTAACACATTGGAATTTGACACTCAAAGCAGTGCCCTTAAATATACCAATGCAATGTCCAGACTATCTTTTTCAAATAAACCACCACTCAAGTGGAACGTTAGCAAACCAAAGTATTTTGCTGGGTAGATGAAAAACCCTTACTAGAGTAATACTTAAAAAGAATACACCAGTCCAAATTCACTTTATTGAAAATACATATCATTGCTTTAAGATTGCTCGTACTATTTAATGAAGCCAGCTGCACAGGATGGTAATAATACAGGACATTATCTATTCATTTATCAAATAGCAGCATATTTATGAATGATAATTTTACGTTGGTAAAATATATACATACAAATAAAAGTTATTCTCCATTCTCCTTCCCATTTTTCTATAGGAAGCAGGTTTATATAAAGATTTGGGAACGTCTATGCAAGATGACAACTGAATTTTCAACTGAATTTTTAAACAAGCAACCCTGCTAAAGCCATTTTCAGACACCCTTTAACATATCTAAGGTTCAGCTGTACAAAATACAGATAGATAGAACAATGCATGTTAACATATTTTGTGCACCTTAAATTACATTAGCTAATATCTGCAAAAAATGTATCATTTCTGTTTGTATAGATCCACGGAACTAATTTCGAAGACTAATAAAAATAAAGGATGACTATACCAACATTTTGGAAATATATGTAGTTAACAATATAAAGATATACTGCCAATCCATCACTGTATACCCAGATGAAATGGAGTAGCTGTTGTGGGTGGGCAAACTCCATGCGTGCATACATCAAGGCTAATGTTTATACAATAGATTCCATCATCAGGATGCAGTTGTAGGATTTGGTTACTGTCAGGACAACTTGAGCCTCACATTTCAAACATGCACCGAATGGAAGGAAAATTCGTTGTTTTCAACATAAGTTAAAGGAAAATGTAGAACAAACCAGGCAAAAAATATACTAATTACATGTGGCATTGCTCTGAAGACACCTAACACTTTCGTATTTTATATATTTTTCTTTAATAAAGAAGTATACAGTAGTTATGAGGATCAGCAAGAATAACCATTGATGCAAAAGTCATTTAGCTAAAATCAATGAGTTCAAATTAGTATTAAAGTACATATTTGACAATTATGATTTCCACAGATTTTTCTTCAAAGTTTTTACATTTAGATATGTAATGAGATGACTTATAAAATGAAATGGAAAACTACGTTGCCAGCTACAAAGCAAAATTAATCATAATATACCAATTTAATAATAGCAGATTTTAATGTTGCTGGCATAATTCACAGGATTGGATCCAGATTTAAGCACATCCAACAAGGCTGGTGGAACTGAACTTTCCCTGTCCTCTCCTCCTTATGGCAGCCCCTCTGCTCATGGAAGGTGCCTCCACCCAATTTTGGGAGACCCCACCTTCCCCCGTACCACAGCTTACCCCATTAAGCAGGGTCCCCAAACCTCTCTCCAGCATTTTGGGGGGCTGCACAGACTGCTGTAGGAAGGGGATCACCTTGTTGCACTTGCTTGAAAATCTGAATCGAACTCATTTCTCAAGTTCACACACGAGTTCAAAGAAAGCATTTTTTTCAGCTTCCTAGCACCACTCTGGTATTCTATGCTTAAAGTGTAACAAAAGTAAGTGAAGTATCTAAAATGACTTAAATTTTTGGATTGCTGTATTTGTGAAATATATAGAATACAACTAGTAGCACTACATTTATTATTCATACGATGAAGGCAAACATTGGGAGTTGTGTTGTAGCAGTTTTCAGAGCCTTTCCAATTAATCTGTTGGGTCGGAGGCTGCTTTTACTCTGTTGCTGTTGTGTTTTTAACTATTTAATGCATTTGTTTTATTATTGCTTTTATCCACTTTTATTAGTGATTATAAGCCACTTTAAGTACTATTTTTCGTAGAAAGATGGGATAGAAGTGAAATAAATCAATAAATAAACCTAGTTGAATTTTTATATACAAATCACCTCTGCCAAGCTTTCAGTAATTGCTGATGATGAAATAAGATACCAGTCACAACGGTAATTCTGAAATCCAAATGCCTCATAATACACTGGATTGACCCAGGCTTAGTTAGCTACACTTAGGTCCCATTGAAATCAATGGAACGTAACCTGTGATGTTTTTGTACTGATTTCAACAGGACCTAAGTGCACCTAACTTAGGATGCAGGCAGACCTATCAATATACACTTACCACTTACATGAATAGGATTGTGCTCTTAGCCTGGTTCCAATAGTGTCTTACACTCACATCTGTACTCCTAGAAGAGTTATTTGTTCCCACCCATATTTATTACAATAATAAAAATTATTAATCTATCCTCATCATTCTTATCAAAGGTATTTTGAATGCCATGTTATCCATAACAAGAGGCTCCACATGAGTAAATCTGCTGCTGGTCCCAACATTGCAACACTTACATGGCTCCGACTCTGAACTCTGCACATTTAATGAAGGTCATAAAGGGGAGCCCACTGTACTTCCAGAGATTCCTCCATATGACCTGGAGTCCAACTGCATAGATCTTTTGATCAGCCAACTTCCAATTCAGATATTCACTCAATGGCGACAACTTGGTGGTGGGCAGCAATTTCACCCTGCTATCCTTTAATCACATGATGCTCCTCCATGTGGATAACATGAGAAGGGAGCAAAAAGGCAGAAGCATCAACAGCTTCCCTATCCTCCTCCCAACAGCCCCCAAACAATAGACTCTGGGGTCCCTCCCAACTTAAATGGAGCCCATTTTGATAGTGCTCGGAGGGCTGTCGGGGGGAGGGGGAATCACCCTCCTCTTGGAGCCACAAACAGAAGCAACAGAGCTCTTTGTATAAATTTGGGGCTACCCAATTTATCACAAGTGTGGTTGGGTCCAACTTTAAAAGCAAAAAGGAATGTGCAGGTGAAGATAGCTACACCCTTTCTTCCCACCCATGGCTTACTTTCCCAAAGTTCAACACTCAAACTCCCTTTTCTCCCTCAGGCAGGCTCCAATCTCGGAAATGAACCCAGCTAGGAGAAAAATATGTGGGTTCCCAAAGTGCAAAGAGATATTCCATGAGAGAGAGGCCTTAGCTAGACCTAAGGATTATCCCAAGCAAAAGGAGGGGTCATCCCTTCCTGCTCCCAGGATCCTGTGTGTGTGTCATTTGGATGCACAGAGATGATCCCAGGACAATCCCGGGATATAGGCCTGGTCTAGCCATGGCCAGAGAGAGGGAGTATTCAATCCTATTCTTTCACTCACCTCTTTTGTTCTTCAGATGAACCCCCACCCCTAATTTGTATGAGACTGGGCAGACCTAGGGCTTAAACAAATAGCCTGCCACCATCAGACCTTGCTTGAACTTTAAAGGCACAATGTAGATGTAAAACTCCCGTTCTAACCACATCTAGGAGAGTGGAAACGTTATGTCTGAACTAGAACTTCAGAGTATGACCAAGATATGATCAAGTATTTTAATATGTAGTAGGTTACTGATATTTGAAAAAACAGGAATCTATGGCCTAGTTAATATGTAACGCTAACCCATGGTTTATTTAAAACATGGTTTGTTACTCTACCCAGAGTTTGGAAGACAATTGCACAAACCACAGTTGGTTTTCTCATTCCCGGGGTTGTTTCCCTCTTCCTTTGCCTGGTCCTTCCTTGTTTCCCAACTGCCTTTCCAGCACTACAACACTGGATAGTTTTTTGACTGCTCTTGCCCACTGCCTCTGTACCCTAGCGAAACAATCCATAAACTCACAATTCAGGGTTTGCACTTAATGATAACCTATGGTTTAAACAACCCACAGTTCACAACCCAACACTAAACCGTAGGTTCTCTTCGTGCAGTTTTCATGGTTAACAACCCTCTGTTAACCCATACTTCCGGGCTGGCACATGATTCAACAAACCATAGTTAATTAAATTAACCATGCTTAATGAAACCATGGTTTGTCGTTGCATGTGAACCAGGTCTCAACCACCAAAAAAAATCATCCAATATTTTTAATCATGGAAATGATTAACATCTAATTTCTAACATTAATGTTTTGTGTGCAGGATGTGGTCTGAAATTTGACAGCAGTGTTTTTCTAAAAATGTATTGCTTCATAAAATGTATTAGTAAAATAACAATTGAGTGTAACCCAGCAGTTCTGGGAAAAAATCAAATCTGTAATATTTTTTCAGGTGACTACCTCTAATGAAGAATCTATCTCATGCACAGATCTTTACGCAAGTTCAGATAATATCTTAACTATTTTGCCCCATTAATATTTAAACAATGCAATGAAGATTATGCCATTGAGTCATCATGTTCTAAAATATTTACACGTATTCCAATAAAAATAATTTTCAAGTTGAGTGTTGCATTTTTTTGAATATAAGATTTTAAAACATTAAATGCATTTTATTTCCTAACCAAATACGAGTATAGGCATTTTATTTCCTAATCAAATGTTTCAATTCAACTACCTTTGGGTACAGGAAAAGAAAAGCATCTGTTGAGATATTTATGTAGCAGCCTTCCCCAATACGGGCTACTCCAGAAGTTTTGGCCTACAACTCCCAGCATCCCTGACAAAACATTTGACAGGACCGAGGTTGGAGAAAGCTGTTATAAATTATGTATAATGATAAATCATATAAAGTTATTACAATATACTTTTTTAAAGTTTTGTTTACTAAATAGAAAACAAACATTAATTAAATCTCAATCAATTTAGGACATCAGAGAACATTCCAGTCAATTTTTTCCAAAAATCTGTCCCAGCAAAAAGTACATAGTTCCATGAAACAAACACCATAATCATTATCCAAAAAAGACCATTCATGATCTGTAAGCCTAGTATTCAGGCAGTTGGGACTCTCAAATATTTGCCATTGCAGCTCCCACAATAGCCAGTGTTCAGCTTTGACTTTTACTAGAACTAGAGAAGGAAAAACTCCAGAGAAAGCTCTACCTGGTTTACTGGGCTGCACTCTGAAACACATGTGCTAGGAAATGTTTTCCACAGAACTCAGCAGGATTTACTTCAGAGTAAGCATCATGTCAGACTATTTCACTGGTGTAAGTCATTTCCTTTAATTCCTGCCCATGACCATTTTGTTTACCCTAATTCCGCCCCGCCCCGCCCCGTTACAAGCGTAGCTAACGGGCATTCTGATTGATATGCAATATTACAGATTAAAAACTAGTTTAAGGAGTCCTTTTTGTGTTTAATTTGAAAAAGATAGTCTGGGTCCTAGACTGCAGGACATGAGAAGCATATTTTGTATTACAGAAATATTTTAACAACAAAAAACAACATCTACAAACGCACACACACACACACACACACCTGTTGCCATGTGGCTTTCTGCAAAACCCACACTGCTTACTAGGTACCCAGAGACTTTTGCTTTCACTGGGATATAGGTGTTCCGAACTCTCTCGTTTTATAGTAGAAATATTATCTGGAATGAACAGTGGTGGCTCATCAACTGAAAGACTTTTGCTACTTCTTCTCTGACGAGGCTGAAGACTCTTTTCTAATTTTCTGAGTTTCAGTTTTTCTTTTTCATCCTCTTTCAAATAATCCACAGGTGTCCCTGCAGAATCTTTTTTCCCTCCTTCTTCCTTAACGCAATTATTCGTTTTAAGAAGTTGGTGTTTCTGTAATTGCTTCTGATTGTGGTGTGGCAACTGCCCCAGCTTAGGATGTACTGGTCCCGACACCAAGTGTGTGCTATCTTTTGAGCCAGCATGACGGCTGAAGGACTTGTCACTCGCTCGGTCTGTTGACAACTTCCGTGCCTGTGCTGGGATTTGGACCCGTGGAATGTTTTTCCCCAATGCATGGGGCTGCTTCTTTAGGGCCCCTCCAGAGTCACAGCTCTGGGCCTTCACATCTTTATCTGCATGTTTTTTCTTAACTTTCACTGGCTTATGAGAATGCTGGAGATCCTCCTGCTCTTCTGCATGACGTTTCAGACTTACTGAAGAGTGAATGACAACACCTGGAAGAACTTGTGTTTTAGTATGTACTTCTTGGTTTATGGAAGTTATTTTTTGTTGGGCAGCTGTAATTTTATTTTGCTTAGACTTGGCATGTTTGGCCTTCACATTTTTTATACATTTTGATGAAGTGCTAGAATGCCCATCTTCTTGCAATCCTAGCATCTCAGATTCTGCCATTTTTACATTGTCAGCCTCCTGATGTACAGCTTGGACTGGAATGTCTTGAACTGTATCACCTTCTAAAGTATTTTTTTCTGATTTGGAAGAAGTGGTATCAATGTTTTTCGAATCAGTCTGACCAAGATCCATGCTATCCAAAGGAAGATTGGCTTTCAACTCAGCTTTTTTAGAATTATCTAAAGGCTCTTGTTTGTCTTCTTCTGGTAAGCTAATTTTATGAGCAATGTCCCTGCTAGCTTGTAAGCCTGAGCTGCCTTCAGGTTTTCCATCCATGAAGTTGGACTGAACTGTAAGGGTTTCCTGAATTTCACTTGCATTCTCATGAGCTGTGGTAACAAAAGGAATATCAGCCATTCCAGTTCTCCTGCTTTCATCAGCCATCTTAGTTTCATTCAACTCTTTCTCTATTTTACAGTCTACCTTTTCTTCTGAAGGTATTTCAGATGTAAATTTATTTACCACCGTTTCATCCCCTTCCTTTTTAAGTATATTATTATTTTTTACATTAGCCTCCACATGAGCAGATGTTGCCAACCCTACTCCAACAGTATCACATTCACTTTCTACAACTTCTGACCCACTTTCCATTTCTTTAGTTGGGGAACTGGTTCCTGGTAAGTGAGAAGAATTTTGTTCTTCATGAGATGCTTCCTCTATTTTTGCCTGGTTAGGAATTTCATGTTCACTATCTGCTTTCACTTCATCAGATTTTGTACAACAAGCAACCCACTCTGAATTGCCTGAAGGTGGTGGTGGTTCTGTTGCCTCTTCTTGTTGGCAAGATTCATTATTAGTCTGCTCAATCTCTTTCGAATGCTCTTGGCTATTACCATCTTCCTGTTTAGTCTGCCCTTTATCCTGCTGCTTCAGTCCTCCCTTTTGGGTAGTCTTTGCAGTTGATTTCTTTGCGGTAACAGATGGTGAAGCATTTGAACGCTTGGCTAGTGTACTCTGGCGCAGACTTCGTACTGGTTCTGTTAGAAGAAAAATAAAGAGATTAGTACTTTTATTCATCCTCTGAAAAATAACAAAAAAAAATTGCTTATTCGTATACATCCTATGAAAAGTAACTAAAAAAGTTAGCTTATTGTACAATTTAACACAGTATTTTAAAAGTTGATAAGTTGGTCTTAAACACATGTTCATGTTAGGATATGGATAGTTTCTTCATAAAATACACATAGTATCTCTACAAGCTATTATCAGAAATCAAGAAGTTTGGCTCTTGAAGATTTTCAGTCACTGAAACAAGAACACTACAAAAATGTTATATTATAGACTTTATATTAAGCAAATGGAGCTTTTTGTGCTACTTTTAAAAATCTCTGTTTGAAAATATATATCTTCTCTGAAATATAAACTGTTATTGTTGTTGTTGTTGTTATATTTATTTATATCCTGCCTTTTTCCCAGTACTGGGATTCAAGGCGGTTTACAAAATTAAAACATGTACAATTAAAACATATAAATATAAATTTACAAAAGTTAAAACAGAATTAAACCTACAGTAAAACTAAGCACCATTATAGCTCATATTAAACCACCCAGAGAGCTTCGGCTATGGGCGGTATATAAATGTAATAAATAAATAAATAAAAGTACATATATATTTGTACAGAACTAAAACAGTGCTACAGCTTTATTTAACAACTACAAAGCTGAACAGAGGGAAATACACATTTCAATTTTGCTGTCTCAATATTACTCCTCTTTCAGGTGTTGCCTAGAATGCTAACTTGCCACCAGCTATTTAAAGCTGACTTCTATGGGAGTTAGTTGTGTCCAATTAAGGAAGCACAGGATTACTGCTAAACAGAACTTTTCAAGAAATAGCCAATAAGACCAATAGCTTCCTAGCATACTAATAATTCCTGAATATTATGTGAAGAATGTTGAAGTCAAATAATAACTCGATTGCACTTAAAATATGAATTCAAAGCATTAAGTAGTAATAAATTATAAACCCAAGAAGATAAAAGGTATAGAATTGTTTTGATATTTGAATGGATTCACTCAACCATGAATCAAGGTTCTCAAACCATACACAGAGTAGTCCACACTAAGCAAAGTGCACAGAATATCCAGCTGTATATGTGTACTTGTTATTAACAATTACCTTGTGTCATTAAACGCGGAGATTTTCTTGGTGATTTAACTGAAGTCCCATCCATTTGGTCCCTCAAATTCCTGCTAGCCGAAAGATCATCTTCATCAATGGTACTGCGGGAAGTTTCCTTAACTCCATCCATAATATCATCAAGTCCAACAACTAAACAAAAAACAAAAAAAACAAAAAAATCCTAAACCTTAAAAGTAGCTATTCAGTTAGCAGTATCATGAAAGCAGCTGGGAAACTTCAAGACTAGCTAAAAGAAAATGATGTGTAATGGGGATAGGGGCAAGGGAGTTAACAAAAAAAGGTTAAAGGCATGATTAGGAAGCATGATGTACAAATTTCCCACAAGATAGGTAAAACAAGTGGTCACCCAGAGCAGTATATTTCTCATACATGGTCCTCGAGAAAGAGAGTCATAGCCACTTTTAATGGACTCACATTTTATTGATTTGCCACAGGAAGTTCTCAGTCCTTAAAGGATCAGCTGTCCCCTCACTGTCCCTTCCCACCTAAGAGAAAGAGAATTTAACAATGGAAAGAGCTGATCCAAAAGTGACATTCTCCTTTATCTATATAATTGTAGTAGCTTGTTTTTAGACTTTAAATCTAGAACATGTTAGTCTGCATCTGCAGCTTGGTAACTATCACCTGTTAAACTTCCAGCCATAGTCTAAGAACCACTGCTTAAGGCTGAAGTCGTATGCACACTTAACGGGAGTATGCCCCATTGGACTCAGTGGAATTTACCTCCATGTAAATATGCTCGGGCTTCATGTCACACTGATAGCCCTCACTAAGGCCAGTTCACATGTGAAGTGTGCACGCGAGACTTGCACAACTTGTGATCTGCCAAACTAAACAGCCCACCTGCCTAGAATTTGACATTCCCTTGGTTTTGCAATTCCAGTCAAGCCATAAAATCATCAGATTTAGTGATCCCTGGTGAGCGACCAGTAATGGAGGCCTGGTGTACAGCATCAATACCAAAACGCAGCCTGCGTGTTTATTATGATTCAGCAACACAGTTCCCAGCCAATGTATTCAGATTACTCAGTATAGAAAAAAATGTTGAGCATATAGGAGGCCTAACCTGTGGAAAAGCAAGAATATGAAGGCAGCATAATTCTATACCAGCAGCTATTATTCGTCCAAATAATAGAGTAGATGGACTTAAATTAAGGTGATTTAAAATTAATGATTTAAATAAGCCTTCCTCCAACCTGTGACCTCTTAAGATATGTTGGAATACAACTCCTATAATCCCCCCAGGGCGGTTATGGAAGTTATAGTCCGACATATACTGTTGTTTTATACTGTTGTTTTTATATTTTTGATGGTTTTAAATTTTGTATACTTTTTAATGTTCAGTGTTTTTAACTTTTGTAAACCGCTCAGAGAGCTTCGGTTATGGGGCAGTATATAAATTTAATAAATAAATAAATATCTGAAGGGCGCCAGGTTGGGGAAGGCCTATTTAAATCATTAATTTTGCAAGAAAATGGCCTGTTTAAATCTTGAAATCTTGATTTAAATCACCTCCCACTGAAAATTCCTCACGTATTTCCAAAGCAATGATACAAATCAGTCCACTGACTAAACCACATTTACATCTAAATAGGGTGGTATTTGAACTGTACATGAGGAGATATTTTGTTTTTGTTTTTAAGGTAACTTGACCTTTACTAATTTTAGAACATGTTACAGCAACCTTCCCTAACCTGGTGCCCTTCAGAAATTTTGGACTACAACTCCAAGCATCCTTGAACCCTGGCCATACTGGCTCAGGATGATGGAAGTTGAAGTCCCAAACATCTGGAGGGCACCAAATTAGAGAAGCCTGCATTACAGAATACTCTTGATTATATGGGAAATTAAATGAAAATGCCTGACTTAAATCCAATGTAAAGCAAGCAAACATTCTCTTGTACAACTGGAGTTTTCCTTCCCCTCCTCCCCTCTGCACTCCCCCACACATTCCCAAACCTCTGGAGCAGACTTGGGGGCATACAGGATGGGGGGGAGTGCAGGGGAGAGATGATATTTGCTCTACTACCTGTGTCTGTTCCACTGGAGGAAGGACACAACTGGATACAAACCACGATGTTTGACAGGTAGAATGCAAATTTTCGTATCTGAAAAATGATCAAATTGGTTCTTCATATACACAATGAACCCCTTCACTTAACTCAATGTACCTGATAGCAAGCATTGGTTCGGTTTAGAGATTTACTGTAGCACTAACACACTTACATTCGGATTTAATATTAAGAACAAGAAGCTTCATATTTACAAAAAAACAAAACAAAAAAACCCATACAAATCTGATTTAAATTTTAAAGAATCATCAATTGTATACACTGTTCTAAAAATGGAAAACCATCTTATTGTGATAAAAACAATCCCACTCATTATTATCATAGAGTTAGAGGGACCTTATAAGGCTGACCTGTTCAACCCCCTTTTGAATGAAGGAAACCTAGAGCATCCCCAATAGATGGCTATCCAGATACTGCCAGAAGACCTCCAGCAAGGGAAGTCACCCGCCCCCAACACACACAAACAGAGAGAAACTGGTTCCAATGGTAATGCTCTCAACATAAAGAAGATCTAACTAATGTTCAACCAAAATCTATCCCTTAACTAATTAAGCCCATTACATCTAGTCCTGCCCTCTGGGTCACCAGAGAACAAATCTTTGCACTCTTCTATGTGACAGCCCTTCAGTTATTTTAAGAGTGCTCCTGCCCCTCAATCTTCATTTCTCCAGTTTAAACATACCCAGTTCCTTCAACTTTTACCTCACAAGACTCATTTTCCATGCTACTGACTATCTGAACCTGTTCCACTATATCTATATCTCTTTTAAAGTATAGCATCCAAAACTGAACACAATCCTCCAGTGGTGGTCTGACTAGCACAGAATGCAGTGGAACTATTACTTCTTGTGACTTGAAAACTACGGTTTCATTAATGCAGCCCAAAACTACCTTAGCCTTTTTTGCAGCCACATCACACCGATAACTCATCTTCAGCTTGCTCAGAACTTTGCTTTTGTCGGTTGAATTTTATTTCTTTAGTTTCATCCTAATTTCCCATTCTACCAAGGAGATTTTGAATCTTACTCCTGTCTTCTGAGGTATCAACTATCCTATCCCTCCCAATTTTGCATCATCTACAATTTTTATAAAGTTTTCCTCTACCCCTTCATCAATGTCATTGATAAAACACTGAACAACAGTACCAGTCCCCAACCAGTGACCAGCTGCACCCCATTCAAAACCTATCAGTTTGGTGAAAAACCACTGATGAGCACACTCTATGTGTTTCCCAAATAGTTGTGGATCCACCTAATCATCATCACCATATAGCCTTCATTTAATCAGTTTGCTAACCAAAATATCATGGGAAATTTTGTCACATACTTTGCTGGAATTAAGGTACATTCCATCCATATCATTCCCACAATCTACTAAGCTGATCAAAGAAAAGTACTGCCAAAGCTATTCTTGCTTCTATTAGCTTCTGTACAATCAAAGTGCTTCCAAATCCATTCCTTTATCATTTAGTACCTTCACATATTATCAAAGTTAGCTGGACCAATTGATCTATAGTTTCCCAGGTGCTCCATTCGCTCGTTTCTTGAAGACTGGAGCAAAATTTCCTATCTCCAGTCATGTGGACAGTATGTAAGCAAGTAATTCACCTGGCCCTGAAAACTCATTTAAGATAGCTAGGTATTCCCTGTCACACTGCTTATTCAATTCCCCTTTTGGGGATGCCTTTTCCTTTGTCACCCGTTAACACTGCACTATTCTTACTAACACAAAGCACTGCCATTTTTTCCTCTTATTTTGAACATATCTGAAAAAGTATGGGGGGATTACTCTTAGCATCTCTTGCTAGATTCAGCTCTTTCTGAGGTTTAGCTTTCCTGACACTGTCTCTACAAGTTATTTAAACTCATCTTTACTCGCCCTTGGTGACATGTTATTCCTTCCATTTCTTATATGAGCTCTTTTTAAAATTATTTTCAGCTTACCACTAAGCTTTTTCTGCAGCCACTCTGGCTTTTTCAGATCTCCCCCATTTTCTCTTTCTCTCATTGAAACTGCTTGTGACTTTAGTAATTCCTTCTTGGGTTCTGTTCACCATCATAGTTAGTACATTCCCATAGAAAGGATATAATGTATTTTAAATAACACAATCAAAATGGGTTTTTTAGCTTATGCTCTTTTCCTCCTATGGCTCAGTTCAGACAACACATTAGTCAACGGTGGACTATTCAATCAACTGTTGTTTAAATAGTCCCATGTTGACTAATGTGTTGTCTGTTGGGCAAAAACAGTTGGTTATTTCCAAAAAATAACCAACGGAGATAACCAGCAGTTTGCAGTGTTACTTTTCTGCACAGCTACTGATTATTTGCCCTGCCAACAGAGTCGCGAGGCAAGAGCAGCAGAAACTCCAGCCACTCTAGCCCAGTGGAGCTCCATTGGCAGGGAAAATAATCACATGCCGGCAAGTGCTTGGGGAGCCCCTGATCGTCCCATCCCTGGGTGGGGCAGCATGATCCCTGGTTCCCACACGCTTCCCAGCACGGGCACATACTGTCCCCCGAGTGGGACACTGCTGATTACAGTGCCTGTGTTCCCAGGAACATGCACATCCCTTGTCACCACCACTCCACCTTCCAACCCCTTCCATCCCCTCGAGTTGATCCTCAAATGTATCACAGGGCGGGGAAGGCGAAGGATGCCTCCCAACTATGGGAGAAATCCATCTGCTGATATTGGAGTGGGAGGACACAAAAAGATCCGAGCTGATGCTTAGATGAGCAGAAGGGGAATCCTTTGCTGAGGCAGGAGGGATGCAGGGAATCGGATGCGCAAGCATCCCACCTGCCTCAGCAGAGGATTCCCCTTCTGTTCTCACGAATGGGGACCTAGAACGAGCACTTTCGGGAAATATCTCTATACTTGACTTCATATCAAGTCATTTCCTTTTCCACACTTTGCTTTGGCAAAAGACATTTAAATGCAGTACTCCTGTTAGTCACCTCCTTGGGCAAATCAATTCTTCTGAGCAAGAGATTTCCAAGATCCATTGTTGAAGCTGCTCAGTAACACGCAAGTAAATGCATACTGCTAAAATTTGGGGGAAATTAACAGACATTTTGTTAATAACTGAATTAATTATTCACATAGTTTACTGTTGTCTGTAAATGAACTAGACCAGTAATTCAGTATTTTCTAGTATTTAGTTTTCCAATTGTCTGATATTTGCATTCAGACTCCATAAAGGGCAGTCTAAACTGGAGCCATTTTGTGCCCCACTTGCAAAATCCCACTTTCCTTCCCTCTCCCCACTCTGCATTTCTTGAAACTGCTTAGCAGGATCAAAGAAAAGAAGACACTCCTTTCCCAGTTGGAAGCATAACTCCAGGGTTTCAGGCAGGGTTCATACCCAATCGTGCCTGGAATTGCCAGGGATTGAACCAAAGACCTTCTGCTTGCAAAGCATGTATTTTGCCACTGAGCTGCAGCAGCTGATCTGGATGCCCAAATTTCAGTGGCAGCCAGGAATCTATTTGCACAGCCCAGGCTAGTGTGCCATTGCACCTGTTTTTAAATTCTAAGCCTTCAGGCAGAGAATATCTTGTTTGTATTGATCTAACTGTAGATCTAGGAGTCATTTTGGTCGACGTGTGGAACAAGAGCAACAACAACTGGACACAATCAAGGAAAAAAATGTAACATCTTTGAAGAAAAGATAAGAATAGGGAGCCAGAATATGTTGGAAATGTTGTAACAATGGGCAATTTAAAACTATCTGAAAACTGCCTGCATAAAATGCACGTGGTCATGGCGAAGTACCAACTTTATAGATTTACTAAATAATTATGCCTTGGAACAGCTAGTCACAGACTGAGTAGGAACAGAGGCAATTCACAGTTTAAATGTGAATCTGTTTCCAGATTCGGTGGGGAGGGGATGATGCCTATTAAATTGCTTGAAAACAATGGCAACAACATTAAATTCAACATATACATAAGAGAAAAATTGCCCAGAAAGTAAAAACACAATCAGATTTCATTTCAAAAGGAGGAATTTCTCATGACAATTATTAGTTAAAAGGGAGATACAAGATACAATAGAAGGGGGGATCTCTTCAGGAAACTCAGAAGTTATTTAAAAAGAGGCTCATACCACAGCTCAGGAAAGGCACAAAACAGTCCAAAATGATGCCAGATTCATTAAGTTATGGCGTCAAGAACCTACGGAATTAAATTCCATTAAGTACTAGAAATCTTCCCCAAACAAATGAAACAGAGAAGACCACAAACTCTGGTAAAAAGAAAAAGAGAAAATAAACTAATTAAGGAATGCTATGAAATTTAAGCAAATAACTAACTAAATAAGTAAATATAATACCTCAGAAATAGGAAACTAGCCAGAAAGGTAATGAGAGCCTGGATGATGATAGTGATGATGAAGAAGAAAAAGGAATACTGAAGGACAGGCAAACTGCCAAAATAAAAAAAAAAGGTGCAAGAAATCTGTTTTCACTGCAGAGTCTCGCCTGAACCATTGTTTTCTGGGAGTATTTCTGAAGAATGGTAATAATAATAATAATAATAGTTTAAAAAAAGTCAAAAGGGCTGGATGGCATTTACCCAGGAATTCTTTAAGGTCTCAAGTGTAAAGCTGTTGATCTTTTCCCTAAAATACCTGCTTAAATTGGCTCCTTTCCAGTTCCTCCTTTATACTTTTTTTTTTAAAAGAAATTAGGATAGTGGTGGTTTTCCAGGAAATTATAGGCCTATCTTTCCCAAGGATATTGGTGAAAACATTAATAAGGCCAGAGCGCTTTCCAGAGAAATCTGGCTGGTCACTATCTGTCATATCCACAGAGAGGTGGGTAAAAACAACCCAAAATGCATAACAACTACTTTAAAATAAAAAAGAAAGCATACTATTATTTCCACATAAAACAGCAATATAATTAATTCTATTCTTTCTTCAACTATTGTCTGCTCAAATAATCATAGTGAAAACTATCCAAACAGGATGAACTGATTTTAAATCAAAGGAGAAGGCAAAATCCGACACTGCACACCGACTCATTGACCCAGTTTGCATGATCACTGTGGGTTAAACAAGCCACAGTGGCTCATTTAAGCAACGGCAGGTGGCATTTGCCTTATCACCCACCAAGGTGTGGCTTGTTGTGTCATCCAAGCTCAGGCAGCATGGCTTCTCGGAGGAGAAAACAACCCTCAAATAACCCACATTTTGCCCACCATAAGAAACTGTTTTAATGCCTATATCGGGATTTCTTTCAAATCTAATGATGGACAACAGCATATGAAATTGTAGGAGCTAACGAATTATTGTTGAAATAATGAAGATGGATGCATTTCAAGCAGACTTTTATGGAACACGATAAAGGAAGTAATGAGGGGGCATTGTATAAAAGCTGGTGCAATTCTGAAAAAAAGAAGAGAATTGGCTGGGGTGGATATCAAATAGGAAATAGAACAGCAGCAGGATAAATATGAGCAGTCTGGATCAAATAAGGTATATCAGCTACCAGAGAGAAAACATAGGGAGTTAGATATCCTAGAAATTATTCAAGTAGCACGTAATATGCTTTATTCTTTGACAAAAAATTTATGAATTTGGAGGAAGGGTATCGAAAATAATGGCTATTAGGTTACAGTAAAAACACGAAAAGAAACCAGAATGGTATTTGAGGGGAAAAAGAGATGAAAGGTTATATAACTCCAAGCAGATCTGCAAAAAAAAATGCAGATTTTTATTTGGATTTATACAAATCTAACCCATCAGAGGAGGAGATTAAACAATATTTAAATTCAAGAAAATTACCAGCTTTAGAATGTGAGGATGCGAGAGTTTTAAGTGCGAAGGTGACATTAGAGGAGGTCCAAGGAGTCATTTAAAACCTCAAATCGGGCAAATCACCTAGAATGGACAGATACAAAGAAATATTCTACAAACCCATATCTAGTCAGAGTATTCAATGCTATAATGAAAGGGATGCCTTTTCCAGGGAATTGGAAACACTCAAAAATGGTGTGGAAACCCAAACCCTTCAAAGACCCATGATGTGTTAAGTCATATAGACTAACAACTTTGCTAAATTTGGATTATAAAATATTTACAGCGATTTTGGCTAACGTCTGAACTATATTCACCCTGACCAAACAGGTTTTGTTCCCTGCTGTTAAACCTCAGACCCTATCCAGAAATTATTAAATATATTACATCATTCCAAGTATATAAATCACCTGTTGCTGTTATGTCCTTGGATATATTCAAGGTCTTTGATCGCATGGAATGATCATATTTGTTAGATTTAAATAAGATGAAATTTGATCCGAAATTTCTTAACATATTAGGTAAAATATACAGTGATTCAACAGCAATGATTAGGGTAAACAGTAAATTCACACAAAACAGATGTGAGGTGAGGTACAAAACAAGGTTGCCCTCTTTCACCATTATTATTTATTCTAACAGTGGAACTATAGTAATATATGTATGTGTTTGGGATTGTCTGTTTGTTATTAATGTTTTTATTGGTTCTGGTCAATGAATGAATAAATAAATTTAATACGGTCATAACATTGGAACCTCTGGCACAAAACCTCCAAGATAATCCAAATATTAACGGGGTAAAAATAGAAAATGAGGATCATTTGTGCAGATGACATGGTTGAGCACAGACCAATCACTTAGTTCGGCACCCCATCTGAAACAAGACTTAGATAATTTTAGTTGGTAGCCAGTTTGGAGGTAAATTATAGTAAATGAAAGATAATGTGTCTAAATTATCCTCCATCTGCACAAAAATAAATTTCTGAAAGAATGTCATGTAAGGTATTTAGGGGTCCAAATTACTAGGAATCTAAATATATTATATAAAGCCAATTATAAAAAAGTATGGAAGACTATTAGCTCACAGATAATGAAGTGGAAGAAGCAGCAGATAGGGATTATGGATCGCTTAGTTACCATTAAGATGAACTGGGTTCCAAAACATCTTCTTTATTTCAAACACTGCCAGTCTGGATCCCAAAAAGCCAACTACAACATTGGCAGAGACAATTTTGTTCATACATGGCACACACACAAAAACAGGATACCCAAATCATGGGATGTTTTACTTTATCATGATGAATAAATGTTTAAGACAAGGTGTTCAGATATTTACTTCTCCAAATGATTTCTAAAAACTATGTACAATATCAGATTATTACAGTTTCTGTGCACCAAGGACAAGCAAGTCCTAGGTTGCAAACTGAGACTACAACTCTCAAATGCAAGAGCAAGATGCATTTCTGCCTCTAGGGGGGCACTGCCATTGAAGCAGAGACTTAAACTGATAGTGATTGCTATAGCTCAGGAAATGAGTCTGATTAAATTTCATGCATATCCATTGAATCTTGGTGTGTGTGTCCTCCCCCTTTTCCCAGTCCTTTTCATGCGAATGGGTGCTTTATGTCTGTTTGACACTGTGGGAGACTAGCAGAGACAAAAATAATTTTCTTTGTTACTAATGTTGATGGTTCTTCTGTGTGCATGTTTGTTTGTTTGTTTTAAAAATGCCTGCTCCTCATAAATTGGCAAAACCAAAGAGGTTCCTTACAGTTCAGTTGTTCAGGAGCTTGTAGCTCCATTTGTTACCAAAAAAAGTAAAAAAAATTAAAAAGCACATTCAATTTGTAATAATTCTTTGAATACACTGTAGTTTTAATATACCAAATGTAATAATTTTATGCCAAACCAACTTGGGCATAATTACATTTTACGGTCCTAAAGTAACAAAGTGATTTTCAATCTGTAAAAAGTGCTAATATTGCATTATTTCAATTTTTCCAAAAAAAATTCCTTTTTTTCCAGAAAAAAACGGGGAGGGGGGAGGAGAGAATTGGTTTTTTCCATGGCTTCAAAATTTCCAGAAATTTTACATCTCTGATTATGAGCCTAACCAACTGAAAAATATAATTCCCTTGATGGATGGAGATGTCTCTAAACAGAGAATCAAGATGGAAGAGATAAAGTGTGAGGGAGTTTCAATTAGCATCTGTCCATTCTGGAAACATGACTTTTGATTATTAGAGTGGGTACAGAATCCATTAATATTGACAATTAACAGCTCTTACTGTTAATTCCAATTGCTCACCATCCATCTTTTGAAGGCAGATTAACATCAGTGGAAATGGCTGACTGGAAATCCAAAGGATTCCATCACCTCATGGATTTCTTTAAAAATGGGCAATTGGAAGAAAAATTAGGCCAGGAAAGGGTACAGTGGTTAAAAACCGCACAAGTACACGCCTTTCTCTCTCAGCCAGCAATAAAGACTGTGGCTACTGGGAATTTGATTGCATTGGAATGGTAGGTGGCAAGATATATAGGACCAACAAAGGGCTTGACACCTAATTTATCTAAGTGGATAGTAGCTCAGGCATAAGTGACCCACTCCAGACAATGTGGGAACAGATCTTGCAATTCATACAGAGGGGGGAAATTGGAATGCATTGTGGGACAGGTGTCCATTTAAAACAAAATTGATTAAAATAGGGGATTAATGTTAAAATTGACCCACAGATGGTATCTCACACCAAAGAAATTATCAATGATGAGTCCAGGGACATCACTGGAGTGTTGGAGGGGGTGCTCAGGCACAGGAACATATATACATATTTGGTGGACATGCCCCAAGGAAAATAAGTTCTGGATATTAGAGTTTCAAGAGACTAATTTGATAATGGGACAATAGGTTCATCCACCTCCTCACCTAGCCTTGTTAAATTCATATATAGGATGATATATCAACCTGCAAAGTAAGGAATTAGTGAGTCATCTATTGTTAGTGGCAAGATGGTTGATAGCCATTCATTGGAAAGATGGTAAAGGGCTCTATATCAATAACTGGTATCAGAAAGTATGGCAGATCGCTCTTTTAGAAAAAATGATTCGAAGTTAAGGATAGTGCGAGCACAATCAAATGAAGACAAGTTTGAAGGGGTATAGTGGAAATTCATTGAATTTGTAAATAAAGCAGAACATGGGAGAATGCTTCAGTCAGCATATACAGAGCCATGGAGAGCATAGTTCTAAGAAAATGAGGTTCCTTTCTCAACATGTTGGGGGGAAAACTTGGTCTGTAATTGGGTGATCCATGGTTTAAGAGTGGGGAGTAATAAAAGAAAATGCATTAAGCAAGTTAATGAATATCAATATTAAAACCAGTGGAAATTATAACTGAGTGTAAAAGTATGACATTACTTTTTTCAAAATTAAAAAAAGAAAAGAAACTGTTTTAAAATATAATTTAAACCACCAAGAAAGAGATCAATTTAAATCAATTTAAAACAAGCATCCATATGACCTGGTAGCTATAACAATTACAATATCATGGTGTACAACTAAATAAAACTTGGATGCAACCTAGGATCCTAATACAAAAGCATCAGTCATGCATCCATCATACACAGAAAATATGTATCTTCTTAGAGACAGATTCCTGTTGGACTTTCCCTACATGCCTGCAAGGGAACTAAGCAAGACCCCTTCATTAAAGGCTAAGGCTAAAATCTTACGCAATCTGGCAACAGTTATCTATACCTTGGCTACATCATGATTAGACTATTGCACTCTACGTTGGGCTACCCCTGAAGAACACATAGAAGCTTCAATTGGTGCAAAATGCAGCCACTAGCGTGCTGACTGATGCACAGTATTGTGATCATAGCTGGGGCTTTCTGTCTAAACATACATAGGATTCCACCCTAAAAGTCTTAGGACGTGGCTACCTAAGAGACCACCTGTCTCATTATAAACTCGACTGGTTATTAAAATCTACAAGACCCTTTTGAAGACACCAGCAGACACAGAAGCTTATTTGTCAAGCATGTGAAAAAAGGCTTTCTTCTGCGTCGTTCCCAAATTGTGGAACACTTTTCCTTCAGAGTACTCTCTTGGCTTTTAGGAAAAATTAAATTAAGTTAAAATACTTTAATTTTACCTTTACAACTGTGGATAGTTGCTTTAACATAGTTTTAATGTTTTAGTATCATTTATGCATTTTTTTTGTTTTGATGTATATTGCCTGGTTGACATTTGTGGAAAGGCAGCATACAACTATAAATAAATAAATAAAATAAAGTGCACACTTATCTTGAAGCAAGCTACACTAAACAAAGTGAAACCTGATTCCAAGTAAATATTTATAGGATCAGATTTTAAGTGTTAAGAAACAAGCATTTACCATTAGTTACTGTAAAAGAACAACATGTTTCACAATGAGATATAAATGTCCTTACAGATTGACTAGCAGGCTTACGAATACTCATAATTTGAGAACTGAACGCACTGCAGAATTCAAGTAGTTGGAGGGCAAAACAAGAGTACAAGATCCACCACCACATAAGCTCCAAGGATATCCGTGGTTGTCTGAAGAACACCTCTTCTAGAAAAGGAGTAGGCAATCTGATGCCTTTCAGATGTTTTGCACTACAATAGGCAACATGCCCTATGGTCAGGGATTATGGGAGCTGTAGTCCAAATAACTGGAGGGCATTACTCCTGTTAGATCCTAGCATCTGTAGTGACATGGTAGACCATGGGCCCAGTAGGAATCGCACAATAATAATTAGAATACAATCATTAATTGTGTCACTTACATACTTGCTAGGACATGCAAATTTTTGTAATTTGCTATCAAGGGCGTCAGAAATCAGACTATGCTTGAGAACAGTACTAACTTATGAAACCATGCCAACTTTATACAGATCTTCATAATGGATAGAGAACCAACGTTTGAAATTCTTTCAGAAAGAGTAGCCCCATAAACAACTAAAAACAAGGAAATTGTAACATATAACTTTACACCTTCATTGTTATAGTCCCAGAGAAAATATGCTTCCCAAAGAAAAATTGACTGAGAATAGGGTTTATAATTTCAGCCGCTGTGGTGGCATTATCACCACCAAAAAGCAGCATCTGTAAGTGTGGATGAACTACTTCAGTTGTCATTTCCTCCATGTACCCAGATTCAGGGGTTATCTGTTTATTTATTTATTTATTTATTTAGAAAATAGGCTGCTTTTCGGGGTAAATTTCAAGTAGCTGAACCAGCCCCAGGAGCAAATGAAGGTAAATGCCTCTGCTAGCAGAACTTTATTAGTTAGATTTTTATTCTCCCAGTATTTTAACAGTCTATAAATTAATTTTAACTTTGCTGTTTTAAATTTGTATTTTAGATTTGTATTCTGCACTGCTGCTGATTTTATCCTGGTTGTGCTTTTATATTGTATTTTATATTATGGTTTTATACTGGTTTTTTATACTTTGAATGGTCTTAATTTTTGTGAACCACCCAGAGAGCTTCGGCTATTGGGTGGTATAAAAATGCAATAAATAAATAAATAAATTGGTGGTAGGAAGAAATAAGGTCCATATGTAAATAAGGGCTATATCAGGTTTGGGGCTATTTTCACACCACCACCACGGGTTGCACAAAGCCCCATGGGGGCAAAAATTAATAATTTAAAAACAGGCAAATTTTGACCTTTCTGACGTTTCGCAACTACTACAGATGCATTTCTTCCCAATTTCAGAGGGCAGTGGGGCTCACATGTTGCCCACCCCTGCATTATACTTTTTAAATATAATACCAAACAGAATGATTTAATTTACTCTGTTACACATAACACACATCATGATCTTAAAGTAGTTACAGTTAAATTTAGGTTAGATATTTATTGTGTAGTATATTTTGTGCATCCCCCTACCTTACCCATAGCTTCAAATGCTTCTAGAAAATTTACATCTCTAACTCCAGGCATGCCAGGGCACTGGATATCATTCCTTCAACAAAGCATATAGCTACTAACAACATCAAACTATTCATAGCATTTTGTGACTGTTCTTATCAGAGAATTCAGTATTTTGAATTGATAATCAAAACGTATTATTATTTACTACATTTATATACCGCCCCATAGCTGGAGCTCTCTGGGCGGTTTACAAAGATTAAAATGCTGAACATTAAAAATTGATATGCAAAATGTAGAGCTTTATGCGGACAAGATAGGAGCTCTAGGCAAGATCACATGCAAGATCAGTCTTCTACAAAAATTCCCCACTGCTAATGACTAAAGGAGGAAATAAAGCTATTATTTTGCAGTACT
The DNA here is from genome assembly GCF_023053635.1 of Elgaria multicarinata webbii. NCBI lineage: Eukaryota > Metazoa > Chordata > Lepidosauria > Squamata > Anguidae > Elgaria > Elgaria multicarinata. The sequence goes on from NC_086174.1 coordinate 115,048,985, forward strand.
ATTTGTAAATGTTTTCAGCATTTTCTGTTTAAAAAAAAAATTCCTGCAACTACCCCAACTGAACACCCACTATACCTAGAACTGGAATGGTCCTCAGTACTAGGTCTCCTAGAGTTATTCAATGCAGAGTTTAAGGATCACAGAAGGACAGAAATGTAGTTAAAGATTAACTTCCTGAAGTTTCTAATCAGAACAGCAGGATTCATTACACCTTAAACATCCTTGATGGACGTTCACAATTTTCATCAATAATCTGTTGAACTGTATGATCATGATATACCTTCTTTTACACAGTAATAGCAAAAAGGGCTTGGAGTTCAGGGCCTGCAGCAGTGACATGGGAAAGACAGATATAGGGTAGCCAGACACATTTGGAGGAAGGGAGACTTCTATAGGATTGGAAAACATGTTAAATGTTCTAAAACATCTGAGGACCAATAGCATAGACTCCAAGAGGCGAACTGATCAAGCAAGGTCCTATCTACTTATTATGTTATTGTACAGAGGACCACCATAGCAAGTGTTATATAAAATTATTCAACATATTATGTACCACGAACAGGAGGACCATTTTACAGAATATCCTAAAAGTGTACAAAAACTTTCTGAACTGAGGCACAATCCACCAGACTGAAACTACCTCAATATCTAAGCTCTTTAACGAAAAATTCACAGCTTCCTTAGATAAATTAGAAGAAGCATTTTTTGAAACTGATGCAGCCTAAAACTACAGCCTGCAAGTTATATTTGCTTTTCACGGGTGCAAACAAAATCTCTACTTTGGTAAGATAAATACTAACTGAAAATAGTGGCAAGCATGCCTCTCCCTCCACATTTCATTTTAAAGCCCCTAAATCTATCTCTCATGGTTACTTCAAGTGAACTGAGGGACAGCTAGTGGTTTAACCTTAGGCTCCAAACCATAAAACAGAGCAGAAAAAGGAGAACCGTGTTTTCCGAGCAAAGGGTTCAACACTACAATACTGCTCTATTTGAAAGTGTAAACTTAGAAATATTAAGAGTTACCTGTTGAACAAGGCATCTGGAAATTGGGATCAGTGCTATCCAAAACAGGCAAACAGAACTGAGCACTTGCAGATCCTAGCATAGGGTCCTTATCACTGAGCATGTTCTTCAGCGAATCCTCTAAGACATTTTGACTTGTACTAAAATCCTCACAGACTTCATTCTCCAGGTTGGATCCTAGAAATAGGGCATCATCTAAGTGTTCAGTAGGAATTAAATGGTTAAATGTATCAACTATATCCATGAAGACTCCTGTGTGTCTTTAATCCCTATAGAAAGACAAGAAAAATACCATAAGAAAAATAAGCTATGAATTATAAATTACCTTAAAAAATAACAAATGTGATTTGGCTTATTAGTGCTTTCAATAGCTCCTAGAAAGCTGTTCCTCTTTATTAAATTAATCTAATTCAAATTAAATTATTTTTTTCAAGAGTAGAAAACTTGGCAATTTTAGGTTTTATCTGAAGTCAAATAAAAGGCAATACACAGATCTGGGAACTCCAGCAACTGTTTCTCTGCTACAAGGGAGAGGGGCAGGGGCAAAACTTATAGATCAGAAATGGTAGCAAATGATATAACAGTTCCTCCCCACCAGTTATCATAAGGGGGGGGGAGAACTACCACCTTGAAATAGAGCAAGGGTCAATCTAGTGCAAAATTCCATTCACACAGTGCTCAAGCAGCTGTCTATGGGAAGCCCATAAATAGCACATGAGCGCAATAGCACCCTTCTGCTTGTGTTCTCCCTGCAATTGGTACACAGTGGCATGCTGCCTCCAGTACTGGGAATCCTGGGGGGGGGGGGGGGAAGTGGTTGGTGGGAGAGATGCAGGAGAAGCAGGCGTTCTGAACTTATCTTTGCCCAGAGATTTTACAGGCACAGATTTTACCATATCTTTTTCCTTTCAGGGAAAGTTCCTAGGCACTGGATCTGTCATTTCAAATGGGAAAAGATCGTGAAGAAAGGAACTGCGTTGTGAGGGAAAGCAGCATGGGACGAATTAAGTTTCCCACATCCACCTGCTGCTTCTCCCCTGCAAACTGAAATCCTATCCTCATACAGCAGAGAGTGACAGCGGAGCTTCAGAGACCCATGTTTGCCACCAACAGTGTAGATCAACCCTATATAACGTAAAAAGTAAAGGCATTCAAATCTGAATGCTCCTTAAATTACATCTTGCCAAATGGATAGCTAATCATTTTCAATTTCCACTGAAGGTGACTGAGTTGCATATTAACTTGAAAGCTATGATCTACAGGGAGAATCAATACCTCAGTTCATGTCAAAATCTGCCACTATTACATAAGTACCACCTTTTAACCCATAATGAGGTTATTCCTAGATTATTTTTCTGTTATTAAATTAATCTTAACCCTATTATAAATGGGGGTTTTAAGGAATAGATTTGTAACAGGCTCTATCAGAGAGAAAGCCTGGTTCTCCACAAGTAAGCTACAACACTAAGAACTAGTCTCATTTCGAAATTGTCCTCCTTTCTCAAAATATTATAAAAAGCCACCATATGGGGTAAAGACAGTCAAAAGCAAATAGTCTGAAGGGGACTGGAATTCTAGCAGATCTTTATATCAGCATTTAGAAAACAGTAAATAAGGTGGGTGATCTTTCCCTTATAACCTTAAATTCCAACAGCCAATCGTTCCATTATTGAGTCAAGTTTTTAGAATCTCCACAAACCGGTTTACCTGAAACTCTCAAAAGAAGCAATTGGCTCCATGACCACCAAGTTTTCAGCAAGCTTCAAAAAGCATTGTCTATCAAAAGAAAGCTGCTATCTAAGTAAGCAAATTTGATTATTTCAGCTGATAGTTCCCTTTCAATTTGATTATGCAGTATAAAAACTGATTGTATAGTCAAACAACTGGTTGTCTAAATCCAATTGTCAGAATTCGGTGCAACTTTAACAAGCGCCAGTTATATCTGAGTTCTACCATGGAAATCTTTGACAGTAAGCATGTTATACAAAAAAGTTCACTACTACTTACTCCTATAATGAACATTAGTAAGAGGTTTCTGTTCGTTTTTTTAAAAAAATACCTATATTCAACTTAATTCAAGAACAATCAAAATTTTGCAACCAATATCAATTATTTCACTTTGCCTAGTTAAAGAGTTACATCTACAACCTAACCTGCAATGACCTATTATCTGAAACAGTGCAACATTGTAAAATCTGAAGTCTTTGAACTCATACTTAATGAGCATTTGTCTAAACAGCAGCATTTGTGCCTATCTTATATCAGCACTTGCTCGAGTAGAAGATGGCTTGTTTTTCAAATGGAAAGTTCCTGTGTAATTAGTTCATGTTTGCAAAAGGGGCTCTTTAGCAAAAGATATCCCCATTCCCATATACACTCTTCACTACCAATACCAATAAGCTGTTAATAGACTCATGGCTAGTACTTTGGGAAATAATTTCTAGTCAGCAGTTCTTAAACTTCTTTTTTTGAAAATTACTAGGGGTCTTGGCAAATCGCTTAAACTTTTCTTTTTCTACAAACCAAAGCACATACATAACTTGCATTTAATAGTTTTTCCCCATCTGTGTTGTTTTTTATCAAAACCATTGCTATATTATGAAAACCACAGGCTCTAAGCAAGGATCTTGTTAGCCTGTTAGATAATCCAGCCCCAGTCAACAGCCTTCACCTCCATCGTCAGAAAAGTAAATCAAGCACAGGGACAAATACAGATATTCTAGAATGTTCCACCACCTTTCCACAGAGCACATGAATGGAGCTCACAGACCATAGTTTAAGAACCTCTGCTCAACTTAATATAATATCCAAGCACTTTTCTGGATCCAAAGCACAGCTATTTCCAATGTCTTTTGACATTGTTCATTGAATAAATGGCATTCAATATAAGGAATGTTACAGAGAATGGAAGACAAAGGTTCTACTATTCTCCATTCCTATAGTTAGGTGCTCCACAGCCACTGAAGAATTTAAGCTAGGAGATTTTAAGCAACATAGAGAAGCCATCTGAAGATGAAGGACATAACCTTCAAGGTACCATCTGATAATTATAGTCCCAGCAATGGCGCAGGCTCATATGAGGCAACTATCTCTTCTCAACCATCCCAGGAAATCATGGCAACTGTAGATACTTCTTGACTTTTTAAAATGCCCATGTCGGATGAACTACTTCAGACTGCTTCCCCACCCCACCAGTTTTCCAGTTGGAAAGAAGCCCTGTATTTAAACATCTCAGATCACATGTACGGTTACTTTTGGCTTATTTCCCAGTTGCTAATCCTGCTTGACTGTCTATCCGAATCTCCAGTTTCTCCTTCTTCCTTGACTGTTAGTTCTTGACCATTCACTTCTATTCAGTTGACCACAGAAAATGTTTAGATCCACAATATCAAATGACAGAACTATCTGACCCACATCTTTGCCACAAGACCATACCTGGATGCATTCTAGCTCAGCCTTATAAATAAGCCCACAAAAGTTACTAGCCCACACAAAAAATTGCTAGCTTGCTAAGAGACTAGAAGGGAGACTAGATCCTCCTCCTCTGCAGTATGAGCATGGAAAGACAGACTACTAGACTTTTAGGAGGCTCGTCAAAATGTTGGTTTCTACTGAGCAGGCTTGTGGAGGAGGGATATATCATACCATTCTATCTCCGATTGCATTTCCATGCTGGATGTGAAGGAATAATTTTTCTTCTTCTACAACTAGCATGCTAGATAAATCTCTGGACTGGGGAGAATGACAAGGAAAAATGTTTCATGGAAAAAAGCAAAGCAAACAAAGGAAGATACAAGAGTCATACAGATAACGAGTCAAATCTTTTCTGAACTCTCAGCCAGAAAAGAACCAACAGTAGAACTTGTTCCTCCATCCCAGGAAAGCACTCAACTGGGAATTTGGGAGCAGCTGCTCCTCTTCCCATAACTATCATTTTAAAACCTCCTTCTGGAATCCAAAGAGATTGGACTACCCCCCTCTTCCAGAAATCACGAATGTGGTGTGTGTGCTTTTATTCTTTTCTTTTCTTTTCTTTTTTAACTTTCATAGTGAAGAAATGGTCCACAGACAGTTGGTTGGAACCTCTAGGAAGAATTCAGGATCTCTACTAACTACATTTTGTGACAATATATATTCTTAGTAGTAGAAAACACAAATAAGTTTAGTAATTACAGTTAACTAAAAATATATTACTGAGTCAAATGCAGTGAACATCTTATTGACTGGCTCATTTTTGCTCCTATAACATACATCTTGACACCTGTGAAATTGATTTTTTGTGCTAAGTACAAAACAAAGTCTGTCCATCAAGATAACTGAGCCCCCTGATACTATAAAGTTCAGCAAAGGAAATTTCTTAAAATAATTGTATGCCACCATGACCTTTAACTCTGTCTCTCTGAAGATAGCACTATCAACAACCAACAGATTCGCATAACCTACTAAGAAGTGGTAGAAACATTTGCTGAATCTCAATGCTTAATTCCCCTCAAATGACAAATGAAAGAGCACTATAAGGTTAGAAAGTATGGTATCAGTATTTCATTTCTGTTCTCATCCTCCAAATGTGAAAAATATGTATGTCAATATTGTCAACATAAAGTAAACTATAATGGGCCTGTTCAGACAATACACTAAGCCATGGTTAGGCCGCTAATGTTTTTGCAGTAAATGGTTCGTAAGGGTGTTTAAACCATGGCTATGTAGCCACCATAGTTAGGAATGGTTCACACGAAACGCTAAGCCATAATATTCAGCTCAAAATGCTTAACCACTGCAGCTTAGCTTGTTGTCTGAACAAGGTGAATATCTTAACATTTATGTATTTTCAACATTTCCATTGGAGAGATGAGAGACAGAGAGAAGAACCAACTTAAAAATAGTGCCAGGGCATATCAGCAGTTTGACACCCCAATGATAAGGACACTTATGTCTGTCTTAATTCTCAATAGTTTTAAAAATACTAAATAATCAAAATACACTTCACCAAAAGTTCCATAAAACAAATTAAGATTTTTTAAAACTCTCTCACTATACATGAAGTCTATGTTTGCTTTACATAGACAGTGCTTTAAAATCAAAGGACTGGATCCAGATTTGTGCTGGATCAACTGTACTGGGAGAAGTGGACTTACCCACTTATGGCAGCTCCTCTAGCCCCCTGAAAATGCTACAAAGAAAGTTAGAAGATCCTGCTAAATGAGACGAGCTGTTGCATGTGGGGAGGGGATCCGGAAAAAGGGATGGAGGGCCCTTCTCGCAGAAGCCAAATTTGGATTCAACACAGCATTTTAAAGTATGAAAATGCCAGTATGTATTTTGAGGATAAAACAGCACATTTTGAAAAGTCAAATATGAATTCTCAATATCAAATAAGGGCCCTCAAGTTTGGTTCCAAATATTTAAGGCAGAATCTGATTTCAGAATATATTTTTGAAGATTCCAACGTAGATTTTGAACATTATATACATTTCAGTCCTAATGAAGGTACATGATTGTATTTCAGGGAACAGATATTGCTTGTTAAGCTTAAGCCAGCCAACAACAAATATAGGAAATAACATTTAAAAACTTCTTACATCCATAATTTATAGAAGGATGCAACCTATGAATAATATTTGTCTATGTAGATAATCCAAAATAATGTAACTTTAGTACTAAGTATTTCACCAGTCAGTGAATTTAATTTTTCAAAATTAAGGAAACCCAATACACCTAAGATAAAGTTTGTTAGCCATAATCTGTCCAGTTATACATTGAAAACCTGTTTTTCCCACACCACAACTCTCTTTTTTAATTCACATAGTAACTACAATCAACTCAGCAGGGCTTTCATCCCCATGTTACTATCTAGGGATCTAGCAAGTGACAAATTAATTGTGGAACAGAGGCTGCTTGACTTAGACATACAAGACCTTCAGAGTGCTGCTCAGGGTCCATGCTTAAATTTACCAGTCTCTTTTTGCAAAGATGGGATGCCCTACCTGCACTGGTTAACAATTCCCAAATATAGGAGAGCATTCTCGTTAGCTAGACTTAATGTTCTTCCCTCTAAACTTTTAGATGGCAGATATAGTAAAATTCCATTGCTCAACAGATGCTGTCCTTGTAATAATACCAAGATGGAAAGCACATCACATGTTTCACTGTTTTCTAGATTTTATCAAGGGGCTAGGAATGATCTTTTGAATCCTATTTTACAATCTTTTCCTGGTCACCCTAATAAATTCTTAGACCCTATTACTTCAGAGCTCAGACAAGTCAATCACCAAGCAAGTAGCCAAATTTTTGAACTTGGCCATTTCTACTAGATCCTCTATGATTAATTGTCTTTTTAATAGCTAAATGTATGCTCAGTCCCTTTGTATGTAACTTATTTGGTCTGCTGGAATGGTCGATTGACTGCAATAAAGATTTGTTGTTGAACTGCTGCTGAAATTTCAACAATTTCATCCAGTAACATTTTTATAAGTTACAAATTGATCCTTAGCATACTTACTTTGAAGTAAGCACTATAGAAGTAACTTGAATGTCTAAGTAAATGTGTTTAACATTTCCAAGTTAGTCCATTGCTCATACGTCACATTTCTATACTACATACATTTCTATACTACATACTTCAGGCCTTTGGAGAATAATCTGGCCTTCCATCTATATTAATGTCTTATAATTATAATTTTGTTGTGTATTATTAATAATAATTAATTATTAATAATAATTTTGTTGTGTATTTTAAACGCTTATGGGGTTTCCTCCCCACCAATGTATGTTTTAAACTTTCCAAGGCCCAGCATTGGGCAAAAGGCAGGATAATAATAATAATAATAATAATAATAATAATAATAATAATAATAATAATAATACAAGTATTTCTAAACAATTTGGGTAACATACCAAATCATGATGGCATGTCAATCATGATGGCCAAAACATGGTCAAACAGGCATGTCAAACTATGGTCCACAAGTATAACTGGCATACCTGTTATACTGTTTCAGGCTGCAAAGAACAAGTTTATCAAGTTCCTGGTGGGTTGCAGTTCATGTCTGGCAGACCACATACAGAACAGAGGCTGCAGGTTTGACAGACCTCCCTTAAAGACTTGAGGCAGTACTGTTTAAGCTAATACCTTCATCAATCATAATAATCATGAATCAGGCAGTCAAATACTGGATATAGGACAGAAATTAGTGGCTAGATTTCCATGGCCAAGAGTTCAGCTTCCAAATCCCCATCCCTGCCCCCTACGAAGCTACCCCAGAAAAAGGTGGTATGTAATTGGAACCCTAAAATGTCTACAAAACCATAGAAACTAGTATGTAGCTTTTAGGGGATTTGTTTTAATTTATTTTTATCCCACTGATTATCTAAGGACAGGTATGATGTTAAAAAAAATGTAACACCATAAACCCAGCAGAATAAAATAACCATTTTTGAAGTACTTTTCAAAAGCAACATCTGCTACTTAAACCCTAAGTCTTAAAGTGTTTCCAGGAAACTCTGAGAGTCAGACTTTGATTGAGCCCTAGGGAAAAGTTCTACAGCTGAAGAGCAGCCATTGGGAATGCCTCATACCCTAATGGCAAACATTTGGCATAGAGATGATCTAGCTCAAGACAGCATTCTCAGCCTACATTGAAGAATGAAGATAGAATGTACTGGAGGGGCAGGCTCTAAAGCTGTGCACTGACAGAGCAAGAGCATAGAGTTGAAGGCATACAACGGATCATGTGAAAGCCGCAATATTAAAGCGAAGCAGGAAAATCTACTATTAACTGTGTAGACAGAGGCAAAAGGTGTGAAACAGAAAACGCAGAAGTAGTATCTAAGATTAAATCAGGAATTATTTAGAGGTACAAACAAAAGTATCCAAAAGGGAATGGTAATTATAAAGCCATCCTGAAAAAGTAGCTGTAAGCTAATACAATAAATGTGTTTAAATCAGTTTGCCATAACCTGCATTGCTTAGTCTGTTCATAATTTCGACAGCATAGCTACATTATGGCAACCCTCCAATACCATAGTGTTTCCCTTTCTGAATCAAAATATTTACTCCAGTGTAGCCAACTAGATTATCCCAGAAATACTACAGAATAAACAAGTCAATAAGAAATAAGGTTACAAAATAAGACAACCTCCCACCACAAGACACATCTACAAGTGCTACTGATGTAATCAGCAGAATGTGCAACAATAGCATTTCTCACAACTGCCTACCTTCATTCCAATACATTTAACATGTCCATACTTTAATTCAAGATTTCTGGAGAAACCTCTCATTCTAGCCAAAGATCATACAAGACATTTCACAAACACTTAAATGGAACTGACTGCAACTCTAACCATGCTTATTGGGAGTAAACTGCAATGAATTCAATTGGTCTTCTTAGTGAACAATGGTAGGATCAGGTCACTAGAAATTTACCTACATTACACTGCAAAGTTATTTGTTGCCTCTGATCATGTGGTACGACAACAATTACTATGTTCAGACAACTTAGAAATCAGATAAAATGGGAAGAGAGAAAAGCTTTCTCACAACCTGGCTGAAGGCTACAGCCAACCAGCTCCCAGTATGATTTGAGCCCACACACAGTATTTTTGACATCCTTGAAAATCTTAATATGAAAGCATCCACAACCAGCCAATGGTAAAATACAAAAGCAACCACATCATGAGCAAGTGCAAAAAAGGATCATAATCCTACTCTGAAAATTGCTGACATACTGTTAAAGTATATTTTATATTCTGTGACAGATTTCTAAGTGGTGAACAATTTTCAAACTTACATCTGAAAAATGTAAAAACCTAGCCCTTATTGGAACGTACTACATATGTATATGTTTGTGACATGTTTCAAATAGAAGCACAAAGAATGCTCAAGATCAAATCAGTAGGAAATATCAGAGAACATCAACATTTGTTGGAGGACCTTTTCTCCAAGTGGAAAAAGGAGAGAGCATAAAAATGCAGGCGGGGGTGATGTAACAAATTCAAAACAATCAGGGAAAAAGCATATCAGTACCTGATCAGTGGGTGGGAGGGGAGAGCTAGACTTGAGAGCTGGACTTGAAAAATGCAATAAAGATCTAGCAGTGCTTTTGGAACATCGTGCACACATGAAAAGGCACAGGTTTTGGAGCAAGGCAAAGATTTGGGCACAAACTCAAGAACATTTGATGATTAGCTATCCACCAAAATAGTAACTAATTACCATGGCATACACAAAATAAGTTTGATTAAAGAATCACAAAAATTTGAATTATTTCCCCCGCCTCACCAACTTTTCAATGTATGTTTGTGGAGAAAGTGTGATAGTTCAAGGACTGCAAAGCAAAGGCCCTGGAGAGTTATTCCAGATTAATACAGTGTACAAACATGTAAATATATAACCATTACCAAGCCACTGACGGGTAAAAGATTAATACTGTGATCCTACATACACCAAGGAAAGAAAACAGGTAACCCACCGGATGATGTTAGACTGCAGTCCCAGCATCCCTCACTATTGGCTATGCTGAATAAGGCTGATAGGAGTTGCAGTCCAACATCTCGAAGGCCCCATGTTCCTCAGCCCTGCTATACATACCCTATTTCTTCGATTCTAAGACGCAGTTTTTTCCCCATATAAACATCTCTAAAAATGGGGTGCGTCTTAGAATCGCAGGTGTGTCTTAGGTTTTTTTTTCTGTTGGTGGTACTGAAATTAGTGTGCATCTTACAATCGATGGCGTCTTACAATCGAAGAAATACGGTACTTAAGAACATAAGAATCCTGCTGGATCAGACCAAAGGTCCATCTAGTCCAGCATTCTCTTCCCAGTGGACAAGCAGCTGCCCATGGGAAACCCACAAGCAGAACAAGAGAGTGATAGCACCCTCCTAGTTGCATTCTCCAGCATCTGGTGTAGACAGGCAAACTCCCTCAGATATAGGAGGTAGCATACAGCCATCAGGAGTAAAAGCCATTATCTTCCATCCTCCCACCTGGGAGTAAATCCCACTGAGCTGAATGAGGCATACTTCGTACTATAAGGCTGAAATCCTCACACAAACATACTAAGGAGCAAGTCCTCCTTGAACTCTGCCGTCTTTATTTCTGAGGAAACATGCTTGCTTAAGGCTTGTGCTGCTAAGCCTCGGGAGAGCTAGGGAGCACAATCAAAAGAGCGAGGTCACCGCGAAGGGAAGCTGAGAGACGAGAAACATGGAATAAATTTAGGTCAAGAGGGCGCAAGGGCCTCCAGGTGAGCACTGAGAGGGATGGATCCTTACTCAAGAGACAGCCTGGTGGTAATGGAGGGCCAGCAGGGAGCGCACAAGGGAAGGGGCGGGGTCAAGAGAAGAGGCCAGAAAAGGGGGGGGAATAGTGGAGTATCAGCAGGGTGGGGGAAGAGAAGGTGGGGGCAAGAAGGCCCGGATCATGGGGGTTCGATTGGAGGCCCGTTCACGCAGGGGGGAGGGAGAGGGGGGATGGCATGCGCTCGCTGCGATCCGTCAGCAGCAGCTTTAGCTATACAGACAGCCCCAGAGCGTCTTAGCTAGGCCGCGGCTCTCTTCCCACCCATCCCCCCCCTCCTCGCAAGAAGACGGTATTTACCTGCGTCGGCCAGGGGCGCGCGCGCGCGCTCCCTCGCTTGGCCGGGTGGTGTTTTTTCCTCCCCTGCCTTACGTCTCTCTTCTTGCTCCGCAGCCCCAGGCCGGGGGTGCGGGGGAGGGGAGGGAAAGCTACCGTGCGGAAGTGGAAGGGCGCGAGGTAGGGTTGGAAGTGGGCGGAGCCAGGACGGGTGGCTGTTACTGCTTGGCTGGCTGAGGGAAACACGTCCGGGTTTCTTCTATCTTCCTCTCCCTCCCCTCTCCCCGGCCAGCAGGTGGTCCCTCCCGCACGTCGGAGCTGGCACTTGCTGCCGGCCGGCCGGCCGCGTGCCCACGCTTGTCTCTGAGAGCGCCCACTTGAAACCGGCAGCAGGGCGGGAGGGAAAGTGAGGCCGCTAAGCGGGGCGGCGGAGCCCTCATTCACGTGACGGCGCTGTTTACTCGGCGCGTGGTGGCGCGCGCGCATGCGTCGTACCCCCTACTCCTCCCCCCCCCACTCCCTCGCGAGAAGCCTCCCTCAGAAATCCGTTTGGGCGTGTTTTGCTCTTCTGTCAGTCCCGTTGACAGGCGCTCCTGGCTACAGTTTAAAGGGCTGTTTAGAAGAGGCGCTTGTAGCGCGAAGGTCTTACCGGGGGGGGGCGGGGGGCGGGGGGGATAACTGGCTTCCCTCCTTTTATATGCTTTGAATACATAAAGGCATTTTATTTCAGAAGTGTTATTTCCAACACGGATAAAATGCTGAAGATGAGGGGGCTGCTCTATGGGGTATTTAACATAACGACATAAAGGTGCTGAGCTTACACACGGCTCCTAGAAAGCCACACATTTTGATCTAGATTGAAGCGCTGTTAGTTGTCGTAACTAACGGTGTAGTCCAAAACATCTTTTCTTAGAAGTATATCCCTTTGGGGCCTACTTAACAAGCAGTAAACAAAGCCTCAGTATGAGAAGGTAAAACTGTTCCTAAAACAACACAATTGTAAATGGGGTAGTGCATGGTTGGATGCTTCCCCATGCAAAAGGAAAACCCATGTAAGTACAAAACTGACATGCAGGCAGTTTTTTGTTTGCTTTTCAATAAAAAGGATCGATCCATCCTGTGGCGTGTGCTTGCTCACGCAAGTGCACCAGCAGCCAGCCCGAAACAAATTCTAGGAGGTCCATTTTTCACCTGTTACAGCAAAAATAACAGTCTGGTGGCACCTTAAAGGCTTAGCACATTTACTGCTGTATAAACCTTAATTACAAAGCTGGTTATGTGGTCCACAATCCAGGACCATTTTTCATTGGCTGGCTGTGTGTGAACTAGTGCCTGAATTCAATCAGAATTATTCCCTAGAAGAGTTGCATCTCTGTCACATCTGAAGCGTCTTAATTTCTTTGAACACTTTGTTCTCTGCATTCAAAATAGTTTTCAGATCTAAGCCCTGGCTCAAATTAAGCTGTGGTCATATAGAAAGTCTGCTGGCTCATAGGTTAATGAACACTTAATTTTCTTCTATCACCACTTTCCCTAGATAGGAACCAGTAAGCAAATACTTTGTATGTTCCACTATTTCTTCATAAAAGTATATATTAGTTTTACAGGAGTAACAACAAATGGAAGATATGCCAACTTTTTTGCCTTTTCACTTTCTCAGTTATGACTTCACACTGAAATGTGGGTTGCAAAGAACCCAGAAGTCAACAGCTGAGATGGATTTCCTAGCAAGAAAAAAACTCATAAAAATGTACTAATAGCCCATTTTATTGGATCAAGAGCAGAGCCCCAGCACTGAATTTCATGAATTAAACTTTGTAGATTGATAATGGAAATTACTACCTTAAGTTTTCCTAATACAGAAGGACTGACATACTAGTGGTGATTGTTTTGATAAATTTCTTCCTGTTCCATGATAAGAAAGCTGGATTTCACAGTGTTCTGGGTCAAGTTAACTTCTATTGTAGCTACCAATGCAAAATACGCTACAACTGCACAATTTTGTGGGATAGGTATGGTCCAATGTCTTCCACCAAGGTATCAAACATCCGGCATGCACATGCATACCTGCCCATATTAAACAACAGGCAGACCTCTGCATCATATATATTTTCTTCCATTGGTAATTATTTTGCTGCATGATGGAACCAAAGAATGATTTGCAAACTTAACACTGGGGACTAGGTGAAATAGTTGTTCTATTTAGAATCATATTTTATGCAAATACAACAGATAGTTGAGTCAGGGCAAAACAATTTCCAACTGAAGAGCACGTTCAACAGCTTCTCTCCTTCCATTTCACCTGTTAAATTATGCTTCTATGTTGCAGCTGGGGTTAGCTCAAAGGGCAGTGGAGAAGGGTGTGGAAAACAAGCTAGTAAACAAGTTTATAACAAATATTTCCACAAATAAAAAGATTTTTATCTGACCCCAAACTGTGGACCTATGTGAGTTTTGCAACATTCAAGGAGGGCCATTAAAAAAACCAAAACCAAAAAACAACCCATGAATATAATTGAGAATCAATCATTCAGTCACTTAACCCATTTGACATCAAATGAACTGCCAAACAATATACTGTTTGGGATATTTATTAAATAAGTAGGCAAAGTCCACAAAAAGTCATACAGCTCAGTCCTGTAGTTTACTTGGCGATAAGTTCCACTGAGTTCAGTTGGGTTAACTCCCAAGTAATATGTGTATAGGTTTGCACCTTTAAACTACACGGATGGCAAACTAACTTCACTGAACAAACATGATATTGATATAATTCATGTTCTCCTTTTATGACTTAATCATGCATTCATGCATGTGTTCATGCAGATATATAGCCATATTGACAAAAGCAGGGATTGTAATTTACCATACACTGTTTTTATGAAAACACTTGTATATAGAGGAAAGGGGGAAAGAAAATGAATTTAACAGTGCAAACCTAAACATATGTACTGAAAGGTTAGTTTCATTGTTTTCAGTGGGGCTTACTCCCATGTAAATATGTATAGGATTATGTGGCCTAAATCATGATAGCACTAGATCCCCACCTCAGTGGCTTCCACTGAGGTCAGGATTTGTAAAATTTCAACAAAACAAAAATGTTCAAGTTTTGAGGAACAAGTGTTCTAATGCAAGCCTTACTCAGGGCATTTAATGGAATTTCAGCAGGTGTCATTTGTATGCATGCAGCACCTAGTGAAATTCCCTCTTCATCACAACAGTTAACGCTGCAGGAGCCCTGCCCTCTTTTGTATCTGGTCAAGAGGGCAGGGCTCCATGCATACAAATGACACCTGCTGAAATTCCCTTGTCAATGCAACTGTTAAAAATACAGGGGCCCTGTCCTTCTTTTCATATGGTCACCCTATAAAGCGTTTGAAAAATGTGTGTATGAGGTCTACTCCTCTGATGTTTCTCATTGGAGAGAATTGTTGTCCAGACAATGTCTTTCCATCCACAGCTGAAACCCTCCGTTCTTTCCATGATTCCCTTCATTCCTGCAATGGCCTTTCTACTCTACCGACAATGCACCACAGATCCAGGCACCTTCACAAGGGGTTTCTTTATTTCTGCAATACACAAGAAACTAACATCTGTGGAGTTGCATGGCACTCTGTCTCAGCTCCAAGGCCAAAATGAAAGTAGAGACAGGCAGGGAAGGTGCATTGCAGCAGCCCTATTGCTGCTCTCAGAATGACATCATGACTGGAACATGGGTTGGCAGATGCATCCCCTGCCTTAGAAAGATTCCCAATTTTGTTTAGAGAGCCCTGTGCACACATGCTCCTTTACATATGAATCCCTTTATAGATATTTAGACGAACAGGTGTAGTTCTGAGGTGGAGCATGCCATTCCCGATCTATGGATACTGAATGCCTAAATAGGGCCACAGAGATGTTTGATGTTTATTCAGAAGATTTAATTCAGAGAACAGAAATAAATATCAGCCATTTCATTCAAGCATATATATCCTATAATATTACAAAGTCAATTTTTCAGGAGTATGCTTCATGGAGCATAAAATGCATAACTGTTTTCTCATCCATAGGTCATAACAGGTCAAACCACACCTGTTTCCAGGAACAATCTTGCAATAGTTCAGCAAACCTCATGGCTCCAACTCCTAATTAAGAACATAAGAAGAGCCATGGTAGATCAGACAGAGGGTCCATCTAGTCTAGCATTCTGTTCACACAGTGGACAACCAGCTGTCGACCAGGGACTGACAAAGCAGGACATGGTGCAACAGCACCCACCCATGTTCCTCAGCAACTGGTGCACACAGGCTTACTGCCTTGGATATCAGAGGTAGCATGTAACCATCAGGGCTAGTAGCTATTGAAGCCTTCTCCAGGAATTTATCCAACCCCCTTTTAAAGCCATCCAAATTGGTGGCCATCACTACATTTTGTGGTAAATAATTCCATTATTTACATGCTGTGGTAGTGAATTCCCCAAATTCCTATATCTGGAGTTCCTAGATTTCACTCAGATTGATGGTTTTCACTGGCATCAAGTCAGCTTGCAGGTTATTTCAAATGAAGGTCATAAGAACTTTGGCTCATGGATGGTGCTGAAATGTAATAAATTAAACAAATGTTGGCTGTTATTACATTCAGATCTATACATGACTCTTTGAGCCTCTTGTCAGCTCTGCAGAGGCAGAATTATTTTCCTTGTTCCTCTAGCCACAAGGCCTTGGCAGTTAAGATGGTGTTCTGCTGGCTAATTGCGGGGTGAGACTGATTCAGGGCACAAGGGCAGATGCTGATGCCTCTGGAAAGAGGACAGAGCCAGGCTGGGTGCTGTTTCAGCATAAATTGGGACCTTGCCACAGTGGCAAATCAGAACAGGTTTTTCTTACATTATGAGTAGATATAGTACTAGGTAGGAGGATAAACAATTAGTGGATGAGCAACTTTGGAAGGGCCAAGGGCCAATTTCTGCCCCTGTGGGCCATACCTCTGCCACTGGATCTCAGCTGCAATCCAGCAGTGAGGGGGGACGGACACACCCCTACATTTTTACTTTAAAACAATTTGGTGGTGCAGTTGTGGTGATTTGAGGACGCACAATGTAATGTTTTTTAGATTGTGCCTTTGTTTGATTATGTCTAATTGTACATGTTGTGTGTAACTGTTTAATCTATATATACTCTCTCCCCTACCCCACCCTTCTCACACACACACACACACTCCCCTCAAATGCTATTTCTAAGGGATCCATTCAAAACAATTCCCTGTATCGTTTTCAAGTTCACAATTTAATATTGCAAACTGGATTGTTCTCTATATGCTCATATTCCACATACTCGCATACTGTTCATATTCATGCTTAAATGTTTGAATCACCTTGCAAATTGATACAAGATCTCTATGTGAAGAGGTTATCCCAATTCATGAATGTTTATATACATGAGTAGTTAAGATATGTGCCCTGTTTTCCCCCTTACATTTTATTTTTTTCTCTTGCTCAGTAACATTATCTTTGCTTACGCCCTCCAGGGGAGAATGCACAAGACTGCATCTGAAAAGGGCAGGGCATTTTAAGATCTTCTTAACTCTTTAGTTGCATGGATACAGACTTCTTTCCCACACATTGCTCACTGTGGTGGCTGAGAATCCAGCATTCATATAGCAATTGTAGATTCCTGGTGGAACATACCTTCCCCCATCACTAGCCCACCATTTTGTTGAGCTTTTTGTTTTTGTATGTAATGTAGTTGTATGACTATCATGGGCACTTATTGGACTAGACACAACTCCACCTTCCCAATTCTAGGCTTTATTTTAAAGGTGCAATTTGCATTTTTCATTTTTAAAAGAATTGTTCAGGTTGAACATTTATCTGCTTTATGGCACAAACACTCACATAGTCCTTTAAGCAAGCAAACACAAATCGGAAAAATCAAGCACGCTTACCACCCCTTTTGCTTCAGTGCCCCGATGCTTCAAAACTGTTGTGGTATTGGTCTCTTTGAAGGACTTACACAGATTCCTCTTAAAGGTGCCACATTACTGTGAGCAACATTACACCTACTCCCCCCCCCCACTTTGAGTCCATGGTTTCCCCTTTTTCTTAGCAAATCTAGCACTGGGCACTTTCACGTTTATGTGTTGCGCTATTTCAGCTCATGTAGATTTTCACCTGTATCAATACTATGATCTCCCACCCCACCCTGTAAATTGCACCCCCTCTTGAAAACCCTCCCTTGTGTGGTTCTGGGTGCAGAAAATTAATATCTTTTAAACGCCTCCTTAAAACGTATCTTTTAAAACAAGCCTTCCCTGGACTGTAACTTATTCTGGTTTTATGTGATTTTCAAGTTTTAAATTGGATTTTATGACTTTAGTTGTAAACTAAGGCTGTTGGGCAGTATAAATATGTAATAAATAAATAAGTTCTCTTCCCCCCTGCAGTTAATGTTATTTCTGGGCAAATACAATAGTAACACAGCCTGAAACTGTGCAATTACTGCGCCCAATTGGAGCTTCTAATGTCTATGAAATTATGAGTTTTTCAGTCATTAATGCTCTCTCTGTGTGTGTGTGTGTGTTTCTTTCTTTAATTGAACATCTCCATATTTGGAAGAGGCTGAGTGAAGGGTAGCTTTGATATTGACATCTGTGGCTAACCAAAATGCTTACATCTATGTAATTTTAAAGATAAGGAGATGAAACTTGGCACAGTGATTACTCTTGAGGGCTTGAGCCATGCCAAGTTTGAATCAGATCCATTCAGGCCTTGATTTTTAGGATTATTTTTTTTTAAAATTACCCTCAAATTATTCTCTGATACTCCACCAACGCAAAATTCCTCATTTGCATTGGTGTAGGATGTCTTCCTTTACTTTGATAATGCACAGCTTTGCATCTCCAGTTCATAAAAAGTGATCTGCTGGACCCCTGTGCATCAGCAAAGTAAAGGATAAAACCTCCCTCCATAAATGCAGAGCTGTGTGAGACTATAAAATGGTTTTATTTTTATTTTTGAGGCGCAGGGGTGAAAGTGCAAGAATAAGCAACGCAGATGCTTGCCACATTGACTTTAACTAGAGCCTTTTCTTTTTATTTTCTCTCTGTACCTGAGAATTGTTCTTTGGTTCTGGATCAAGCATCCAAAATAAGAAGTTCATTAAAAAGTTCAGCAAAGTAAAGGATAAAACCTCTCTCCATAAATGTGCAGGGGTGGATTAACGGAGAATCAGAGAGAGGTGTGTATTTCCGGGGAGGAATGGTTTGAGAGAAAATTTTAAAAATTATTAAACAAAATCAACTGATTAAGGGATTAGCTTCAAACTTGGCATGCATAAAGCCCTACTTCAGAGCTATCATGCTGCCAAGTTTCATCACTTTATTTTCAAAATGAGGGAGCTGTAAGCATTTTGGAGCAGCAAGTCTGTTTGACCAAGTCACCACAAGTGTGGACAGAACATGCTAGAGAATGAGAACCGCTTAGAGGAAATATGGGCTTTCCCCACTCCAGGAAAATACAAAAAATGAAGAGGTGGGTTGACTGCTGGACAGGCACAGCGTCACAGGAGTACTGGGCTGCAAAACCGCAAACCAGGCATGACAAGAGTATGATAAAACACTAGTGTGATGGAGCTTAGTGCGTTTAATCAGATAGTCATCTGAAATATTAACAATTACTTCCATCTGTGGCCAGTAGTAAGTGCTGCATAAGTAGTCATCTTTGTCCAAGATACTGCACTTTTGCTTTTTTTTTTTTAAAAAAAAAAAACTTCATTGAAAGGTATTTTGCTCCACCCTCTCAGCCATTCGCCAAGTACTCCCCTCAATCACCAGCTTTGGTCAGGTGGTGATTTATAGTCTTACTTCTAAACACCTTCGGCATCAGTAGCATGATGTTGATACAACCGGATTTAAAAACTGGAATTCTGCAGCCATCAGTCTTTTCCTCCTGTTCAGGCTCGTGCAGAATTTGTGTTCTTCACTGTAGCGATAGATAGATCACCTGAGACCACTCTGTTGAAAGCTAGGTTGTTTGCAGCTTTGAGAGCATTGGAACCAGTGGACAGGTAAAAGATATCTGCAGGAACCAGAAAGTGCACACAACCCAGAGCTCAAGTCTGGAAAGCTGTTCTTAAAGTGGGGGGGAGGGAAGAGAGAGCGAGACAGACAGAGACAACAGGCAGACCAGTAAAGACTGCTGGAAATATGGGGAGATCCAGACGCAATAGAAACCAGGACTGGAAGGGAAAGAAATGTACCCAACAGAAAGTAGAATCCATTGCACCATTTCTCCAATTCCACAATCTCCATGTGTGGCTTGCAGATATAAACACTATACCCACCCCTCTTCAGTGTGATGCTGCCTTGTGGTCAAGTTACTGATTAGGAACCTCTTCAGGCTTTTTATTAGGAATTGTGGGGGCATTTAATTTTCAGGACAATGAAAAAGAAAAAACGTCCCTTCCCTTGTGGCAGTCCTAATTTAAAAAAAACCCTCTCCCTCACCCATTAAGAACTAATGAACTTCCTAGTGGGCCTATTCAGAAGACACCTTAAACCATGGCTTTAACCACTGTGAATAACACTTTTTGCTTTAATCACCGTGGTTAAAGCTGTGGCTTAAGGTGTCTTCTGAACACAGCCTGGCTTTCTGGCTTCACCACCATGGTTTAAGGCGTCTTCTGAACAGGGCCAGTGACATGTTAAGCCTCACATCTAGTTTGACCCTTGAATCCAGTTGCAAAATGAACCATCAACATTTTACATATAGCTTGGTGACTACAGCAGAGACCAGATGACTCACTGAAAGCAACCTACATACATTCTGAAATGCTGTCACAAACATGTTTTGTGACTGACTATATGATATTTACTTTTTCAAAATCCAGTTGGGCAATCAACCAAAATGGCACACAATAATGAGGTTTTTAGTTCACTATGACATTTTAGTTGGACCTGATTAAAAGTATTGCCCAGCTGGAGATTGTAACATTTTTCTAGTACACCAACACTGCTCTTCTTTGGGTCTCAGATTTAGTGTTGATAAAACTGAGTATTGGCAGTGAAAATTTTACTTGAGCCTTTTACATCAGATATAAACATTAATACAATCGATTTGACAGCATGCTTTGGGGGAAACCATGCTTTAATGCTGGCAAACAGACCCAAGGCTGATACTTGATAAAATTAAGTTTTAAAAATGCAGTGTTTTTTCAGGGGGAAACATAAATTGCAACATATATAGCAATGATTTTCTTGTTTTGTACATACATGCACAATTATTTAAATGATTCCAGATTTCTGAACCATGACACTTGCTAAGGGTAATTACAATCGTAAAAATCAATGACTTTGGAAAAACCCAACATACACACAAAATCAATTATGTATTTGCCTAAGGGAAATAAACATGCTTCTTGCACTAGCAAGATTTAGACCAGAGTGTGCTTCCTTGCCCTCCCATAACCCAATGACAAAATCTCAAGTCAACTGCAATGCAGCTTTGAGTTTATTTAGATGTTTGAGCTCTCGCACTAGATTTTACAAGCTGGTGAACACTGGCAAATTATTTCTCCCACAGTACTATAACCACACATTCCCAAGACAGTATAAATATATGGTTGAACATTAATACACACCACCATTTTTATCAATTACATAACAAATTATCAAGTATCCAAATATTAAGTTACGCAGCTCAAAAGGCATACAAAATATTACAGAGGTCTGCCAGATTCAAGGCAGAAACTCAAGGAAAAAACAAAATCACTTCCAACAAAGCAATAGTTGGTAAACAACTTCCAATAAGTACGATAAAAGAAATTACAAGGTCTTCAGAAATTTTATGATTAAGAATCTTTAGCTACAATAAAGCATTTCTACATTAAAAAAATAATTACTAAAGTAAAGGGCATATTCTATACTTCCTGCACAAGACAAAAGGCAACATTTTACTAGAAATATTAATTAGTCCCTCTCCCATCCTTTTACAGGCTCTCTGCTAAAGTTGCACATTACGTGCCAATATCTATTTAACTGTAAGGCTTTTTGTCTGTAGACATTAAAGACTTGTGTGCTTCTGTACAGCGTGAAGGATTATTTTCTATGAGTAACCAGAGAATGTATGTGAATGAAGAGGGTTAATAACAAAAGTTTAGATACCGAAAGTGACTAAGTCAGTAAATTGTGTGCAAATCCTGATGCTCATTCTAGTGCGATTGTGGGAGACAAAACATAGTGAATAGGGAGATTGTTCTATGAAGCCCTATCCACAAAAACCAGAAGACAATTGAGAGGAGGGCAAAGGTCCAGATAGCTGTAGTTACTAGGGAACTACACTGTGGTATACAGTAATGGTGTGCTGGGCTTTTGGCACCTAATCTCTACTCATGTTGTGGTAGATTTGACTACTGGGACTTCAATGAAAAGAACTGAACTACATGATTAAGGATAGTTTAATGATACAAATTACAAAGAAGACATATTAAAGGCCATGTACATTTCTTGTTCTCTACAAAGATCATCATCTTCATCTAAACAAAGTTGCTCTCCTGCCAACACTGTGGCCTACTCCTATAGAAGCTTCATGTAACCTAGTTAGACATACATGTAGTTTTCCAAGTAAGATGCCCAATTCTAGTTTTAGTCTTCTACTTCCAAAGCAGCAATACAGGCAGCTCAGTTTTTACTGAATACAACAGTTGTTACGATGACCATTTGAATCTTTAAAACGCAGGCGCATTTTGGGACGATATTTCTCCAAATAGAGAAGCTGCTTGCTGTTAAAGGCTCCACGTCGCTTCCTAAACAAAATTCAAGCATAGGGTAGATTAATGAGTTTAAAAAATGCAAGTGTCCCAAACAAGTTTCATTCTTGGCCACATTCTGTCTAAGGTGAGGTTAAGTTGCACTTCAAATATTTAATCTATTTATCAGCTACTAATGATGTATACAGTTGATATTACTATTTGAGTGGTAGTCCCTTCAAGGACAGAATTAACTTTCTCTCTCATAGATCATATATACACACATAAACACCTATGCTTGCCAGTTCATTAAAAAAAGGGCTGAAAGTGTCTAGACCAAAAATGTCAGATTTGCCATCAGTATATCCAACAAAATTTAAGTTTCAGACTGCGCTAAGAAATATTTTTTAAGATATGCTGAATGAAACAATATCCACATTAAGTAGTCTCTTCTGAATGAGCAGCATGAGGAGAGAGAGGTAGGAGTGTAAGATGCTTAAATTTAAACTTGGCTCATGTGCATACCTCAGCTTTCAGTCCCCAACCTTATGTCCCAGCCTACAGTCCTACTCCCACTCTAGCTACAGAGTTTTGCATTTCTCCCTTTGTGTTTCTTTGGGTAATCTACTGTTAACTCACTTTGTGAGCTCTCGCTGCTGTAGTGTTACAGCATTCATAAGGCTGTGGGGGATGAAAGGAGAGGGTCTGTAGAAATATTAAAGGCAGCTGACAGTTAAACCTTGAATAGCACATGGTGCTATACAACTAGATCTTTCCTAAGTAAAACATTCAAGTTAGGAAGTTTTCTCAACAGTCACTCTCCATAGCAAGGGCAAGCAACCTGGGACACTCCAGATGTTTTGGATTGCAACTCCCATGAGCCCAACAGATCTGGATGATAAGAATGCCTGCTCCTCTTCCACAGTCTTATGAAAAGACACGTTTGAGGTAGCTGTTTAATACTTACTGTCTTATGAACTGCACTGCATCTTCATACTTCATTCCACATTCTATGAGTGCAAGGGCAACCAGTACAGGTGCTCTGAAGAGGGGGGGGGAAAAGCTAAATTATACAGTATTCTTTCAGAGTCTTCTTTGCTTATGTCTCTATTTCCCCACTTTGTGGACCAGAAGGTATGATAAAGTGAATTATGCAAACTGCGTCTCAAAACTGCATGGTTTTATTGAAAATTATGAGTTTGACACTGGAAGAACGTAAGAAGCTGCTGTTTACCAGCTTAAGAAAAACTGATCTCCTTTCCCAGACTACTGGCCCAAGCCTAACCATACAGCTTCCTTGTCAAATCCCCTTTAAGTAAGGATGGGAGAGGAGAAGGTGGATGTTTAGCCTTTAGAAGAGATTTCTAATGACCTTCCTATTAAAATGGTAGATTTAATAGAATAAAGGAAAACATGTATTTTTATTCTAATATAATAATAAAACATTGGAGACACCAACAACTCCCATCACCCCTGACAATTGGCCAGGTAGGCTGGGGCTGATCTTAATGATAGGCCAAAACATCTGGAGGGACCCCAAGTTAGGGAAGGCTGATTGTAAGTGATCTTGCTAGTTAAAACTGCATTGATTTTATGATATGCTTATAAGGAATCTTACAGGCTTCGTGTTGACAATTCAAGTTGTGACCGACTGGGTTTCCCAGCTCCCACCTCACTCCATAGATTTCTACAGCCCAAAGGGATTGCAAATAGAAGATTTGAACACCAATAATATTTCCTTGGAGAGATTATGCATGAAGTTTTGTTTGTGCTCCACTTTTTCTCAAGTGATTTCCTCTCATGTCAGAGTGGCTAATAGCACTGAAGTTTGTCAGACGGGTAAGAACAGAGAGGTTTTTGGCCCATTCAGGTCCTACAATCCTATAAATAATAGTATACAAAACAGCTACATAATAAGCACACCTACACAGAACTTTGTAGCAGCACTGAACATGAAATTAAATGCTCTAAGGGTGGATCCTAACGAACTCAGGAGTTCTGCTTACCTTCCAAGACCAGCAACACAGTGTACAGCAATGCAACAGCCAGGCTCTTCACGGAATTTAACTTTCAGAAGGTTTAGCCAATCATCAACAATCTGGACAGATGGTGGTGCTCCATCATCAAAGGGCCAATCCTGGAATGTATGTATGAAGTGAATAGTTTTTCTCTGCACATAAAACCACTGTTAGTTACAACGATTCCTTTAATGTTCAGACAATCATTCTTTCAGTTTCCACATCATATTTTGGAATTAATATTATGCTGATGCTATTCAACCACAATGCGAGCTCTCCCATTTAAGTAATCTTATTTTTATATGTTTCACACTCTGTGGGAAAGTACACAAGACTCATTTCTACTTCAGCCCTTAAGGCACAGAGTATCAAGCACCACTTCTCAATTTGTGTTTTACAATTAGCAGATCTGATAACAACATTGCCTAGCTCAAGTGTCTTCCCTCATTTCATTTCACCCTCAAGATTTTTTTCAGGCTCCATACCACAATCTGCATATTGGCCAGGGGCAGGATGGGGAATAGACCCCACTTCCTTTACACCGTAGAAGTTATTTGAAAAGTGATCTTCAAGAACTGTCCAGGGCTTTGGATTAATATCTGCTGAATACAGGTAGTACAAAATAATTTATTGCTAGGTATTTTATGATGTCAGAATAAGCCACTCACCAAAACCTGTATGCCTTCTTTTTCTACCAGAGCAGTGTCATAAGTAGCTTCACATACTCTTACTACTGTAGTAACTCCATACTTCTTAAGTTCCTAAGGAGAAAAATAGATTTTGCATCTTAATCAGAAGACTTGTGCTGCTGATGTTTATACCTATACTGCTGTGCTTTTGTAAACAATTATTTCAAGTGCAGAATTTGTTTATCATACCTATGATTGCTGCCTTTCACCTCAAGCAGTACCACTTTAGCTTTAACCACTACAGTATACCAGCTCAGAGTCTTGCCCACATTACATAGTGCAAGTGCACTCCAATTACAGCTGGTGCTGCCTTTGTGTGGCCTTGACTGCGTATTAACAATATTCTGCTGCTGCACTTCTAAACCTCTAATTTGCAAACATGCAAGACAACACTTCTGGAGTTACCACATGAAACAGTCTAAATACAGTTTGAATTTTTTGTACAAGCAAGTAGTATTCAAAAAGTAAATCTGCCCTGGGAATATGATTGATGGGAGGTATTAAAAATACTTAAAACAAAAAAATCAGACTACCTCAGAAGCACATTAGTAGTCAACTCAATGCACGGAGGCAAGAGTAATACATCCTTGCTCTTCTATTAAGCTTCACGGCATTATAAAAATAAATAAGCATCACAGTCAAGAGCCCTTACCTCTATGAACTTGTTTAAGGTTGCATTGGTTGGATTGTGAGTGATAAGGAATCTCATATTCTTGTAAGTGATTTCCACAGGAGCTGGGCGGTTCATTCGCGCCATTTTAATTTAGTTAAAAATTTACAAGACTGATACAATTCTTTATAATAAAAAAACCCTAGCAGGATTGATGGAGAAACTAAAGTCTACTTCACAAAAAGCCACTCAAAAGTTTCCAGTGCTGACAAGTATGAATTTGGGAGCAATGGGAAATGAAATGAACTTCCTAAACAAGAAGCAGCAATTCTTCAATCCAGTAATACTGAGGCAAAGAGAACGGCAGTGCGCTGAGGTTACCCCATCCAGGTCTGAACTTCCTTTGTTAAAAGCTCTGCCAATTTCAATTCAACACTTCTTATCCTGGTAACCACTCTTAAGGGGGCTTCTTGGTGGAGTAGTAATAGATTTCTACAGTTCACTTGTCTGCATAGAGGCCGTGCTGTGCCTGGCAGTAGTCCCCACTGCCCTTCAGAAACTCCATAAATGTGTGACCAAGAACACCACGGAACTGCTGTGAAGAGGGAAAAAAAGGTACACAGGTCAATGACTGGGTAGGCATCCTTTCAAACAGTCTTAGATAAATAAGGAGACAGAAAGGAAGGGAAGACAAGAGCCACCAATATTTAAAGATGTCCTTAATTTAACAGAATCCATTCAAAACTGGAAAATAGAAAAACCTACTTAACTTTATTTCATGTATTTAATAGGGCTTGCAAGATCCCCAGGTGACCAGGTGAATGGTCAAGTTAAGAATGGCCCTCAGACCAACAGCTCTCACTCTCTCTGCCTCCCAAGAAGTGGCAAATCCTAGTGACCAGCATTCAGAACAGATGCATTTAAGAACACATTCCATTCTGGAGACGGCACAGAAAGACTACTTTCTTTCCACTGTTACAGCTATGATCTCCAAAGTTAGGAAAGAGCAGCCTATTGCAAGCCTTGTTTGTTTGTTTTTTACCACATTGCAATTACACTTTAAGAAAGCTTGGGGCCACATACATAGGGGACTCCTATTTGTTCACAGTGTTATAAAATAACTAGAGATGTGAAGGCCCAGAAAAACCCCGGAAAAAAATGGGAAAAAAACGTTTTTTCCCCAAAGCCTTTTTTGGGTCCATCCGTCCCCCCCAAATTGGAAAAATTGAAAAAAAATGAAGAAAAAATGGATTACAGGATGTTTTATTTTAGCATGATGAATAAAATGTTTAAGACAAGGTGTTCAGATATTTACTTCTCCAAATGATTTCTAAAACTTGTACAGTATCAGATTATTACAATGTCTGTGCACCAAGGACAAGCAAGTCCTAGGTTCCAAACTGAGACTACAACTCTCAAATGCAAGAGGAAGATGCAATTCTGCCTCTAGGGGGCACTTCCATGGAAGCAGAGACTGAAACTAATACTGATGGCTATAGGTCAGAAAATGAATCTGATTAAATTTCACGTATCTTCATTGAAACTTGGCGTGCCCCCCCCCCCAATTTTTCTGAGTTTTTTTTATGGGAATGGGGCTTTATGTCTTGACACTGGAGGACTAGCGGAGACATAATTTTCTTTGTTACTAATGTTGGTGGTTTCTTCAGTTGTTTTTTGAAATTGTTTTTTGCCTGCTCCTCATAAACTGGCAGAATCAAAGAGGTTCCTTACAGTTCAGAAGCTTGTAGCTCCATTTGCTACCCAAAAAAAGTAAATTAAATTTGTAATGATTGTTTGAATACACTAGTTTTAATATACCAAATGTAATAATTTTATGCCAAACTAACTTGGACATAATTACATTTTATGTTCCTAAAGTAACAAAGTGACTTTCAATCTGTAAAAAGTGCTAATATTGCATTATTTCAATTTTTCCAAAAATTTCCATTCCCCCCCACCCCAAAAAAGGAAAAAAACCTGTTTTTTTCTATTAGCTTCAAAATTTCCGGAAATTTCACATCTCTAAAAATAATATGTATGTTAACCATTAAACCTCATGGCCAAGCAGAACTCTTCTCCCAGTCCATTATATTGGTTACTTAAGACAGTTCTCGTTCTCCCTTACAACTTTTGTAGCTCTTGTGTTTGGGAGATGGCAGCTGCTCTCTAGCATACTGGGGAGGGTGGGTGGGATGGAGAATGGTCCAAGTGAGTGAAACAGAGGGTCGATGACCATCCATGAAATGCTATTTGAAAGTTTCATGTTACAAGTTTTAAAAACAGGCAACTGAAACTTGATACACAAACTACATTTGCAAGTGAAAAATTGAAGTTGTATTTCCAGCCACACACACACACCATTCTAAGAGGAACAAGTTACACTTGAACAAGTGCACAAATACTTTGGCATAAGAGGTTAGAACATCTCAGATTATACTGGGTAACAAAAACGAAGAGTCAGCAATGCCCAGAAAGACAACCTTCCTGTGTTGAATTCCAATCACCATATTCAAGACAAGTTGTAAAGAACCAAAAAAAGTTGTGAAAATATTGAATGATTAAAGAGAACACTGAAGAACTATACTTGCTTAGCTTGGCAATAAGGGAGCTGTATCAAGAGTTCACACACAGAAAAACTTGGCACTTGAACAATACATGTTTAACAGTAAGGGAGAAACTTTCAACTAATGGTGGGACCTCTCTCTTCAGCAGGTACTGGTAAGCATGGACCTCATGCACACATTTTTAAGTGAGCAAAGACAACTTCAGGCCTGCAGTTGTTAATGGACACATTTAACCCTGATCAAAATTATTGGTTTGACCTCAAGAAGTTTGTTGTTCTGGTCTTCCTGTAACTCTTGGCAAGATACAACCATTTTAGACTTGAAGGCAAGAGTAAAGAGTTACTTCAATGGGATTCTTGTGTGATCAATGGCAAGCTTACTGCCTTTAATTCAACTTATCCAAGATCCCCCTTCCCATGGATTCTATGGACAAATGGTGTCTTTTGACTTGGAGCAAAATTTGACTTGCAGTAAAAATTGCAGTAAAATTGCAATAATGTACCTGTATTCAATTCGTACTATTCAGGGGGCTTCAGTCAGTAGAAGCTGAACCACTAAATAGCAAGTGCCAAGAAGCTACCCTGGTTCAGGGTAAGAGAAGTTTTACTGAAGCAAAGTTATTTAAGACTACTAAATCTGTCCTGCAGCAATAGAATTAAGTGCAAAGGTTGAAATAAAAACATTTACCAACTGGAGCATGAATACACTGACCCAAGTGGGATGGTCAGACAGGGATTGCAATTTAGCAACACACTGAGGAGAGAATTACACCCGATGTATGCTCAGTGGTGGATCAAATGCTTTTGGATTGTGAACTATGTGCAGGAGAACTAAGACATGCTTCAATGCATAATCCAACTGTTTGCACTCTTATATAACAGCTTGAAAATCAAAGTTTAAACATGTACATCTAAAGCACTATAAACTGTAGAGATGCTGTAGAAACTCAGCTTAAAGAATTAAGCAGTCAGGGAGTCAGTCCAGCTGAATACACAGAGCAGCTGAAGTGTTAGATGGAGGGGGGTGATGACTTATGTACCAAACACTTGGGATACCCCCATGGCTTCCTGCTCACATATTATATAAAAAATGATTAACAAGATGAAATCCCGCCCTGTCCTATGGATACAAAGAAGGAATACAACTAGGGCGATTCAATCATGAGTGAGAGTCAGTTAGGGACTACAGACCCAATGGTGTGAACAGAGCCACATTTCCAATACATGTTCTAGAAGAAAAACCTTATGTCTGGGAAGAAATATTTCAACAACATAGTAAAGGCACCAAGCTTGGCATCTCCACTTTACAATTAGTAGCTGGTTGGGTCTGGCCTAGTACTTTCACCTTCTTCATGCTGGTATTTCAGTGGAATATCTTATTTATTTCAAGTAAAGGAAAACCAATTAAAAATCTAAAATGTATGCAGGCATTTACGTAGCAAGGGTTAATTACATATTACTATTACATATTTAACGACATGTATTCCTTCTTTACAGATGGGAGACTGAGAAAATATGACTTGCCCAAGACCATACTAGTGTGATGAAACCCTCCATTTAACACAATAGTTGTAATAGATATTAACGATTTCAACTAGTTTTTCCACCAGTAGTAAACACTACCCTATTAATTACCATGTCAATCTTGAGCAAACCAAAAGGAAAGAAACGGAACAGATTCTCAGATAATGTGGGTCAACACCAACTATTATATATCTGTCCCCAAACAGCTGCACCAACAGATGCTCCTAAAGATTGCTCCTTTTTTGGCCAAGGCAACTTCTTGGTTGTCATGGTTATAGCAGAAAAGATACCAATTCTCAATGGCATCCAATGGGTGGCTACATGCCAATTTTTTATTTTGATAAATCAAGAATGTGGTCCTTTCACATATTACAGAACAAATTTCAAATCTCTGCATTGTAATCTTAACCACAGACACCATACTGCTTAAAACTATAAAGGCTTTGGAATTATTTATATTGCAAAACACAAATTTTGCAGATGAGCTATATGCCACATACACTATCCTCAAGCTATTCTTGGCTGCAGATATTATATGGATATAACAATGTATAGAAAAGGCTCTAGTTCTTTCATACCCTTTGTTCATGGATTATAAAAATGGCTGTGAGGAACCCCTACTATTCCCCCAAAATATACAGTTCTGTGCATCATCCGGCCACACTGACTGGCAAGCATAACAGATCCCCCTTTCTGAAGTTCATAATGTTACCTATAGTTCATTCTTTAGTTACAGAGCATTTCATGAATAAACACAAGAATGAATAATTTCTGAAGTACTGCATGCTTGCAAAATTGAAATTCTAATACTTCTTGGAATCATCATGGCAGCTGTGAAGCTCCAAACGTTGCTGCCCTTGTCTATTAAGATGTTATAAAAACTGGCTCTCTTTCCTCCCAACCCCAAGTGTTAATGCTAGGGTTTAAACCAGAAGTGGGCAACCTGTGTAGCCCTAGATGTTTAGGCTTTCCAACTCCCATTAGCCACAGCCACTGGTGATGGGAATTGTAGGTCCAAACATCTAGAAGAACACAAGATGCCCACTTTTAGTTTAAAACATCAATCTAACATCATTTTCAACACTAGAACCCCAGCATTAAGACTTGGGGCTGGGGGGAAAGTGAGCCGGTATTCATAACATTTTTCAATAGACAAGGGCAGCAATGTTTGGAGTTTCACAACTGCCATGATGATTCCAAGAAGCACACATGTCTAATTGGAGCTGCTTTGTTCCTTGGAAAATAGGTATGAACAAAATTGTTCAAATTAAAGTCTCAGAAGCACACTGTGCTACTTCTAGAGGTATACACACATTAGAACTTCAATTTTGCAGGCACAGAGTACTTAAAAAACATTTATCCTTCTTTGCATAAGATGCTTCCTTTTCAAAATGTATCTGAGGAATCTCTATATGCTAGAACTTGCACCTTTTCCGTACTTGCAAAATATACATGTGAAGGCATGAAATGCACACCATGGTTTTATGTTAACTGAGCCATCTGATTATCATGTTAACCAGTGTCAGTACTCTTAGCAGTGCTGCTGAAGCAGAGCCATGTTACAAAAACCTTGACGCCTAGTAGTTTGTACAGAACCAAGCACTGAAGTATTACTGCAACAGGGCTTCTCTTGCAGAATTTTTCTTCAAGACTTTCTGAAAACTGAAGTTGCTGCTTAATTTTAAAGAAACTGCTTCAACTCTAGGCTTTGTACAGGTTTAAGGAAAGGTTTCTGCCATGTTGCTAAGGGAGTTCCAGATAAGCTGGTCTTCTAGCCAGCTGGAAAGAGCCATGCTAAATACCATAAGCATTTTCCAGGTACAGCCACTGTATGGTAGTCCTGTAGCCTTAGTACATCCTGCAACTATCACACAAAGCATAAGGACATGGAAGGACCTGTACAGCAAGACCATGAGATGGCTGAAGATGCCATTGGTATCTGCTGTTCTAGGCAAGAAGAAACCAAGAACAGATTGCTAGCCCTGAGAGTTGCACAGAAATGGCATGATGTGAATGTGTGGGAAGGAAAAGTGGAAACTAGAAGAGAAATTAATATACAAATGACAAGGGAGCATAAAAACAAAAGAAACTTTTGAGAAGATAGAAGGCTCTGGAATTAGGATGGGGCAGTAGACAAAATCAGAGTGAGGAATCCGGGTAACCATTTAAAGATGGATGAATTATCTCCTTCACTTGAAAACAGGCTGCAACAAAAGATGGGAGCATGGAGTGGGAACTGTTTCCTGACTGGAAGTGTATTTAGGATGTAAAAATACATTGAAACAATTTTAAGAGTGTCCCTGGTTTTCATTCAAGTTCTGGCTTTGACAAACTAGATCTTCAGATTCAGCATTCTTCTTCTAAAAGGATACCACCACTTTCATTTAGCATGTGAATGAAAGTTGCAAGAGCAGCCTAAGTTTAGAGTATTTTGAAGCAGCCAGATTTTTGTAAAAAGAGTCCCAAAAAGGATGTGGGATACCTAGTTTACACAAGACGTACTACAAATGGTAAAAACTAGGAAGATTGCTTTGAAAACATGAAAGCCAACCATCCCCTCAATACTTGGGAGAGGCAAACTACAGGCATAAGAAGGTCTATAGAAATTAGATTGGAAGACTCCTCTTTGAATTGCAGCACCTTTTGGATTGCCTCTTACAAACAAAATCGTGTTAAGGGCCTGGCACAAGAGAAAAGATATAATCCTATGACTCAGCCCAAAGATGACTGCTCTGTTAGCGCAATCCCCATAAACCGTTTCACCTTCCTGGCCACTTAATATGCTTCTCACATGTCACACAAGCACATATGCCTCAAAATACGGAGGGTCTATCGGGGTAACAAAGCAGCCATTTCCAAGCCAGACACGAGGCCAGGTTGCAGACAGGCGCTCTCCTCCCTTACCCCCATCAGGCTGGATGGAGTCAAGCGCTTGAAGCAGGCGCGCGCCAAGTATTTTTTTTCCCGGCCAGAGCGCGTTC
The DNA here is from genome assembly GCF_023053635.1 of Elgaria multicarinata webbii. Classification (NCBI taxonomy): domain Eukaryota; kingdom Metazoa; phylum Chordata; class Lepidosauria; order Squamata; family Anguidae; genus Elgaria; species Elgaria multicarinata. Next base: position 115,081,690 of record NC_086174.1, read on the forward strand.
TCCGCCCGTCCGTCTCCCACCCACTCCCTTCCGGCGTCGGGATGCATCGGTCACCAGTCTCCCGTGAAAGGAAGCAGCGTGCCCGTCATCTCCCTTCAGATAGCAGTGAGCCGGTAAGGCAAAGCCGAGGCAGCGCGACAGATGTCCCCTCCATTTTCGTCCACCTCCCCCCCCCCCGATGAGTCACACGCGGCAGTGCCCTAAAGCGCCCTGCGACACGCGGCGGGCGGGCGAGCGAGCGGACAGGCCGACACTAGGGGCAGCGGCCAGGACAAGTCCCGACTTGTTTCCCAAGAAGCGAATCCGGGGAGGTGGAGGGACAACCCGCTGCCTCCCCTCACCCCCAGTGCCTCCTAAACGCGGGGAGACGCTGAGCCTACCAATGAGCCACCCCATCGTCAACTGAGCGCCGGAATCGGAGCTATCTTTTGGCAGCGAAGGGGATCGAGGACGGAGATCTACTCAGCTGTCCTAGGCTGCGGGTCCCCCTTGGGGAGGGGGGGTTGAAAATCAAGGAAAACTTTGTAGGTCGGCAGAGACCCGCAAGAATCCCCCTTGCCAGTTACTTATTCCAAGAGCCTTTCACCGGGAGTAGTTCAGCCACCACCTTAAACCGGCTGCGAGTCACGATCAGGGCGACAAAGAGGTTGGAATTTTCTCCACCCACCCAACCCGGCCTCGCAACGTAACGTGTGCATTCGAGCTGCATGTATGCAACTGCCACCCGCGGGGGGAGAGAATTCGAATCGCTGCTCCGGATTCAATACACAAAGGAATCCGAAACAGAGGGCTTTAAGGGCTGCACCCAGCGCTGGTCTAACTTAACGCCCATTCACGTCAATGAGTCTACTCCACGCAGGGCTACCATTGGATGCGAGCCAGAAGAGCCGCTTTTCATTGACACAGTGCTCCGTCTGACTGGGCTACATTGTTCTCTGCTCTCGCCAGCCGTAGAAAGAACCCCAAGAACTCAACAGGATGCGAGCGCCAGCAGAGCACGTGTTTCGGTCGTGTGTGGAGGTGACCCCCCCTCCCACAAATGCAGCATTGGAGGGGAGGGGTGTCGTTCGGCCAGCAACCCCCCCCCCCACGCCGCTCACTAGCAGCATCAATACTGGCAGCTGCTGTCGCTCCGTCTGAGCCTTCTTTCTCGAGACAGGCGGCGGCGGGCGGCTCCTCCCGTCCAGACACTCCCTGCTACCCCTTCCAAAGCCCCCTTTCCTCCCTTGCCACGTCCCACATCTCAGGCTTGGGCCAGGCCCAAAAGATAGCGACCGGTAGCAGCAGCTGCTGCTATTGAAGTTCAGACAGTGGGACCTAGGAGATGCATTGCCGTGTAAGCAGCTCGAGGACAACGGGCGGCGGCTATTGAGCTACGCGGTCTGCCTTGTGCTCTCGCCGCCGTTCGGGTTCTACATGCCCGCCCGCCCGCTCCATGAAAGCGCTAATGCTGCGGCCCAGGGAACAAAGAGACAAACGTGGGAGGGGAGGAATGGAGGGCGCGTTAAGGGGGGGGACGTAAAGAGGTTTTTTTTTTAAAGAGGACGAAGGCGAGTAGAACTTCCCCCACCCCCGCCGTCGGTTACTCACAGGAATATGGTTACTCATTGAAGACTGTAGCCTGATCATACGGCCTGGGTGCTGAGGGCGCCACCGCCGGGGGCAGGAGGAGCTGAGCCGGAGGGAACTGGAGGAGGAGGAGGCGGCCGCGGAGGTGGTGCCGGAGCAGGGCGGCAGCAATGGACCATACAGGGCGCGGGGAGAGAATAAGACAGGAGCAGAGAGGAGGAGGAGGAGCTCCCGCAGCTGGCGACGGCGCTGTTGCTAACGCGGCACTGACGGCAGAGAGGAAACGCGGCTGGAGGCGGAGGCTGCTCGCGCAAGGCAGGCCGGGGGATGGGGCGGGGCGGGGCGGGCGGAGATGTCTTCAGCGCCGCCTCTGGCTCGCCAGCGCGCCGTCATGCGACTGCCCCTCCCCTCCCGCCTGCCGTTGCGTCCAGAAGCTCCGACCGCCGCCTCGCGTCACAAGCGCCTTTCGCCGAATGGCACCAGCGGCCGGCCAATCGGAGGCCTCGGAAGAGGTTGAGCTGACAGGGCCGGGAGGGTGGCGGTGGGCGGGGATTGGAGGGGGAGGAGAAGGCGGAGCAAAAGAGAGGCGGAAGAAGCCGGCGGGAACCGGTTAGAAAGTCAGCCAGCCGCGGCCGGCCGGCTGGGCGGGCAGGCGGTGTCTGCGCCGATTGGTTTGGCGCTGCTGGTACCGCCGCGCGTCCTGGTCACCTGTTTGGCTTTGAAAGGTAGTGCCCGGACTTTCCCAAAGAGAAGCCGGTGCGGTGCAGTGATTAGCGCGTTGGCCGGGGCCACCTGGCTTCTAGTCCCCACTTGGCCACGAAGCTCCCTGGGTGACTTCGGGCCAGTCAGTCACTGATTCTCAAGGGTAATATAAATAGCCTTCGGTTCGTTGCAAGAGGGAAAAAGTCGGGAAATGAATGTATTTTTAAATAATCACGCACGTTACTGGGGGTCTACGCAACGTTAGTCTAATTTAAGGGTCTACTCTGTAAGTAGAGATTAAACCGGTTCTAGAAGAGTAACCCTGTTACATCTCTTACAGCGCACAGCCCTGTGGCCTTTAAAGGCTAGCAGATGTATGATATTATGCTTCTGTGAAATAGTTGCATGAAGTAGTACCCTGGTCAGCACAAGACTGATGGATTTCGATTTCATCATACAGTTAAATCCAAATTCTAGCAGGACATTTGTGTTAGTCTGTTACAGCAAACTCTCACAAAGCAAACAGCCTTCTGTCACTTTAAAAATGATAAACCATTTTACTGTGGCGGAAGTGAAAATCTTATCAATCTCATGCCAGTTGGGGATAACTGCATGCGTGCATTAGACAAAATGGGCTCTAATCCATGAAGGTTTATGCCACAAGAAATCTGTTAACCTTTCAGGTGCCATAAGTATTTATTTATTTAGGCTGCAATCACATGCTTAACTGGAAGAAAGCCCTCATGAATTCAATGGGGCATACTTCTGAGAAGACAGGTATTGCAGCCTTATTGTATTGAATCAGTGTAAGGCAGCCTTTTCCAACCTGCAGATGGTTTGGATTACAACTCCCAGAATTCCTGATCATCAGCCATGCTGACTGGGGCTAATGGGAGTTGAAGTCCAACAGCATCTGGAGGGCACCAGGTTGAGAAAGGCTGCTGCAAGTCTACATTGCCATACTTCCCAGTAGGAGCCCTTAAGACTCCTACTTTGTGCAGCAACAAATGCAGCCTGATCCTATGTATGCTTCAGAGTATGTCCTACTGAGCTCCATAGAACTTACTTTCAACTAACTTGAAAGGTTAGCACCTGCCCCAGGCTTGCCGAGGGAGGGAGGGAAAAGAGCGATCACCTCTGTTTGCAGCCAGCGTGGCAGGGCACACCAAGCAGGTTATGTCTCTTCATTAGCGTTTTGGTGCTTTTGAAACACTTCAGTTCACCGTTAAAAGGACTCCTCTTCAACGATATTAACATGTGTGGATTGAGGAGGTCTTGTTGGCAGCACAGCTCCAGACAACTCAGGCTGATGGAGCGCCTCTCCCCGGCATGACCCTACCCAAATATACTACACTCATCATCTAAGGCCCTCCTCAGAGTGCCTCCTCCTAGCAGAGGTTTGCAAAAAATGGAGATTTTTCTTTAAAAAAAAATTAAGTTAGGCTAGTGCTGTGATTGACCTGCTTTTTAAGCACATGCGTTCTCTTGCAGCAGTATTTTGGCCCTGCCCGGCGCTTCTTTTAATGAATTTAAAAAGATGTAATTGGATTTTGAATAAATATTCAATTAATTGTTACTGTTTTGAATTTTATTGTTATTATCTTCCTTAGTGTTGAAAACCGCTATTCTGAATAATGATTTTTATAGGGTAGGGTAGGGGGCACTGGGCATGAGTTTGTGGAACCAAGGGGGCGGTTACCTGAAAAAGTTTGGGAACCACTGTCTTAAATGGACATTGGTGCAAAGCAGAGGAAAACACTTGTTAAACTGAAATAGAACTAAGCATTGCTGGAGGTATAAGAATAAAACCAGAAGGTAGAATGGAAGGGCTGAAGCATTCAGTCCAGGATTCAGAGGAAGAGAAAAGACTTTTCAAACCAAGATGAGCCAGTACCATTTAATGGTTAAGTGTCCAGTGAGGTCTGGGCTTAAAATACCTACTGAGCCACGAAGCTCACTGGGTGAGCTTCAGCCAGTACCAACTCTGCCTAACCTACCTCACAGGGTTGTTGTGAGGACAGAAAGAGCCATGTGTGCCTCCTTCAGCTCCTTGGAGGAACAGTGGGGCATAATTTCATATTGCCAATTTTTTGTGGGGGGGAGGGAGGGGAGAGAAGGAGGGTGCAAAAAGTGCTGGCACATCCTAGTTAAACTTGTTCACATTTTAAACAAGAAAAAGCTTCTGATCCCATCATCCCCCACTCCTGATTCAAAGCCAAAGGTTTATTTTTCAAACACAGTGCCAGCAGACCTGAATAACTACTAGCCTATGAACCATGAGACTGATAACACTTCGCATTTCAATAACACTTCCAATTCAGAACCTAAAAGCATCTTTAGAAATGAGTTTGCTGTGTGAATTCAGAGATCCTTTCATACCCTGTAGGCAGGAATCTACATTATGGATAGCCTCTGTCTGTGGGGAAACTTTAGCATTGTTAAAAGTTACTAACAGAAAAGAAGGTGCGACATAACCTATGGCTTTTCACCAGGAATCATCTCCACCTACTTGTATGTGTCCCAGCCCCATCTATTTAAACAATTGCCTCTTTTCAGTTTCATGATTACAACAGTCAACTATCCCTACCCCCCAATAAAAAGTGTGTGTGTGGGGGGGGGGAACCCTTTACATACTGTTTTGGCTGGCTCTTCTCAACTGGGCAGAAAACAGAAGAAAAATAAATTTGCGAACAAGGGGTTCCCCTCTCTCTCTCTCTCTCTCTCTCTCTCTCTCACACACACACACACACACACACACACATAGACGTTGCTATGGATTTAATGAAAAATGAATCCTCTGAGGAATGGGGAATAGAAACACACAATACTGGAGTTAAGAAAAAGGGAAAAGTCTGTCCCCCAGTCATTTTCAATCGTTCATCCCCTGAACTATTCTGATTGGCCCTGGTTTGGGCCCAGTTTACTTCTCCACCCCACATTTGTTCTGATTCGCTCAGAGGCTGCTGGGCAATGTGGCTTCCTCTTTCCCCCCCAGAATTTCCTACCTTTTGGGAGGGGCAGAAGTAAAGTTGCCTCAGCCAGGCTGCCCCAAATCCTTCCCCTCCCCATTTTTTTCATTGGGAAGTTGTTCTTCACTTCCATGCCTTGCACATGCAAATGAAGATAGTAAACCTGGGCAGGGGGGAAAAGTTGGTGGTCACTGCCAGGACATTATGTGAGGCTTGTGTTGCTAAGCAACATGCTACTATAATAAAAGATTTTAAACAGGCGGCAGGAGTGGGAACACAGCCAGGCTCTGGTGTTAGTTACCTTTCATGCTCAAAAACACCAGCCATCCCTGCTGGGAAGAATGGTCCCTCCTTCCAATGCTGACAGTGTCCTCAGCTGCTGTTATCTCCAACCTATGATCTGAGATAACCATGGGGATTCCTGCAGGGAACAGGGTTGGGAGGCCAAATTTTGCCCTCTGGAGGAATACAAGGAGGTTCTGCAGGCCATGTGGTTAATTTCCATGGGCTGGAGATTCCCCATCTCTGGCTTATACTGATAGCATATTCCCCACCATTTATGATGGATTAGATAACTACACTGAGATGGAAGCGTTGAGATAGTATTTACTTTTACATCCCACACCATGAAGTTTCTCCAATCTCCAGTCAACACATCCAATGTTTTGTATTGGTTTTTAACATGTGGCCCTCCCGACACAATTTTGGTACCTTAGTGCTATATTTGTGCTAATTCAGATCCACTACAGGGTAAGGTACATGTGTTCAGGAGACTCCGGTAAAAGGTCAGTGCAGTGCTCAAAAGTGGAAGGGGGAAAAAGGAAGTGGGATGGTTCGTGCCCCAAATACTTGCAGTAGTGTATTTCCAAATATCACACTCTGCAACTTAAGATCATCAGAAGAGGCTCTTCTTCATTTACCTCTTGTCAACAAGGGACAGAGCCTACTTGGTTGTGGAAAACCAAGCCGGTGCTTGGTTTGTGCCCTGATTGTGGAAAACCACATGGAGATGTGATGCACCAATGCTGAATTGTTTTAGCACAAGCTCAAAACTGTTTTTGTTTGTCCATGCATTTTAATTGGTTGTTTTTGTCTGTTCTACTGTTCTCTAAAACTTAGTAGGAATGCTAACTTTGCTCAGTACAATAATGTACAGTGGAACATCATGCCATAAAAACTGGATACTCGTTCAAACAAAAGAGCCTCTTAGTTTAAAGTCTGGATTGGTCACCTGCTTGGTGCAGATTGGTGTAAATTAGATAAACTGATGGTGCAGAACGGGTCAGAGTGATATAATTAATTATGTGATGCTTTGAATTGCATCACTTTTTCTTCCTTTTTTTAATAAGCAGAATTGCTCAGAGGCAGAGCTAATCCCAATAAAACCTGCATGGGACTGTATTTGTTACTGTCTGATTGTTCTGAAAACAATGCAGGATTTTGGTCAGGAAGGTTGTTAATTTGATTAGATTTTGCTTAGTCTTGACAGAAGATGGCTTAAGGCTCAAATAACAAACCCTTTAGGTGGAAGGAGCCAAGGCAAAAGTAACATCAGTATCAGGCATCACATTATTTTCAGTTCCATTTTAGCTACAAAGAAGGCATTTTAATCATGTTTTAGAGGGGTTGCTAGCTTAGTCTGTTGAAGCAAAAACAGCAGAAATTTTTGAGGCAACATATTTATTTCAGCCTAAGCATTCATGGACACTGTCCACTTCATCAGATGCATGAAGTATTAACCTCAAATTGCTAGATTTATATGCACATGCTGGATAGTGGGGAGGTATAAACTGTGCTGTCAGAGAGAACTGAAATGCAAAACTTACAAGATAGTGATGATTACCTTAACAGTTTCCATTGTTGGGTGAAAACACACGTCATTGCAACGGTGAGCAGATTAAATAAGGTTTTTTTGGTGTGTGTTTTTTACCACACTACATCTGCTAAACTGCAGGAATCAGAGTTGAATGTCTTGATGAAACATACTTCGGAAATCTCATGTTGATGTCTGTGGGGTTTTTTAATTCCTTTGTTAAAAAAGGACACCTAGGGGCACTGTGTTAATGACTGGTGGCCATTCTTGAACAACAACAGTATGATGGCATATTGATGTGATGTATCTTATCACTTGCCACCAATGCCCTACTGCAGGGGTGGACAACTGGGAGGTTTGGGGGGCGTTTTGCCACCCACCACCAGCTGCGAGGCAAAAATGCGCAAGAGGGATATAGCGCATGATGGGATTGTAATGATTTGACACAAGGTGTAGATCTGGCCTCTGTTAATGAATGATGAGGTCAGCTGCATACCTAACCAGATAATTTCAAAGACAGATAACATGGCAAAATGATTGAAGTACAATTTAGCAAGAGATTCAACTATTTCCCGTGGCTTGAACAAGGACAAAGGTTTTCTATCACACTACATACGTTAGTTGGCTCACCATTGAAATTATGTCTGTGTTATCACCCAACAACATTTAAGACAATCATCACTATCTGAACATTTTACATTTCAATTCCTTCTGGCAAAATATTTACATTCTCCCCCCACCACCACCCTGCTGCCCCACTGTAGCATGTGTATATTGATCTATCAGTGATGAAATGGACAATCTCCACCAGTTCAGACCACATCAACAGTTAGGATTCTTGGCTCTAGTGTGCATCACTTTCCTCTTACTTGAATTGAATGTCATTTGCCATTTTGTTGCCCATTCACCTAGTTTGGAGAAATTCTTTTGGAGATTCTTACAATCCAGTTGGATTTTCTGTTATTCCTCCCTCTTTTTTTTTAACCAGTTCCATAAAGTAAAGAAACAGTGAGGTCTCTCTAGAAATCAGATTTTTTTTATTTAAAAAAAATCTATTCATACAAATGCCCAAGAGTGGAAAATTCTCAGAGAAATAAAAAGAATATAGAAATTGACATATCCATGCTTTTAAATGTCCCTCAGTAACTGGTATTTTGATTACAATCATATATGCAATTACCTCTGAGTAAGTTCCATTTACTTCTGAGTAGACATTTACACTACATAACATTAAAACATATATAAAAACATTATTGGAGATGGTAAGTTTGAGGTAGTCATTATAGTAGCTTCTAATCAGCTTGTTATATCTGAACATTTTTGTTAAATTGTTGCTATGGATGTTTCTTTGTAAACTCTGTTATACTATTTTAACTGTTCTTGAGGGGGATAGGATTTAAAAGAGTCAAATGTTCCAAATATTTATCATACAATGACACATGAATTATGTGGGAACAACTCATTGGCATGAAAAGTCGTATCATATTCAAAACAACTAGAGATTCATATAGACAAGCTACTCCTTGAGAACAACATGCGTTACAAACCTTGGCAGGACTGAGTTTCAAAGGCAGCACATCATAGCATTCAGTAGCAGCAAGCTGAAACAAAGTGTAAGACCTGTTGCAATCTGTGTTGATGCTCCTATAAAAAACGCATGAGGCATATAATTTGTGAAGGCGCTTGTACTAGCCTTGCAGGTTCATCTTTCATCAGAAGCTGCTAGAGCCTGTGTTATTTATTTGACTGGACAAAAGGTACAATAAGCCACCTCCAGTTCAAATAAAGCACAGGTCAGAATTCCCTCTGTGGTAAACAATGTTGCTGTTTATGGAACTTACCACAATTACTGTAATGTACTTTCATGTGTTCAGAATACTATTATTCTCCTGTTTCAAGTGCTACTTTCATTATGGTCCTTATTAAAGCCAAATGAATTCCTGAAGTACTTTTTCAGCATATATTCAACTGCATTCAGGCCTCACAGTGCTATGGGGAATGGGATGGTAAACTGTACTTATTTGCTAAATGGAAGGCATTAAGAAGGGTTTTTATGTTATCATATAGGGGGGAAATGGATTGGATCCAGAATTTTTCTCCCATGGATGGAAGGCTTCTGAGCCAGCAGAGGAATCTCACTGGTGGAAAGGGGCAGGAGACAATGCCCATCATTTCTCCACTCTCCCTGCAGCCCCATTTCCCCTGACAATCTGCTCCAGAGGGTTGCAGGACCCTTTGGAATTGGAACCATTAGAGAGGTGGCACTGGGGTCTCTGAGAAGAACGGGCAATCAACAAATATTGCTTCCACCCCTTTCCACTGGTAGGAATATTCTGAGTGGAACTCCACTTACTACCACCAGAAGAACACTCTAGTTCCAACCCAATATGAAATGGACGGTATGTTTTCATTTATATTCTAGAGATTTATTTGCTTGCTTACAACTCTCCTTGTAGTTTTATTTTTGGACTTTCACAGAAGTCACTGAGGTAAAGTGATATTGTTTGTCTAATAAAATTGACAGGATAGGCTGCTGTCACAGAAAGACCTGGAAAGCCAGGGAGGGCATATGCTATTTTCTGGAAAGATCTAAGGAATGGAGCTCTGGGAAATTCTACATGGGATGGAGTGTTGTCTCACTTAGGCTTTCTAACTTTTCAGAGAAATTGAAAACCAGTGGCCCCCACCTGGCTGTGAAAATGTTCCCAAAATATTCCCCTCCACACACACTGAAGTATTATGGGGAAGCCCCCATAATACAAAGCTTCTGGCAAAATATATATATGTGGATGTGGATACCCTGGGATGGGGATAGCCAATTCTCCAGTTCTGAATTAAAAATAAATAAATGAATTGGTAGGTTTGGATGTATTTATTTATTTATTTTTGATACCTATAGACACTATATAACATATAAAGTTTTATACCCTAGGTTGTATAGGAGGTGGTTATAATTTAGATAGCTTGCATTCACTGGTAAGAAAAGGGGTGTGTGTGTGTGTGTGTGTTACCTCTCTTTCTTTATGTGTATTGGTTGCTAATGGACAACTTATTTGTACTGTGCATATACTAGATACAGCCTTGCTGTTACACCTCACATAACTGCACTTCACATACACTAGGATACACCCTTGCAGTTGAGAAGAAATTAGCTGGAAATAGAAGTCAGTGCAGATGCTATTATTGCCAGTGCAGAATCACTTAGATCCTAGAATCCAGTTAGAGCTAGTTTAAACAAGTTCAGCCTTTGATTTCAGTTCCCAAGACAGTTGTAAAAGTTGGGCATGTAACAACATGAAGAACTGCTGGATTTGCCCTGGTGTGCTTCCTGGGAGGAGCCAGGCAGTCATTGAGGGCAACACCCATTGCTTCTGGCCTGAGGAGAGAGAGGGCACAGTCTGAGAGAGCTCTGTAAAGAGGGCTTTGTTTAAATAAAACATGGAAATTTATAAAGCAGAGTCTATTTGATTCTGTGGGGGTGCAATCCACCAACTTTGAAACATGATGGCAGTGGTGACTGTATCCGATACAGAAGAAGAATAACAAATAGTGAGCAGAGAGAGAGAGGGTGAAAATGGAGGGCCTGAAGCTGCCAAGCACATTAAATCTGAAAACTCAATCCAGGCATGGAAAATGGGAAAGAGGCATTTAATCTCTATGTGGATATTGCAATGGCAGATAAAGAGAAGTCTGTGGAAATGAAACTGTTTCTATATTTGATTAGAGAAAGGGGAGAGAAATAAGAGAGACACTGTGCAAACATCTTCAAAGCACAGCATACTTTGGCTACAATAAAAGTTTTATTTTTATGCCCACTGCAATCCCAGAAAGTAGGGCTGTGCTCCACTTCACTTAGGGTCATAGAAGCAGCATTGGAGTGGCCTGATTCGCCTCCATTAAAGGTGGAGGCGGATCAGTTGGGGGGGCAGCGGGGCGACACAGAGTGGTTCGCTGATCACCTGATGTGAAGCATCCTCCAATCCCAATGTTGGAGGGGGGGAATAGGCAAAACGGGATACTTAGTAACTTGAGATACTAGTAACTTTGATTTCTTTGTGTTTCGATCTATCGGACTTTTTTCAGTGTTTTGAAGCAGTAGCCCCAGTAAACTCTCACACACAACCTTAAATCATATACTAAGTAAAATAACAGATAGGCAACACACCACTGCATGGTACCCACGATAACCTTGGGGAACAACTGAATAGATGTGGTGCAAGGGGATGATGTCAATACAGCATGTGGACGTGCCCAGTGCACACTGCCCTGCCTTGGGGGTCATCAGAACCCTCTGAAGGGTAGCCATTGGAGAAGCCAATGATTTCCACTAGTTGAAGTGTGATGTCACTTCTCAAAGGCACGTACCTAGACAGGACCGGCCAAATGACTGGTGAGTCCCCTGTCCCGCTGGGCACGTCCACTTTCCCCTTACTGGTAGTAAAGTCAGACAAAGCCTTTTTTAAAAAATTCTTGTTGTTGTGATTATTCCTAGATTCAGCAACACTGCTGCTTTTAATTCCACCTCTCCTGTGTTTGCTTATTTATTTATTTATTTAATTAATTAATTTATATACCACCCCATAGCCAAAGCTCTTCTGGCTTTCCCTCTTCAGTGAAGTCAGGCAGGCTTTCATTGTGGTTCAAGTTCTTACTGTTGTTGTGATTATTATTATTAATATTAGTACTGCTATTAACATTATTATTATTGTTTAATAATGGCTGTAATCACAGTGCAGTCAATCACAAAGGTTAATGAGTCGAAAAACAAAGATACTTTTACCAACAAGTGGGAGGCTATTGAGCACAAAGAGGTAGCTGGCATGGTTTGCTCTGCACTGCCTATGATGGGGAGGAGGCGGGGAGCACGATTTCCTGGATCCCAGCTTGGAGTCCTATCTCTGAGCTCAGAGTCAGGAATCCAAAATATCCTCTGTACCCAGACACTATCTAGGGGCCATAGGATTGCTCTCAAAGCATCTTGTTGTCTCTTTTCCTCTACCTTATTTTCTACAACTAATTTCTACTCCCATGCAGCTCATTTGCCATCATTTATATCTATAATTATGGGTAGTGTGGGACATTCTGAAAAGTAACATTTGATATTTGCTTTGTATTAATATAAATGAATACATTTCAGTGCTAAACTTTATAATTTTATCACTTAAGGCACTGTCAGAATTGGCATTTGTTTACTATGGCTTGAATTCAATTGTATCCTTTCCCCATTGGAATGGAAACTTCTGGCAAAAGGAATTTCCCCTTGCAACCGAAGCACATGGGTGCTTCTAGATGAGGCTGTTATAGTGCTGTCACACTGCCTTGGTCAAAGAATTTAACATTGGGTCCATATGTCATCATCTTTCAATAGTAACCTACCCATGTTTTCCCACTTTTTCTTGCTTCTTTTTTCTTACTGTAGAAAACCTGTTAAGGGGGGGGGGGAACAGAATTGCTACACAATGCCTTCTGATTGGTAATGCAAGGAGCACCCTAGGGCTGTGCTCCGATCCGATTCGGATAGCAAATCCAGAGCGGAGCGACCTGATCCACCTTCGCCAAAGGCGGAACAGGATCGGGTCAGGGGAGCTCCGAACGCAGGTAAGGATGGGGAGGGGGCTCACCTGGCACTGCAGCCTGCTTCCGCTTTGAGGCCTGGGCCTCAGTTGAAGCCTGCACTGGACCGCGACAGAGGCAGGTAAGTGGGGGGAGGGGACTTACCTGGCTCCGCTGCTGCCGCTGCAGTCTGTGCAGCAACTTCAACGGAGCCAGGGCAGGGGGCTGGGTGGCTTACCTGCCTCCGTCGTGGTCCGGTGCTGGCTTCAACTGAAGGCCAGGCCTCAAGCCGGAAGAGCAGGCCGCGGCCTGCTCTTCCGGTTTGAGGCCTGGGCCTCAGTTGAAGCCAGTGCTGGACTGCGACGGAGGCAGGTAAGTGTGGTGGGGGGGAGGGACGTCTGCCACAGAGGCAAGTAAGTAGGGAAAGGGGGCAAAATGTCAATCCACTCCTTTGGATCTCGCTCCATGGAGCAGGGGAGGGTCGGAATGGCCCGAAACGGATCAGCCCGATCCGAAAGTTGCGGATTGGGCCACAAAGTGGTTTGGGGGGGGGTCCGTGCACAGCCCTACCCTATATATACGTTGTTATTGTTGCCCGCCAAACTGCGCACATCTACATTTCCAGGGAATAAGTTACTTTACTGCCTATCTTTTATGTTGTGAATGCAAACCTTTTCTAATAAATTATTATCTTATGGTAATATTATACACTTATATTGTGGTAATTTTGTATAACCAAAACAGGGATAAAACATATATGTGTTGAGAATATGCAAATGTATTTAAATGTATTTAACTGGTTAAAAGGCAGGTGATTAAGCAACTATTTTTTTAATTGCTTGATAGTGCTGCTGTTTACTCATAATTTTACTTATCTATATTTGTGGTTAATGTGTGTCTAAGGTTCTAAATTGTTCAAGGACAAAATCTTTAACTTTGGAAAATCATAGTTTCATAGACTCATAGAAATATTAAGCAGGGATGTAATTAAGTTTGTTTATCACCACTGCAATTAAGCTTAAAGCATTTGTTTTCAAAATTGCAAGGGCAGTAATAAGGTAGTGTTCGGGTAAGTTCTAGGTGATGTAAAAGAGAACAGTTAGAGGTCCTTGTATCCTAACTGTTCATCTTCTGCTTTGCAGATGTACTTGATGGAGTTAAAGAGTCTACCCTGCACCTTTCTTTTGGAAAAGAAAGATCTTTAAGAAGTTCCAGTTCCAATGCAGTTTTCATTCATACTTCCTGTCTCATACGTATCATAGCAACAAAAGGACTTTTACCTTGTTCTTTCCTATAATTTAGGTCTTGCTTTTTCCACTGTTTGGACAGATGGGAAATAGGTCCAGGAGCTACTACTGAAAAAGTAGCAATGGCAGGACATGTAAAGGATTAAATGGAGGCAAGAGTATTGTCATGGAGAATGTAAATACTTGGGTCGAGAAGCATAGGACCATTGGCTGTGTTGAGGCTAGTCCACAGTGTCCTAATAGAATCCATGAGGCCTCCATAATATGACCTAAATATATTCATATCTGTTCTTAATCCATTCTTAATGTGTTTAATATTTTAATATTCACTGTTGTTCCCGCCTCAATCCAAGGGGAGAAATTATTATTATTATTATTATTATTATTATTAATAATAATAATAATAATAATAACAACAACAATAATAATTCATCAAATGATCTAAAAGTACAGGTGAAAAAAGCTTGCCTGCTTGTATCAAACTGCTGTATCAGTAGTTTCTGTTTGACAAACAAACAAAATGTGAGGAGGTGTCATGTTCTGGAATGTTCCTGTTAGCCTAATTTTGTGAGCAATTCAGATGTCACAGGTATAACTCCTTCTATCAGACTTTTTTTTAAAAAAACAAACAAACAACCCACATACGTTACACACACACACACACACACACACACACACACCACAAATTTGTGATCCTTTGGGTATTCTTACTCTCTAAGAACGATTTCACAGTGAAATCCCTGGAGATGTAAATTTAATAGATCTTAACCTGAGCTTTTTTCCTAATAAGTAGAAAGTCCTTGGGAGTTAAGACCTGATTGCCCAGAATTCAAGAATAGGTTAGTTTTGCCCAGCCAGGTAAAAATCTTACCTCAACAATGAATGGGTAATGCAAAGACATGGAGTGCCATACAGGGCAATCCTATACATGTCTACTCAGAAGTAAGCCCCAAGAGTTCAGTGCGACTTATTCTCAGGTAAGTAAATACAGGATTGCAACCTTAATCAGATTCTAAATTTATTTTAACCAGCATGTAGCACTGCCACAGCATCCTAAAGAGGCTGCATGAGGAAAACAATGTTTAAATCCATGCATTCTAAAAGCAATTTCAGCATAAACAATCATTAGGGATCATACATCTCTGCAATCACCAGTGCCATTTTGGTTACTTTAAAGACTCCTACCTGTTTGGGACAAATGTCATGTAAAGTATACGTTAATAAAACTGGAAGTGGAGTGAGAAGAAGTAAAGTTCTTTGCCATCTGTGTCTAATGATAGAAACACAATGCTGTAGTTAAGAAACTATGGCATTTACAAAAACCTACCTTCATCTAATTAACATGGCATTGGGTATCTTAGGAAACACACTGTCCTACACTTAGCTTCAGCTCTGTAATTTCTTCTTCCTGCCTTCCCAAAACAACTTTCTTAAAATACAGAGCTTTGTTTTTATAACTTGGCAAAGACCTGTATGGGTGGGTACAAGCAAGTGGTCATCTGATAAAGCAGAGAGCCATGACTTAGTGGAGGTCTAGGGTCAAAACTATCTGGCCTACAGTTGTACTGGATTGGTGCCCAAGGATAAGAGGCAGCTGAAGCTATAACCAAAAATCATGAAAAACTGATCTGGGTTGAGATAATTTATTCCATTCTTCTTGTCTGTAATCAGAAGGGCTGGAGCACCATGTGATTGCACAGGAAGGCTGAACTGCTTGAGCCTGGAGAAAGCTTCAAAGCTAGGCAGCTGATGTTTGCAAAATGCTGAGAAATTATGACTGTTAAGGGCCACACCCTTAAAAGATGCTTTATTTAGGCAATACGTGTATTTTATGGCATCCTATGCTGCAGTTAGTTCCATCTTCACCACCACCTTGAAGCTGGATGACTCTCTGAGGCAGAAGTGGACCAAAGTCCCAGGCCACAGCTAGACCTAAGGTTTATCCTGGGATCATGCAGGATTCGCCCCTGCCTGAGCACTGGATCCCCTGTGTGTCACTTAGATGAACAGGTTTGACCCCTGGACGATCCAGGGATAAACATTAGGTCTAGCTATGGCCCCAGATTTGTCTGTTTGCTGGAGCAGACATATGGAGTCTATGCAGCTGAAGCTACTATTCCACAGTAGAAGTGCCCAAATGTCAACCAAAACCATCCCCATAGAATGAGAGTTAGAAGTGATACACAGGTAAAACAGACCAGCTTGGTAATAGCCTGGCAGCGATCAGGAAAATTATAACGATCCTGGAGGGACCCTAACATTGAAACATAGGAACCTGCCTTATACTGAGTTAGATTGTTGGTCCATCTAGTTCAGTATACACTGACTGAGGGTCAAAGTACGTGATATGTTAAATATGTAGCAGTGTACTGACTTTTTGTTTTTTATTCCCCATGCCTTCGCCAGGCCAGAAAATAACAAAGTGACTGCTGGTGCTATCCTTAAACATTATGCCTGAAACAAGTGATTCCCTATCTACTAGGGTCTACCACCAGCACTGCCTTTAAGGAAAGAGAAATGCAGGAGTCAAAGCATGTCTCTCTTTATTTAAACAACTTCCAGAGAGATGGTCCTGTTAGTCTGTTGCAGCAAAAACAACAGAGTCTTGTGTCACCCAGTGGAAAGATTTATTACGAAATAAGCTTTCCTGGCCTGTGTGGGTTATCCTCAATTGGCAAGCTTGCGGTGGGGAGGGAGAATTGTAAACAGAAGGTATTTAAATGCAGAAACTGCAGAAAGTGATGATTACCTTAACAATGTTCATTTGCAAAACTATTGTTGGGTGGTAACAGAAGCATCCTTGCATTGATGAGCTGATGAATACACGTGATAAAATCCTTTGTCCCTATTCAAGCTGCAGGACATAAGAGTTGAACCTTTTGAGGGATTCTTATGCAGCTGGTTCCTGTTGAAATCTGGCCTTGAAGTTCCTTTGTTCAAGAATGGCCGCCTTAAGGGCATTCACAGAGTATCATGGCAAATGTTCCTCCACTGGTTTTTTTAATATTGTTATTTCTTATGTCAGATTTGTGTCCATTTATTCTTTTGCATAGAGCTTGGCCTGCTTGTTCTATGTAGAATTCAGTAGGGGCTTGCTGGCAAATGATGGATATCTCATATTGGAAAAAGAATGCATGTATGAACCCCTGCTACAAACACCTTTCCTTCTCATTCTTTAATGTCCCATACTATAGAGACAGGAAAATGGCACCTCCTCAGGAATCTGTTGTCTGAAGCAACAGCTTCATTCTCCTTTGTGGTAAGGCTGCCTAAGTGTAAGGTATAGGTACAAGGCCAGAGGCCTTGTTGAATGTAGGTAAATTCATTAGGAATTAGTTTGAGAATGCCAAATGTCTCTGCAAGCTTATCTTTGTCAGAAGTTTTTATGGGAGTAGCTTGTTTACTCTTTCAGCTTTGAAGCTCCTGGTTCTTTAGGAACTTAGGAGTGTTTTAGAAAAGTGGGGGCCCACTTATGGAAGGAGTAACTCAGATGGAAACATTAGTGGGTTGTGCAGTTTTGCTCTGCTGGAACATGAGCATAGTTTACAGGACAAGTGGCTTTGAACAAGCTTTTATATAATGATGGAAAAGCGGGAGAGCTTTTGCTAAGTTTTCTCTCTTGATGCAAAGCTTACCATTTTTCTTGCTTTAGATTCTATCTTTGCAGAGACATTTGACATTCTCAAACTAATTCCTAATGAACCTACCTACATTCAACAAGGTCTCTGGCCTTGTACCTATTCCTGTTTTAGATTCCATCTCCGCTTGAGACTTTGAAACCATTCTGCAGATGGATGCTTTGCTATTTAGACTGGATTTCTAATAACTGTAGCATGAAAAGGTCTGTGGGGCTTTTCATAGACTTGAACTTGCATTTGCTGTGGATCATGTGTGTGTGGCCTGGCTCAGGTGGCAGGGAGGGAGCCCCCCCCTCAGGCCCCAGAGCTAAAGTTACATGCAGGGGAGTTCTTGTGCCTGAAATATTTCCCTTCCCAATGATCATGTCTACCGGGTCCTCAGCGTAAGGCAGGCTGGGATTGACTGGTTCGTGATCTTTCTGTCTCTCTCTGCCAGACTCAGCAGAGCTAAGCAGAAAGCATGGGGCCTGAAGTGTTCTGACCATCATTCAGTTTTAAGTGTGTTTCTAGAGTGTGTAACCATTAAGCCTGTTACTGTGAGATTTCCTCAATAAAAAGAAATCTCACTGATGTGAGTGTCTCGTGTCAGTTTGCAAGCACGTGTGAATGCCAGAGGGAAGAAGCATGCCCACGACACTAAAGCTAGATGGTAGGTGCTGCTGCAGCACTATTTGCAATTAAAACAAAAAGGAGAAAAGGGGGTGGGAGAAATAGCAAAGAAAAAGAAAGAGAGAACATGACAAAAAGCATATCCATTCACAATAACTATTTACAACACCATTAATAAAAAGAAAGGGAAAGGGGGGGGGGAGATTGAACACTTCTATTTCAAATGTATACATTTTTAAAAAATCTCCCAGCATCTTTAGTGGA
This sequence comes from Elgaria multicarinata webbii, assembly GCF_023053635.1. Taxonomy (NCBI): domain Eukaryota; kingdom Metazoa; phylum Chordata; class Lepidosauria; order Squamata; family Anguidae; genus Elgaria; species Elgaria multicarinata. The sequence goes on from NC_086174.1 coordinate 115,100,054, forward strand.
CATGACTCTGTTCCTGAAGAACAGCAGGGCAGAAGGAGAGATGAATGCTGTGTAAAGAGATAATGAAGAGATTGGCAGGATGGTGGATGTCAGTGACAACAGAAGGCGGCTGCGATCGTAGCTCAGTGGTAGAGCTCATGCTTTGCATGCAGAAGATCCTAGGTTCAATCCCTGCCGTCTCCAGGTAGGGCTGGAAGAAACCCTACCCGAAACCCTGGAGTGCCACTGCCAGTCAGTATTGGCAATACTTGGCTAGATAGAGTAATGGTCTTACTCGGTCTAAGGCAGCTTCCTATGTCCTTAAGTCAAATGGGCTCAGGCCTGGGTGTGTGGACTGAGTGGAAAGACTATTACCTCCTTGGGGTTTGGGAATCAGGGCTAACTGAAAGTAATGAAACCCTTGAATTGGGTGGCTGGCTGGCAAACGTGAGCATGGGGATTATTACTAGCAGGGCATCACAAGTCACAGGATGAGTGAAGAAACATAAGAGCTATTCTGAATCAGACCAAGACCTATCTAGTCCAGCATTCTGTTCACACACAGCCCACAAGTAAGACATGAGTGCAATAGCACCCAGCAAGTGGTGTGCGTAGGTATACTGCCTCTGATTCTAGCATATAGCCATGAGGACTAGGGGCCATTGGAAGCCATATCCTCCGTGAAAGTCTGCTGTGTCCAGGATTTCCAGAACACTTACCTGGTAGTAAGCCTCACTGAATTCAGTGAGACATGTTCTGAATAAAAATGCACAGGATTTTGTGATATGTTCCTTGACTAAGAATGAAGCATATTCTTCTAACATATTGTTATGCATTCAATCTTTGGAACATTATTCAAATATGCTTTTTCTCATCTTGCAGTGTCTTTTTTTTAAAGTGCAAAATTGATGTGTGGATGTCACTGAAATTTCTGTTTAAAGCAACATTTAGCCTTTTAGGTATCGATATCGTTTTCCGGACTATCGGGAAGGTGAACTCTCATCTGGGTTTATCGCCCCAGCATCTGATAATAATAAAAGCAGCCTAACCTGTCTGGTATGTGGCTTTTACAATTCCAGACTCTGGACTGCTTTTAAAAAGCTGGTTTGCTATTACGTCAAGGAATTAACGAGAAACCAGCAAAGGCCAGTGGCAGAATGTCAAACCGATGAAAGAGCTGGCTGGGGGTAGATCATCTGAAGACAGCTTTGGGGAACAGCTTTACTGCAGGCCAGATTGTTACCATCCCATTTGTAAACAAATATTTCGTAAGTTCTTTCTGTTTCAAAGTACAAGACCAGGATGGTTCCCAAAGTGGGAGAGGACAGAGAAGAGCAATTACACCGCAGCTTGAAATGAAGGTAGAAAGGAGGGGAGAAATTAAGGCCAAAGCACTTTTCTCTGTTTGTTTTGCAGTAACAAGCCTGATCCAGACAGTACAGCAGCCTCTGTATAAAGACCACTTAAAACATGTCTGTTTGGCAATATCTGTTTGAGTGTTGTAACTCTTGAAAGCTGCTTACTACATGGATTATTTCGATCTCTCTGTCACCAGCACCATTTTCTCCCAGGAAGGTTTGCTGCTGTAGCAGAGACTCCACACATTCCACACAAATGATGTGGTGAACAGCTGTTGCATGCTACAAATTGTTACTGCCACTCTCCACCTTGAATATCCCCACTGCCATGGAAAAACACTTTGACTAGTTTCTATGTAGAACTCATACATTTTGATTTGGACCTTGTTGGACTCCTGTTGTTGTTAAGCACATCTAGTTGGGTTAATGATTGTAGCCTCCAAAACTGGAAATGGCTTCAGCAGTTTTGCTTGGCTTAACATATACATCATACAAGTGCAAGATGACACTTTATTACTTTTTTTTTTTACTATGAAAGTGTTGGATTTTCTATGGGAGATGCCAAATTACCCTTTCATGTGCCAAAGCATCTCATTCCAGTCATCATCACACGTGTGTATCTGTGTAAACTCTGTGCATTTTAATTTAATGGGCCTCATGTCCATGCTATTTAAGGTGCCATCTCTGCATGTTTAGACAGGAAGAAGTCCTACAATTCCCAGCATTCCCCAGCCACCATCTTAATGTTTGTTTTCTGTATAAACATGCATAGAATTGCACCCTTATTAATTTACTGTATTTCTAGGTCATCTTTCAATTAATGGTTCTAAAGATGGTTTACATCAAATTTAAAAAATGAATGCCATTAGGACAATGATACTAAAAGCAACAATAATTAACACAGCGCTAGTTAGGCTCATGAAGACAGGGCATAAAAACAAAAATATATAACAAAACTCACTAAATTTACTAACATATTTTTTAAAAAACAACAACCTTAACACCAATGAATCCTCAGTTGTATTTCCATGACTTTGTATGAATCCAAAACAAGGAGGGATATACCGCCAGCTAAGCCATCTTTCTCTGCATTGTGTTGAGGAAGCTTGAACTGCTTTTGCCTTTAGTTAGGGCTGGTTCACACAAACAGATTGATATGTTGAGAGTATTGGGTCAGATCTACACCAAGCAGGATATGACACTTTGAAAGCAGTTTGAAAACGGTATATGAAATGTGTCCTGGGTCCGAACAGTTGTCAATACCATTATAAACTGTTATAAAGCAGTAGAGAAGTTCCTGCCTAAGTTGAGGGTATGTGTGTGAAGATTAACGTATGGTGAATCATCCATGCAACCAAGACATAGTTTGGTTGTGTGAATTTGTATTCAGGTAGGCCAACTTCCTCATGGTTTGAGAATCCCTGATTAAAGATTTCCAGAGGCTGTTAGTCTGTTGCAGCAAAAACAACAAAGAATGGCACCTTCAAGATTAACAAGTTATAAGCTTTTTGTGGACTAGAGTCAACTCTATCAAATGCATCAAGCGTAATCTTGTTGGCAAGTATTTACACACATACTCCCCCATGTAGAAACATTCAAACATCCACTGGGCATATGTATGCTTGAAGCGACACAGTTTGAGAAGGACTGTAGCATGTGAACCGCTCCTCAATACTTTCCCTGAGTATTGAGGAAACCATGAGTAGCTCTACAGAGTTTCATCTGCATGAGGCTTTGTGAGATTTGCTTTATTTACAAATATACAAGCAGACCATAAGTGGGTGGAAGTGGGATTCTTAAAAATGTCAACAAAACAGCTAACCTTGTGTCAGATGTCTGAAAACAAACAATAGCATGGGCTCCCATAGTCCTCCAAGCTGCTTCTAGTTCAGCTAATTCCAGGTAAAAACTTGCAGCTCTCTGACTCTTTTCAGATCCAAACAGCAAAACTGACTAAATCCTGCCTCTTCCCACTAGCTGGAAGATGTCACCTTCCCCAATTCTGATAGGTATCACTTACCAGAGGCTGGAGAGCTTCCCAACAAATTTCTATAGAGGCATTCAAGAGGCAGCTGGACAAGCATCTGTCAGGGATGCTTCAGGGTGGATTCCTGTATTGAGCAGGGGGTTGGACTCGATGGCCTTGTAGGCCCCTTCCAACTCTGCTATTCTATGATTCAAAGAAATATTGAGTATCATCACACGGGGAAAATTTGTGTTTCCTTCCCGTTGCTTCTCCGCCCACGCGTTTGTCCCTCACTATTTCCTCATTCTCAAGGAGCTCCATCAGATAAGCATTTTATTGCACGCTCATTACTGGGCACTCACAGTTTTTTGCAGGTCCCCCTCATGACGTCATCTGCCTCCTGCCCCTTCTAGCCTTCGCACAACAAAAAACCTCAGTAAATCCAACTTACTTCTCTCCCTTGAGAATGAGGAAGTAATGAAGAAGTAATCCACAGGCAGAGAAGTGACGGTAAGAAAATGCGATCTCCCAGTGTGATAATGCTCAAGGGAGAGGAAAGAGGAAGTAAACAATGTGCATGTGGCCCATTGAGTGGGCTGTTTTGATCCCGCTGCTTCTCCTGCACACAGCAGGAGATAGCGGCAAGTTCTGTCTCAAAAAATAAGTCGGACTTACTGGGGTGGTTTTTTGTAGCACGAAGAAGGCTAGAAGGGGTGGGAGGCGCACAGGAGGCAGACGACGTCATAAGAGGGACCTGCAAAAATCTGTGAGTGACCAGTAACGAGCGTGAAATAAAACACTCCTCTGATGGAGCTCATTATATCAAGAAATATTACTGTTCTATTGAAGTCCATGACCACAGTTACCCAGTGATAGGACCATTGACAATAATCATAATCAAGATAACCCAGACTCATGCAACGGTGTGACATGGGGCTGGCGATCTCACTGATATAAATGCCAACCTGTTAGATTGATATGCGTGACTTGATCCCTAACATCAATCTCCTCCTCAAGCAACCCATGATGCCGAGTTCACATAACATGGCAAACCCCCACAAGTAGTAGGAGCCATACAAAAAGGTGACTGGAACATCATGACAGCTCCCACATCTAAATCAAACCATGTTGTGTGAACCAGGTCACTGAAAGATAAGAAACCCAGAAAAATTAAGGGTGCAATCCTGTGCATGTTTAGGTAGCTGGGAGATGCTGGAAGTTTTAGGATCTTTTTCTCTCTCTAAACATGCCTAGGATTTTGCCCTATAAGAAGTAAGAAAATCCTGCAACCTACGTTTTGTAACTTTGCAGAAGCAGTCAATGTATCTTGTTTACTGAGAGTCCATAGAATTCATAAAATTAAGTGCACATGGAGACCAATATGAATCAATGAAAGGAATTATTAGCAGAGTGCACATATTCAGTAAAGGGAAAATGAAGCTTAATCTATTGCTTAGCTGATTTCTTATTGGTAGCAACCTGTTACACATTTAGAGAAAAAGAGGAATGCATTCATGTTTATTCATGTACCTTGATTATCGGTTTTCCCTATCTGTTAAATGGAAAGAAATGACTGATATTCAATATCCGCAAATACCAATCGCAGAATATGTTGTCCTTGTGTTTTTGCTGGTATACATAAACATTTTGTTAGATTCACATCAGGAAAGTCCCTAGCTAAGAAGGCTCATAAAACCCAGAGATAATTGAGAAGGCCAACAGACAATACTGTCAGGTTTACAACTGTGTGTGCATGCGTGCATCCACATTCTCACTAAGGTGGATCACATAGAGAGGCATTATTGGGGAATTTTGCCTTTAGCTGCACACATATTATCTGCAAAGTAAGTATGCAGTGACTTGGAACCACATTATTCAGTAGCTTAGCAACTATAATGGTTTTAGCGTTGTTATTTACAATCTTCCTTTGCACAAGCTTGCAAAATAGAACTTCCTGGTTAACTCTTGGATGTTGTTTACTGATGGGTTAAGCTTTGGCAAAGGCACTTGGCACCCCTATGTTCTTCATAGGGCCTGGGTCCTTTGGGCCTACTGGCCCTTTGTCCACCTTCACTTCAGCCAGGGGTCAGTGCAATAGAAGTATAGCCAATGTAGTCTGCTGCGTAAGCTAATACAGCCTTCCACAATCAGGTGCCTCCAGATGTTTTGGACTGCAACTCTCATCAGCCCCAGCCAGCAGGGACAAGAGTCAGATTTGCTGGAGTTGCAGTCCAAAATGTTTTTTAAAGTCTTTTTTTATTATTTTATTTAAAGTGTTACAGAAAAGGAAAATGAGCACAAACACAGTAAGTACTAATATCCTCAAACAGCTTCCAGTGTGGTAGCTACTGGTTGTGAGTCACCAGCATATGTGGAGGCCATTCTGTGAGGGGCTAAGTGTGCAATCCTTTGCAGGGAAGAAAAAGTCCTATCATTCCCTGCTTGTCCCAACCAGCCATGCTGGCTGGGGCATGTGAGAGTTGTAGGACTTTTTTTACCCCCTCTATAAAGCTGCATAAGATATCATCTTCGAGAACAAAGTGAACTCTAAGCCAGGTTCTACGCTACTGCTTTATAATGGTTAATAACTTTATTGACAACTGTTGGGGCCGCCCATGACACATTCCATATACTATTTTCAAACTGGTTGGTGTAGATTCCCCAAATCCATGCAAATGACCAGCCTGTAGCTGTTGTCAGGATTGTGTTTTAGATCAATACCCACAGAGTTTTGTGCCATCACCCCTCACAATATTATCCTCACAAGTAGTTCTGGCAGCCCACCTTCAGCACAAGCAGTGGCTATCACACTGAAAATTGATTGTGAAAATGGGCCCTTGCTGTGAAAAACACACAAAAAAGACCCTTACAGCTTTTCTTCTTTCCAGAAAGCTGGCCTAGCTACACTGTTTACAACCATTTGAATAAGCAGGTTTTAGAACACTTCCCTAATTAATATCCCACTACATTATTCACAGAAAAAGTCTTATTTCTCAGATGATGAAGAAAAACCAAGGAATTAGAATAACCCCCACAACAAAACTATACAGAATAACACAAACATTGTATCCACAGGGAAAGCAAATGCCGAGAGCACCGGTAGGTGGTTTTTTTTGGTTGCCCCCAGAGGCCTTTGTTGCCACAGCAACACCCAAACACAAGCAGAGAAACACACCAGCCTTGAAACCCTAGGCAGCATGTGATGCCACAAGAAGAAAAAGAGCAATGGGTATAAACACAGCAGCTTAGTCCTGGCACAGCAACAAGACTTTTCATAGAAGAAATCTTAAGGAGGAAATTATTCTGCCCTGCATCAAGTACAGAAGTTAGAAAACAGGCAGCAGACATGCACCACGAAATACACCATTGGCCGGTGGACCAAAGCACAGTCTTTGCCCCTTCCAAATGGAGCAGGCAGGCCCCCATTTCCTCAATTGGGTACAACAAGTGATATTCAGCATGGAGGAGGGGGGATGCCCCAAAGTAAGGGGTGGGGGTTGGGAAAAATCATATAACCCTGACTCTTTCCTGGCTTCAAATAGTATCAACTGTAAAACTCAGTGCTGGTTACGGACATTTGTCACCTACTGACTGAGGATGTAACTGCAGGCTTCAAACAGACAAGGAGGAAAGGAAAGGAACCTCTCGTGCAAGCACTGAGTCATTACTGACTCTTGGAGGGACGCCAGCTTTCGCTGACATTTTCTTGGCAGGCCTTATAGCGGGGTGGTTTGCCGTTGCCTTCCCCGGCTGTTATTACCTTTCCCCCAGCTAACTGGGTACTCATATTACCGACCTCGGGAGGATGGATGGCTGAGTTGACCCGAGCTGGCTGCCTGAAACCAGCTTCCGCTGGGCCGTGGGGAGAGTTTCGGCTGCAGAAACTGCTGCTTTACCGCTCTGCGCCACACAAGGCTCTTCAAACAGACAAACACATTAAAATTAATTACATTCATTAATGCATTTTAAAAGCCAAATAATGAGGAGGAGCACAGTCCTTGGATTCCCTTAGTAAATACGGCGAGTTTCAGTTGTCTGCGTTTCATGGTCTTGGCATCATGGCACTGACAGTCAGACCAACAACATCCTCTTTTATTATTATAAATAATATGGTTATTATCTATAACAAATGCAATATCATGTTCCTGGGCCTCTATATTCCTTAGAACTTTACAGTTAATTACTAGTCACTGGGATATCACAAAAGGAAAACTTACACCTACTGGTAGATTAGCACAATACCACATGGCTGCCATTTTGAAATGCAAGTTTGAGGGTGTTCTTCTGCTTAGATTCTTTTTTGGCAGACTTTGGATTTGTTAATCAATTATCATTTCTGAATGACAAACACTAACAAATGCTTCTTACAATTTTCCCCACATTCAGTGCTTTTTCTTCATATCTTTCCTAGACTATTCTGAAATAGCGATGGGGCTGTTGGTAACAACCTGCTTTGTGACCCTAGTGATTGAAATCAGCAGAGACCTTCTCCGTGTTCTGCTTCTTGATGACTCTAGAGTAGGAATGGGAAACAGGTGGGCCTCTAGATGTTGTTGGACTGCAACTTCCAACATCTCTAGCCAGCACAGCAATGGTAGGGGATGATGGGAGTTGAAATCCAACAACATTTTGAAGGCCACATGTTCCTCATCTCTGATTTAATGTAACAGAATGGTGGAACAGTGTGGAATATTGGAAATGACTGTTTACATTATTGCTGTGCTGAAAATGTCTCCCACATTTTTTCTGACTATTCTCATTCAATTTGATAGAAAAAAATTCTTTTGAAAAGAAATTTATTGTTGAAGAAAATTTTGAATAAATTCTCATGGGTTGGGGTTGGGATTTTTGTGCTTACCTTACTTAGGAGGCGGCTATGTACAAGTAGCCTGTTTTTCATTGTACAATCATCTCTCCCACAAACCATAGCCTCTTCACCTTCCCACACTTCAATTAAAGCCCAGGGGAAGACTTCATGAAGTAATTCCTCCCATAGGGCTCTTTCAGATCAGGAAGTCTGGGAAGCTGCCAAGCAATGGAGAGATATGTAATAAAACGAAAACATGCACACACTACCCTCAGCCACCCCGCAGAGATTAGGTAAGCCCAAAACCAGCATAAAAATAAAATATAAAACATCCTGGGAATGAGGTAGACCAATGGAAGCCTCTTTCATGGGGGAAAGAAAACTTTCAGAAAATTGGAAGACAGATTTTGGCTCAGCATTAGTTCCACCTCTTCTCTGGAGTTGAACACAACACTGCCCCCCTCACATCTGTATTGTAGTGGATGCAAAATGGGATGGTGGGGGTAGTGGCTAAAGTGTCGGAGTGGGAGTCAGGAGATCCAGGTTCTAGTCCCCACTCGGCCATGGAAACCCAATGGGTGACTTTGGGCCAGTTACAGACTCTCAGCCCAACCTACCTCACAGGGTTGTTGTTGTGAAGATAAAATGGAGAGGAGGAGGATTATGTATGCCACCTTGGGTTCCTTGGATGAAAAAAGGTGGGATATAAATGCAACAATAACAACAAGACTGTTGATGCTGTTGCTACTTGCAGTGGCAGCACAGATCCCCCCAAATCCCTTAGGAAAAAAGAAAGAGGCTCGAGTGCCAATGGCAAGCCCTACCTGTGGAAAAATAGTTGAGAATTTCTCCTCCCCACTGGAGAAATTTGGTGAAATTATTCTTCTTCCTCCATAAATATGGTAGAGAATTCTGAGAGGCCATTTGTGAACAGCTCTACTGTATACAGATTCAGTGCAATCACAAGTATATGTTCACTAGATAATCCACAAATTGTGTATTCTAACATTCCTGCCTCCAAAATAAATTTTAGTTTAGTTTTCACCTGGGTGTGTGTGTGGTAGTGGTAAATTGAAACCTATTTGCACATGAGACTAGGAAATATTTTGAGGTGTATTTAATGTACATCTGGACTTTGACTCTCTCTCTCTCTCTCTCTCTCTCTCTCTCTCTCTCTCTCTCATACACACATACACAGAGTGCTTTTCTACACGAAGCTTTAAGCCCACAATTTTACTGAGGCTTCTTTTTCTAGGTTCTTTGTGGGATTAAAATCCGCTCCTTTACACATGGTTTTTTTAGGGTTTTCTTTCTCTGCCTTTCTATATGTTCCACTACACAACCAACTGGTGGCGATGTGGTATAGTAGAATTGCACAAATGCACAAGGGTTTCATGCTGCCATTTTTGTCCTCAATAGAAAACACACACACACACACTAAAATGGTTGCAAAGAACCATTCTCCGCTGTGGCACCCCGGCTGTGGAATGAGCTCCCCAGAGAGGTCTGCCTGGCGCCTATATTGTACTCCTTTCATCGCCAGCTGAAGACCTTTTTATTTTCTCAGTATTTTAACACTTAATTTTAACTTAAATTTTACTGTTTTAACTCTGTATTTTAATTTTATATCAATTTTGCTGCGTGGTTTTTATCCTGGTTGTGCTTTTTATACTGTATTTTGTATTTGTGCTTTTAACCTGTTGGTTGTGTTATTATGGTTTTAATTTTTGTGAACCGCCCAGAGAGCTTCGGCTATTGGGCGGTATAAAAATGTAATAAATAAATAAATATATAAGATGGACGAGGCCCTGGAGGATGACAACTTCTTGTAAAGCACCTGCAACTACCATGAGTGAGGAAACACGAGCGCACAATAACTGTGTTGTATAGAAAGACTCTCGCACACACAGTGTAATGCTAGTACTACTAGCAACCAGCACTATAGAAGAGAACCTGCCCAGTAAATCTCTGCTATTAGATTTCCTCTGCCTAAAACGGAGAAAAAGGCATGATCTTCTTCTAGCCATTTCTATAGGTGCTTCCAGGAGAGACATTCATGGAATTTTATAGGGGATCTTGGCAGCATCATTTTCCACTCATAATCCTCCCATATTTTCTCACCACTGTCCTTACTGCAGAAAATCTGTTAAGGAAAAAGAAGATGGAATTGCTGTACAATCCCTTCCAATTGTTATAGCCGGGAGCCCTCCATCTAGAATCATCCTAAACCAATAGAGTAGAAAGCGGATATAAGCACAGGCCTCTGTAAGTTTTGTGTTGCAATGTGGGTAGAAAAAAAGTTGTCCACAGAATAATCTGGGCTGCCTCAGGCCTAGTGCTCATATTCCTGTCAGCCAGGAGAGGAGAGGCAGAAGAAGGTGCAGCTGTGAGGGCTGGTCATGGGGAGATTAGGAGGCTATTGCTGTGGGTGAGGCTGCTCAGGGTTGTGAAATAAGCAGGGAGAGCTAGAATACACAAGCAGGAGACAGGATGATGCATGACTGCTATTTGATTCTCCACGGTTTGGTACAACACAGCACACCTGGAGGCAGCAGCAAGGTGGTGGGAGTGCAGTGCTGTCTCTCTGCAGTGCTGTCTTTCTAACACTTCTCTCTGGTTGTAGGTCTATCTGCTCAAGGTTTATGTTCAGCAGGCCCCCTGAGCTTTTTGGTCCAGAGGAACCATGAACATTCCTTTCTGTACATTCTTGACCTTTCCTTAGTCACACACATGACAGAATCCATTTCTCTTTCGCCACACCCTTTGCTCCTCTCCCTCAGTTTCAACTGCAGTGGAACGGTGATGAGTCTGGCGCATTATTTGCTTCTAGTTGCCTTGTTCTCAGAAGTCTCTGGAAACACTGCTAATAAAGGCAGGCATCATATTATGATTAGGTGAGGCTAGGGTGCTCTTTTGAAGCCTTCACAAAACAAAAGCACACTTTTAAAACGTATAATGGAGCCAAGACTGAAGGAGGAAAGGTTTCAGCAGAAGGTTCTAAGGGGTTTCTAATGTTAAGAATCACTGTGGAGTTGAAAGGAAATTTCCATTGGTGGAGGTGGACATAATATTTTTCAGGAGCAATATTTAATTCTTCCTGGGATACAATTCTATCCTCACTTTCCTGGAATTAGGTTCCACTGAACATACTTCTTTGCAAGTAAATATGCATCGGATTTCACTGTTTGTTTAGCACATTTTCAGGTTTTTGGAACACTTTGCATACCTTAACTCAGTAATCCATATAACAGCCATGCAAAGTAACCCACCTCCCCGGGTTGTCGTGAGGATAAAAAAGGAGAGGAAAGGAGGCTCATGTATGCCATTTTAGGCTCCTTGGAGGTAAGGCAGGATATACATATAAAAACAAACAAAGTAAGCTCTATATTATCATCCCCTTACAGATGAGAGTGAATGCTGAAGTGAAGAGATCATGGATCGCTTAGGTTATGGGAGAGGAACTTGTGGCCTTTTGGATGTTTTGGCCTACAAGTCCCAACAGGCCTAGCCAGGATTGCCAATGATGTGAGTTATAGGCCAAAACATCTGGAGAGCCACAAGTTGCTCACCCCTGGCTTAGGACCACTGGGGTGAGATTTTCTAGCTCACTCCTTTCACTCTTACTGTGTTGCACCATCTTTCAGGAGTTTAGATTTCGGCAAAATAAGTCTCATAAGCCTGGCTGAGATCCATTTTTTTCTCAGAATTCTGCACAGCCTCTTTTTGGTAGGCCTTGAATTGCATACTCAAATTTCACATATACTGTCAGGTGGTGTGCACAACTCTAGGGTGACCATATGGAAAAGAGGACAGGGCTCCTGTATGTTTAACAGTTGAATAGAAAATGGAATTTCAGCAGGTGTTATTTGTATGCATGCAGCACCTGGTGAAATTCCCTCTTTATCACAACAGTTAAGACTGCAGTAGCCCTACCCTTTTTTGTAGAGTGACCAAATACCAAGGAGGGCAGGGCACTTGCAGCTTTAACTGTTGTGATGCGGGAATGTCACCAGGTGCTGCCTGCATACAAATGGTACCTGCTGAAATTCCATTTTCTATACAAGTGTTAAAGAGACAGGAGCCCTGTCCTCCTTTCCATATGGTCACCCTACACAACTCTCTGGTGTAGTTATTACTAATGATAACCCAAGGCAATGGGATTTATTTGCAATGGTGGCATAGCAGTTGAATAATTAGTTCCTTGCAGATAGTAGTCATGAATCATATTATTTAAAATAAAAACAGCCTAGATATAAGAATTTTGTGTTTATTGCTGGAGAAAGATGCTTCCCTGGTTCAGATATAATGCTACACCATGGTTAGGACCTGCTTTAGGAAGCTAATGCTTCCTTGTAAAGTGTGTATGCCGTTTATCTGTCCCTGTGCCCCCTAAGCCAGGGATGGCAGACCTCAAGCTTACAGGATCTATTTTATTTTGTTGTTGTTTTACTAGATCCTTGATATCCATTAAGCAGAGTCAGATACAAAAGCCATGCACTCAGAATTTTAAAATTTCTGAGCCCAGGAATTTGTTTTGAGTATCTGAACTGAGCTTACCTTCTACACAAACTTTCTCCTTGAAGCTTTCCTCATTTCAGCAGTATAATTTGGCAGAAGTGAAGGAGAGTCATTTTTTGTTGCCATTGTTAAACAATTGAGTCAGAAATCATTGCTGATTATCTAGAAGTCACTGAGTAGATCCAGATCCAACCTGTCCTAAGATAGTCTGCTGCCTTCCAGTCTGGTGGGGGGTGTTGTCCTGCCACCAGTACTGAAATAAGGTTCAACTACTACCCTGGTCAGGTTTTGTATATGGATTGAAGAGGAGCACCATCTTGCCCTTTGCCTCAGGCAGCAAAATCTGATTATTATTTAGCATTACAAAGAGAAGTCATGGTGAACTTTGAGATCACATACTCCCTGTCCCCTCCTTTGTCATGCACAAAGAAAAGAGATTGGAAGCTTCCACTTAAATCAGGGGTGGGCAACTTGTCACCCTCCAAATGTTTTGGCCTACAATTCTCATGCCCCGTCACCATTAGCTATGCTGGGGCTCATCTACAAGGGCTCTTTACCCATGGGTAGCTTTGGAGTGGCGGCAGGTGATCTACATGACGCAGCCATCACCAGTTTTAAAATCTCTTCACTGGCTGCCAATTAGTTTCCAGGTGAAGTATAAATTGTTGGTTATCACCTTTAAAGCCCTACATAGTTTTGGTCCAGGCTACCTGTGGGATCACCTTCTCCCGTACAATCTGCCCCACACACTCAGGTCCTCTGGGAAGAATTTACTGCAGCCAACAAAAACAAGGGTGACAACTATTACCCAGAGGACCTTTCCTTCTGCCGCTCCCAGTTTGTGGAATGGCTTGCTGGGAGAGATTCATCTACTTAACAGTCTTCCAGAATTTAAGAAAGCCATAAAGAGGCCTACCCAGTTGAATTTTAAGATGCCTTTTGATAATGTACTGCTTTTAATAATGTATTAGTTTTAAATGTTTTAATTAGTTATATGTATTTTATGATGTTTGCATTTGTGTTGTACCCCATCTTGATCTAGAGGGAGAGGTGGGTAACTATATTATTATTATTATTATTATTATCATCATCATCATCATCATCATCATCATCATCATCATCATCCAGGGGCAAAGCCTCAAAGCTTGAAGCCAGGCTCCATGCCTCTGCAAGCCTTTTTAAGGGGGGGAATTAAAGGGTGTGTTGGAAAGGGGCGGATGGTTGCTCCGGGCTCCACACTACAAATAAATAATTTTAAAAACAATGTGTGTATGTGTGGGAGAAGAGGAACGGGGTAGCAGGGAGGCTGCCGGCGCTGCTGGGACAAACACTGGGGAGGGGGGGAGGAACAGGGCAGTTGGCTCTCCTCCCTCTGAGCTCACTCTGGCTGCCCCATTCCTCTCCCCCCCACCGTTTTTATTTTTAATTTTTAGATGTGAACCTTCGCATCTAAAGATTAAAAATAAAAAATGGGGTGGGGAGAGGAATGGGGTAGCCAGAGCGAGCTCAGAGGGAAGAGAGCCAACTGCCCTGTTCCTCCCCTCTCCTTGGTTCTGCCAATGGTGGAAGCAGCAACTCCAATCTGGCACTCCTTCCCATGCAGATGCTGGGAAGGAGTGTCAATTTGGGAGCCCAGAGCCTCGGAGCACAGACCCAAGGCAGTCAAGAGGGGGGCTTGGTTAGGGCTGCTGATGGGAATTGAAGGGCAAAATATCTGGAGGCCACAAGTTGCCCACTCCTGACTTAAATAACCCACTGTTTCTTGTTACAACTAAACACAGGAAACCATGGTTAATTTTAACAGTAGTTAGTTAACAAACTAGAATCTGAAACCATGATTTGATCCTGGTTTGATTGAACTAGCCAGAGTTAGATTAAACCACACTTTCCTGAGTTCTGCCATAACAGGAAACAGTGGTTTATTCAAAACTCAAAGCGGAAGTTTTTAATCCCCTCTTTTTGTGTGTGAAGCAGCAGAGGGGAGAGGGAATGTGTGAACCTCAAACTCACCATGACTCATTCTTGCAACACACAGTTTAGCATTCCATTTAAACTGCCCCCGCCCTGTGCTCTTTCGTGTTAGTTCTGGAGATATGATGTATATGCACCCTTTCTTTCTCCACATCTGGAAGTTGTTGAATTACTTAGCAGTTTAGTTATTGTATCTTGTTGCAAGCTTCTAATGTCAAGGCTTCAGCTACAGTTCAATTTAAAATCTACCTCCATTGACAAAAGCATTAACCCAGAATCCTTGACATTTGAGGGTAATTTTTCATTGGCCTGAATGCACTTGTCATCTCTAAATTTAGTAATAAAGCTGAAGAGTATCCAAGCACTTAATGTACCTTTGTTTATTCACTAGAACTGTATTATCATGTTGTGATTCAATTCCTTTCTTTGTACCATGTGGGGAAATAGGTATTTTATACTTCGGCCAAATGTTTTCTTTACAAATGCCAAGAGGCAATGAGGGGGTAGAATTAGCATCAGTTATGAAACATTCCATACCTACTTTTGCTTCCAGAGAACAATAGCTGCTATAAAAGCAACTTAACTCGGTTGTTTCCAACCCCCACACTATTTGCTGCGTAGATGGGAGAAGATAACAGAGAAAGTTCAAGGTTCTTCTCAGTTTGTTTTTGCACAAAGAATAGAATTACCTGGA
This sequence comes from Elgaria multicarinata webbii, assembly GCF_023053635.1. Taxonomy (NCBI): domain Eukaryota; kingdom Metazoa; phylum Chordata; class Lepidosauria; order Squamata; family Anguidae; genus Elgaria; species Elgaria multicarinata. Next base: position 115,115,347 of record NC_086174.1, read on the forward strand.
GTCTGTGAGAATGCTGGAGAAAATTAAGTGGCTTTCTAGGACTTGGTCTCTCAAACACAGCCAGCAAGGATGCAGCCACCTAGACATGGAACATACGTTTAGACCGAGAGACCATCTTGTCCAACATTCTGTTCACACAGTGTCCAACTAGCTGCCTGTGGGAAACCCACAACTGGGATATAAATGCTCTAGCACACACACACACACACACTGCCCCAGATATACTTTCCAGCACCTGGTGTACATTGGCACATTGCCTCTGATACTGGAGGTAGCATATTGCCATCAGGACAACAGCCATTGATATCCTCCCCCTTCAGGAATTTGTCTACCCTCCTTTTAAAGCCATCCAAATTGGCGGCCATCACTACACCTTGGGGTAGCAAATTCTGTAGTTATTTGCTCTGTGAAGAAGGCCTTCCTTTTATCCAGGTTTTTTTTTTTTAGTGTGCAGTTGGACACAAAATGTGCAGTTGGGGAAAAAAATGTGCAGTTGGAAATCTGATAACGTGCAGTTGAAAAAAGTGGTGAAAAAAACCAAGACACATGTTATATGTATGTGTTTATTAAGAACTTAGCAACAGATAAAGTCAGGGATGGCTTGTAACACAAAGTTTATAAGGATGCCGGTGAAAAAACCTTTGATGGTGCGACTGATGTTGGGTCCTGTGACAGTGTTGCCTGAATAGATGTGAGGGCAAAGTTGGCACTTGGGTCTATTGCATGGTCTGGTCCCTCTGCTTGTGTCTCTCTCCAGTGTACTGTTGCTGGTTAGCATCTGCTTCAGGTTGGGAGGTTGTCTGTAGGCCAGGACTGGTCTGCCTCCCAAGGCTTTTGAGAGAGAAGTGCCTGTGCTGAAGATGGGTTGGAGTTCATTGATGATCCGCTGCAGTGGTCTCAATTGGGGGCTGTAGGTGGCAACCAGTGATGTACTTCTCTTGGTCTGCCGTCTTGGTATCTATATGGCCCCATCAATCTGTCTTTAAGTTTAAGGTGCTTCTAGTGTTGGTGATAATCTGTCCAGTCATGACAAAGAAATAATGTGTTTGGCTTGGGCGAGCAAGGGGGCGTGGCTGACAAGGCATTTGTGCAGCTGGAAAATTTGTATTTAAAAAACACTGCTTTTATCTGTCCCGAATTCCCCACCATTCAGCTTAATGGAATAGAGACCGAAGCGGGGATGGCAAAAAGGAGTGTCAGGTAACAGAAGGAACAGAATGTGGTTGCAACAGGAATGCAAAGGGGGGATGGGAACTGTGTGTGTGAAAGAGAGAGTGAGAGAGAGTCAGAGATAACCTCCGCTTAGGTTTTGGGTGGATGTTCGGTGTGGGAAGACTTTCAAGTAGCTGTGGTGTGACCAAGTGAGTTGCACAGCTTTGCAGGTGGATTGAGATGACATTGATAAATGTTGTGGAAGGGTAACGTTGTCAACTGAATAGGAATAATAATAATAATAATAATAATAATAATAATAATAATAATAATAATAATAATAATAATAATAATAATATGACTGTTTAAGATCGGGGTTGGTCTTTGGGCCAGCCCATCTTCCAGAACTGTGTATAGCTTGAGCCTGTTTTGCTAATGTCTGCTGGGCCCCTGTTTAAGTTCCAGAATTTCTGAAACCCCAAATTTAGCAATCCTAGAGAAACTCCTGCAGCTTGCTCTTCATTTGGGAGGGAAGGATTGTGATAGACTGAAGGAACACTCCTCAAACAAAAAAGGGTGAGAAGTTGAACTAGCAAAACTGCCCCCCTGCCCCCCCCACAATGCTTTGCCATTTCAGAAACACTTTTTTCATTACTTATGAGCATATGGGGGGGGGTTGTTTTGTTTTTTTAAAAATCATTTGTCAGTTCAGCGGCAACATCTGTACCTTGCTAAAGTCTTCCTATTAGAGAGCTCAGGATTAGCTATTTAGGCTCTGGAGAAGTCTTTGAGTTTCACTGAAGCTGTATTGTGGAAAGTTTGCTGTGAACACAATGAAGCCACCTTAACTTGAAGGCTCATTTTTGGTGAGAGGTAATCCCTGAGGGCCAACGACTGGGAATCCAGCAACACCAGATGGGGGGGATAGGGGTTACCTTTGAGGCCAACCCTCCTCAAACCACTCAGAGCCCAGCGGCATGTGGGGGGTTTGACACCGGAAGGCCTCCCGACCCCATAAGGGGGAATTACGTATGGTGGTGAATGAACAGGCACCACCATATGGGCTGTGATTGCCTCGCCCAATCCTGGAATGGCCTCAAAGGTGGCCAATAGATGATGCTAGCTTAGGCCTGCCCCCCTTCTGCAGATCTTTCAATAAATGTGGCCCATATTTTAAATCCAATCTTGTGTCTCATCTTATTATTTCTCACACTTCACTTCCGCACTAAAGCCACATTAACTTGAAGGCTGGGTCTCTGTTATGTTGATTGTGTAGAGGGAAGACTACTGCTCTTGACAAGAACATAGATTCATTTCTCTACTCTCCCAATCCAAGGTTCATAGCTCAGTAGTACAGTAGAAAGTCCTAGGTTCCATTCCTGGAATCTTCAGTTGAAAGGATCAGATAGCTGGTGATGGGAAAGGACCTCTCTCTACCTGAAACCTTGGAGATCCACTGCCAACCAGAGTAGGCAATACTCAGCTAGTGGACAAATAGTCTGATCTGTTTTCAGACCTCCATTGGGGACTGCTACTATAAAACCACACCCAAGGCTGGCCCTGCCATTAGGCAGAGTGAGGAAGCTGACTCAGGCGACAGATGAGAAAGGGCAGGGAACGAGGGCAAGGTGTTGGAGGATAGCTGGGTAGTTCAGCTAGATGGTGGCAATGTAATCAGGACAATACCTCAGTGAGGCATATGATGTGGGTGTAATGTTCAGCTGCCTTATATGTTATAAATGTAAATATATATACAAAGTTATTGTTTATATTATGTATAAGGTTCAGGAAATAAGTAGGCTCAAGGTACTTACAATTAGTAGAGGAGGGTTGAATGCCTACATGTTGATTGGATGGTTGAGGGGAAGTGCAGATTGGCTGAGTAAGAGTGGGAGGAGCTAAAGAAATGTATCTACAGTGTATAGTTAAGTGAATGAGAGGAGGGGGTAGATGAGTCTGAAGAAGTGGCAGTGTGAGATGAGTCAGTAGAATATGAGAGTTTGAGTGTTAGGAGATGGTCTGTGAAGGGAGTGAGAGATATAGTGTATGGGTGAGAATTCTGTGAAGTGAAGGTAGAGGAAGGGCCTCTGGCAGGCAAGCGGCCGGATTATTGTCCAGACCAGGGAGCAGCCATGGGAAGCACTGATTGGCTCCGGGCAGAGCAGGGGGCACAAACAATGCTGTCCTCCCACCTTAAAAATTGGGCATTGAGGCTGGGCAACTGCGGGGGAGGCAACACCACGAGGAGGAGGAGGTGTGCTGGCGGGGTGATTGAGCACTCGAAGTGAGAGCAGGTGATTGAGCACTCGAAGTGAGGAGGCGAGGAGGAGGGAGTTATAAAAACAAACTGATAATGATGCGAACGAAGGAGGCAGGTGATAGGCGGGAAATCAGCCAATCACATTGTCCTACCCTCAAAGCTATGCCCACCTTTCAAAATGTGATTTTACTCCCCCAATGATGCATAGCCATAACGCGGTGCAAACTTGACGTAGATGCAACAGTCGCAGTAAATTGCAAATGAGAAGATGCGCATTATTGCGTAGATAGCCCGGCGCTACAGCGAATGGACGGCTGCGTCATGTGTCATAAAACGTGAAAGTGCACATTTAGGTCAGGGTAAAGAGCCCGTATAGACGCCCACCTAATTAATCTGATATACAACAGCCTTCCCCAACCTGTTGTTGTCCAGCTGTTTTAGAACACAACCCCCAGGATTCCTGACCATTGGTGATGCTGGCTAGGGCTGACTGAAGTTGAAGTCCAAAACATCTGGAGGGCACCAGATGTTTTAATTCTTTCTAGGGCCTGCTGTCCTACCATTCTCTATGATTTGAGGAGAGCATATATTATCCACTCCTCAAATGGCAAAAAACAAAAAGAAAGAAAAGGAAGAAAGAAGCGCAGCCATTCCCTGACACAAAGCAAGTCCATGCATCTCCCAGTAGCAAAGTTGTTTCCATTATGTGGTTACAGGATATTGTGTTACAGCTTTGTCTTTCGGTGCACTTCAAACAGACAGACAAATCCCAGAATTTAGCCTATAAGATAGCCCATACTCCAGAAAAATCTATCCTCAAAAGTGCTTCTTTGGAGTGTTATTTCAATACAAAATAGAAGATGCTTTAGCATTTGTAGTGATATTTTGACCTAGGTAAGATGCATATTTGTTTTTAAAGGAATGAAGAGACAGTAACTTTAATGTAGTGTGACCATATGAAAAGGAGAACAGAGCTTCTGTATGTTTAACAGTTGTACAGAAAAAGGAATTTTAGCAGGTGTCATTGGTATGTATACAGCACCTGGTGAAATTCCCTCTTTATCACAACAGTTAAAGCTGCAGGAGCCCTGCCCTTTTTTGTATCTGGTCACTCTAGTCTAGCTCCTGCAGTTTTAACTGTTGTGATTGTAGGAAATGAAAGGGTTTAATTGAGTTTTAAGATTCCCTTTGTGCTTTCTGTAGACCCTGCAAGAGGAAGTAGCTGACTCACACATCCCAGAGAGATGTGGAATGGCAGGGAAGGAGGATGGGACTAGGTAAAGGTATCCTGTTTAGAAATGTATCCCACTCCTCTCGTACACAGGTTGTGTAAATGTATCCCACTCCCCTTTTTCTTTGTGTATCCCACCCCCCTTCATCCCACTCCCCTTTTTCATTGTCAGCTGACCCTATGTGAATAAAAGTGGTGTGCAAGCTCCGATCGGGGTCCGACCCTGTTCGAGTCGCACCTCAGTATACTGATACGTGGTGTCCTCTGCAGTGTTTTCTACGCTCGTCTTTCGTACCTAAGGTCAGGGACAAGAACCTGCCATATTTCTAACAGTGATGAAGAGGGGATTTCACCTGGTGATGCATGCATACCAATGACACCTGCTAAAATTCCCTTTTCAATACAACTGTTAAACATACAGGAGCCCTGTCCTCCTTTCTATATAGTCACCCTATTTAAAGTGAATTGTATATTTAACAATCAACCACCAAGTGCGGGTGTTCTTTCTTTCTTTCTTTCTTTCTTTCTTTCTTTCTTTCTATATCGATCATGAACTGATTTACAAAGTACAAAAGATTTACTTCAATTATGGAACTTCTTCCCTGCAGCTTTGTGCCTTACCCCTTCACTGTGGGACTTTAAGAGTTAAACTTGTAATTGTTCAAACTGTCCTCTCTTGAATGGGTAGCAGTTAATACATTTGTTCCATTCTCAACAACTTCAAACTTAGCTTAATTTCCTCAACGTTGAGAGTGCAGGTGTTTCTCTTCATATGTATACATGCTTGCGTCCAACCTCTTTACTGTTTGTCAGCCACTTTGTGAGGGGATATCTCTGAAAAGTGGGGTATTAATGTATTGACTGACTCACTGAATATTCATTGGTACTAATGGGAGCTTTCCCCCCCTATCGCTATTGGTAGCAGCAGGTGTGTGTGACAGGATTGCAATGGGGGATAAAAAGGTTATATCTCCCCTTTCCATGCACTATGGTCTTGATCTGCACCCCCACCTCACCCCCTAACTTGTTTTTAGTTAAGTCCTTTGAACCAGTACAGAAGTTGCAGCTCTGCCTGTCAAACAAGTAAGTGAGAGCAATGATGAGAAAGAGATGCAGGAGCTGTAGCAGCTGGTGACAATAGCGGTGAAAAGATAGACTCACTGAGGGGGGAGGCCACTGAGGATGCCTTGTCCAAGGGCCCTCAAAAAACTGGCGCCAGCAGAGCCAGTCGTCACACTGCTCACCTGTTCTGTAACACCTGCAAAAGCTCATAAAGCAAGGTCCTGCTTTTCTTCTTGTCTTCTTGTCCCTTCAAATGGATGAACAAACAGTGTTGATGTGAAGCACTTTATAGGTGAAGTTAATGTGGGTGTAAACTATTGCAATTTGAAAAGGTGTGGTACAAATACACCCTTTTGCTGAAATTCAAACCCTGTAAACAGAGGCTTAATGTTTCTCAACAGTCCATTCTTTGTTGCATATACATGTCCCAAGCCCACACTGGGGGCCAAACTAGACATTATGACAAGCGCAGAGCTGTTAATTGCTCCATCTCTCTTTCCACCCTTTTCCTTGCAAAGACCGGAAGATTCCTTAGAGAACTAAAGAAAGTGTTCAGAGTAAAGCATTGGTTTTTACTAAAAATTATATTAGTAAAAACAGCTATATAAAATGAGGCTTCCCAAAACTTTCCATGGCTACCTAAGCAACTCTAGCTTGTACACAAAGAGAGAGACACTACCTGACTAAGGGTGTCATCAGACGAGGATTTTATTGAATGCTCGTTGCCTGGGTCCTATTCACGACGTCATCTATGTCCTGCCCATCTCCCGCCAATTCTAGCCTTTATCGCATGACAGAAAAACACCCCAGTATGTCCGACTTTTGAGATGGAATTTGCCGCTATCCCCTGCTGTGTGCAGGAGAAGCAGCGCTATCAAAACAATGCACCGAATGGGCCAGGTGCACATTGTTTACTTCCTCTTTCCTCTCCCATGAGAATGAAGAAGTAATGAGGGACAAAAGCATGGGCGGAAAATCAACAGCAAAGAAACACAATTTCCCCCCATGTAAACTCGGGACATGATTAGGGATAAAGCAGGGTTCTCTATCACATAAGGCTTCTACCATTTTTCAGTGAGTAGAACCCCCCTTCTGATATTCCCCTCAACATGGGAACATTGGGAACTGATGAAGTGGGGAAGTTATGTTGGGGGCAGAGTCTGCATGCTGGCCCACACCCCCTCCTCATTTATAACCCTCACAGGAGTAGGCTGAAGGTTGCATAGGGCTTGTGTAAATCTGGAATTTCTCATTCCCCCTCCCCACTGACCCTTTTTCAGAAAGTGAGTTACCAGAGGTTTTGTACATTTCCTTAGCACCTTTCAGTGTGGATTTTATCAGCTTTCTATGACATATTTAAATTCATTTGTTCCTTCCCTTCATCACACTTTTGTGCAAAGTCCAACTTTGCTGTTCTTCTGAGTCTCCATCTGATAACGGCATTTGGAAATGTCTGCCTCAGCAGATGACAGGTCTGGCTCAGTGTGCCCTTTCTGTTATATCTCTCTGGCACTGCCTGATTATTCTCAACCGTCTGTTTGAATGACACAATGCCGTTCTCCCCATCAGCCCATATTTTATGGAGGCCCTGGAGAACTGCAGCCAGGCAGAGTAGGCCAGCTGATCTTTAGGGCTACAAGTCCATGTCCGGGCCCAATTTGAAGTGCTGGTATTAACATTCAAAGCCCTAAACAGCTTGGGGCCAGGTTACCTGAAGATTTGCCTCCTTCTATATGTATCTTTGCCTCCTTCTATATGTATTAGATTGTTGTTTGTTTGATTTATGTTCTTCATGGTTTTAATTTTTGTGAACCGCCCAGAGAACTTCAACAATTGGGCGATATAAAAATGAAATAAATAAATAAATAATCTGCCCAGTTCCTAAGTTTATCTTCAGGGGTCCTTCTTCATGAGCCCCTGCCAGAGGAAGTGAGGCAGGTGGCTACCAGGAAGAGGGCTTTCTCTGCTGTGGCACCCCGGCTGTGGAATGAGCTCCCTAGAGAGGGTTCATCTAGCACCTATGTTGTACTCTTTCTGGCACCAGAAGACCTTTTTGTTTCCCCAGTGTTTTACCATTTTACCATTCTAGTCTTTTAGCTTTGCTGCTTTAAATCTGTTCTTTTAAATCTGTATTTTAAATATTTGCATTGCTGCTCACTTTTATTCTGGTTGTACTTTTATATTGTGGTTTTAAGATTCCATATTTTACATTTTACGTTGCATGTTATGGTTTTAATTTTTGCAAACTGCCCAGAGAGATTTGGTTATTGGGCGGTATAGAAATGAAATAAATAAATAAATACAAGTCCTGTCAATGGTCAATAGTCAAGGATTGCATGAGTTGTAATCCAAAACATCTGGAGGGCATCAGGGCCAAATCTACACCAAGCAAGATACAATACTTTTTCTGTAAACTGCCCAGAGAGCCCTGGCTATGGGGGTGGTATATAAGTGTAATAAAATAAATAAATAAATAAATAAATTCTTTGGAAGTAGTTTGAAAATGATATATAGAATATCTATATATCATTTTCAGTGTCCTGGGCTTCAACAGGTGTCAATACTGTTATAAACCATTATAAATCAGTATTGTAGATCCTGCCCAGGTTAGGTAGGCCAGAGTATGCAATACTGGTATAGACAGACTGATGATCAGACTCACTTTGGCCATCTCACACAGTGTAGAGTTATACTATGGAACTTATCACCACAGCATAGGGTGATGGCCAATAACTTAGTTTTAAAAGGTGATTAGGCAAATGCATGAAGGATAAGGTTATCAGGGGCTATTAGTCATGATGGTTTTACGCTACCTCCAGGATTAGAGGCAGCATGCCTCTGAATACAACAGCAGGAGAGAGCTGTTGCCTTTCTCCTGATTCTAGGCTTCCCATCCGTATCTAGTTGGCCACTGTGGAAATGGGATGCTAGACTAAATAGGCCTTTGGTCTGTTCTTATGTTCTTATGATAGGATAAGCCAAGAGATCATTCTCCAAGTCATGAGAGACTTTCATAAAAGTGTGACACGGTGAGTTTCTACTTGTTTGTACAGATGCTATGTTCAGCTGGATAGCTTTATCCTTTATTCTAGTCTTAATTAAGGATTTGTCAGCAAAGACTCCTTTTGTCAGCGATTCCCCCCAAGGACAAACCATAATTTTGAAGCAAGGTGATCGCTGTGAATGTCCAGGAACAATGCCAGCTCCCAAACTTTCTTGGTTCTTAGCACTCAGCAGGTAGTTGATAAACTAGTATGAAGAGTACAACACAACTTCCAGAAGGGCAGCCATGTCACTCTTCTGCACGTTAAACAATGAAGAGTCTCCTTATGACACTTTAGAGGTGAAGAGATTTATCATAGCATATAGGGCTGAGATCAAGGGTCAGCATCATTGGGCAGCAATTGAGGCCTACACTCCAGTAGCCCACCCCCATCTGTCCTTCCGAGCCTTCTCCTCTTCTCACTATTGCTACCTGCTCACTTGGCCTCTCAAAGCAAGCAAGGAGAAGGGAAAGTCCTCCAAAGTTTTCCGCGCCCCCCTTCTGAACAGTGGTGCAAACTGGATCCAGAGGGACATTGTGAGTTGCAAGAGAATTGGGCAATGGTGACAGCAGCAAGGAGGTGGCCAACTCAAGACACCTTCCCCGAGGGCCACCTGAAATCTGGAGTCAACACTGGTAAGGATAAGCTTTTGTAGGTTACAGTCCACAAAGGTTCAAGTTTCAATAGGTTGCTTAATCTTTAATGTATTTTTACAATCTGGTCGGGTGGCTTCCAGGTGCTACGCAAGAGTCAGCAGGTCTGTTACTATTTTGAGCTGCTTTAGGTTATGGCACTTCCATGGGTCTGATATTCACATGGAACAAAAAGCGAGGTATTCTCTGCAAACTAACATTGCTTTCAATTAGAAGAAAACAATGTTAAAACACCAAAGCCTGGGGCCAGATCTACACCAAGCAGGATATAACACTTTGAAAACATTTTGAAAACAGTATATGAAATGTGTCCTGGGCCTGAACAGTTGTCAAAACCAGTATAAACCATTATAAAGCAGTAGTGTAGATCCTGCCCCTGATTCGGGCATGATCAAAACTATTTACTTTAACATACAAATAGGTGTGGGGCCGTGTCGAGTAGCTCCACCCTCAACATCATGCACATCATGAAGCCCCTCTGTCAGGTGTCTGTGCAGACATCACAAACATCTGCAGGGGGAGGCCTTCACACCACAGCTGTATGCACAATGGCCTCCTCCCTGCAGATGTTGGCACTATACATGGAGATGCCTGGGTTTTCCCGGGGAGTACTTACCCCTGGGAAAACACATTCTCATCCCCTCCTTCCTCCCAGGAGTACCTGTGCGTCATTTGGATGCACAGGGACTCGGCCGTGACTAGCCCGGATTTTCAGGCTGGTGTAGAAACGGCCATTGTGGCCTGAACTAGAACTATGGCAGCCTTTGGGAACTGGAGACAACCCTGGGAAACTGGTGTGGGAGGAGAACTAGCCTGCTCCACAATTTAAGTAATACTACCCTAAATTTTGAAAGTTTATTACTGACTTTCCAGCTAAGATGGTGGGAAGCAAAGCACTATTTTTACCTTCTGAAAAGCTGCCCTTGGGAGATCATTGATTCAAACTGAGGCAGGGGGAATGGGGAGAGATTCAAACAGAAATTTAGACCAGCAAATTTGAGAGGAACCCTGCAAGTTTTTTTTGTTTTGCTGCAGTGGTGGTGGTGACTTTTAGAGGTGCCTATGGAGTGTCATCAGGCAGCTAAACTTGGGGATTCATTCTCATATTAGATTTTTTAAATAGGATTAGCTCAACCATTAATGCATATATCTTTAAAAAAATATAAGTCTCATCAATGGCAACTCATTATATATTTCAGTGAGGCTGTATGACCTTCTAATTACTTTATTCCCAGCTACAAGTTAATGATGCCATCACACATTGTCTTCCATTAATAAAATAACATAGTTACAGGCTTCACACATTTACTTTTAATCGTGATCCTAATTAATGAGTGGGATTTGGGGCGGAAAAATCTGGGAGACTTGGTTCATACTGTTCTAAAGAAGTAAATCCGATTGGAGATAATAAAGTAGGGTTGGTAAAACTGGGGAGGGGGGGCAGGTGGGTGGAGAGGATCTCATTGCCTGGGAAGATTGTTTTATGTACCGGTATTGAATGGTCAGGCAGTATATAGGATCATGTAGACTTACAATGCAAATTTATGTATGTCTACTCAGAAGTAAGTCCCATTGTGTTGCATGGGTCTTACTCCCAGGAATGTGTACATATGATTGCAGCTTTAAAGCAGGGGTAGGCTAGGCAGGCAGAAGGTAGATTTCCAAACATTTTGGACTTTAACTCCCAGAAGCCCTTCCCAGCATGGGCAATGGTCAGGAATGCTGGAAGTTGAAGTCCAAAACATCTGCAGATCTACTTTTCCCTCACTCGTGCTTTAAAGAATTATATTATACTTATACCTATTCTTATAACATATGTAGGAAAATAAAGCACAAAGCACAGAGACGTAACACTTACGTCAGAGATAAGGGCATGGGCACAGTTGAGGAAGGTGTAGACGAACAGATGCTGACTCCCTGTTGTTAAGGTATGTAGACACTTGGAAGGACATGTGCACTGAGATTGTTTACTCCGCAGTATTTGAAGTCTTCTGTAACTGTTCTCTGAGCTTCTCCTCTCCTGTTGGGGTTCAGCCTATGTGTGTGTGTGTGTGTGCGCTAACTCTGTTTTGCTGTTAAAAATAAAGCTGTTGCTAGTGCCTCACTAGTCTCTTTGTCAGTGCCTTCGAAATCCACAACACATATATGCAGAAAAAGAAGTTTCTCATGAAGGCAAGTATTTTCTGCAGCTTCAGCCTCAATGCATTGAAAAGAAAATGTACCAGTGTTAAACATGTCCACTTCAAGCAAAGCTGAAGCATTATAAAGTGTGGGGTAGGATACTGATGGTTATGATGGTAATACAGAAAGATGCATGGGTGTATCTGACATAAGAAAACCTTGGAAACAACTATTTCTATGGAGGAAAAGTGTGTTACATGATCCAATTACCAGTTATTCAGCCCTGCAAAACAAAACATGGTCGGCGATACAGGACAGATAATGCATAGTTAAATTATGGAATTCTTTACCCAATGCGTAGTTAAATTACGGAATTCGCTACTACAAAAAGTAATGATGGCTACCAATTTGGATGACTTTCAAAGGGAATTAGACAAATTCATGAAGGATAAGGCTATCAATGGTTACTAGCCAATGTACACCAGTTGCTGCGGAACATGGGTGGGAGGGTGCTATTGCACTTGTATCCTGCTTGTGGGTTCCTGGCTGATGGCTGGTTGGCCACTGTGTGAACAGAGTGCTGGATTAGATGGGCCCTTGGTCTGATCCAGCCATGGCTCTTCTTATGTTCTTAAAAGTTTGAACAGACTGAACAGGAACATAGTGACAGTCAACTGAGCTTGAAGACTGGGTATAGAAGGCTTGAAGAGCCAGGGATGCTTCGGCACCTAAAAAAGCAATGAAGTATCCTGTTCATTAACTACTGATTGTGGCCTCCTAGACTTTAAAACTAGTAGAAGCCTGCTTGACCCCTTGAAGGGAACAGCTCCATTAAGAATCCAGAAAGCTTTCTGGCTTCTTGTATTTTAAAAAGTATAATTTCCAAAAGGACGAAATATATTTTTTCAGATATATAGAAGTGCAGAGTAGATCTCCAATGGGAAACCCAAGTGGATCAATTTGTCTTAGACAAGTTACTGTATTTTAGTCCAAGGGCACACCTGCTCCAGCTGCGTTTCCTAGTAAACAATTTGTTAAAAAAAAGCAAAATAAAAAAATTGCATTTAATGATACATACCTTGGAAGCCAACAAAATAGAAATAACAGTGCAGGTACCTCATAAGACAGAGATGTATTATATGACGCAAGAGATCATGATAAATCAATAAGCTTGTAGAAAATATAGGCATAAAGTTACAAGAGAGGGGCACAAAGAAACATTTCCCAGTTTTATAGCTAGTCAGAACTGAGTTTAATTAATTTCATTCCCAGATTAGCTAACTTTGCCGTAGTGATCCCACTAAAGCTAGCAAAACAAATTCACAAATACATGATTTTTCACTTGTTATGCTCTACACATGGGATTTGCATCGTTTCCCACATGGAAGTTAATTTCATGTAGAAATGTTGTATCATTCGATCTTGACTTCTGCTGGAGTTTAACGGGCTGACTCATATTATTTAACAGCAAGCACAGTGGAAAGGCTGTTTCTTTTTGAAAATGGGCTAGACGGAAATTGTACGACACAGGTGGGCAGAAGTCAGACTTGTGATTTGTTTGTTTTTGCTAGGATCCGAATATCCACTAATAGGAGGCTGCTACAAAAGACATAAACTTAGAATCCAAGAATTCTGAATCCAATACTTTTTTTTTTTAATACCAGAGCTAAACAGTGCTCACAGTCCTGGTTCATACAAATCCACTCCTGCTGATCCCAAGCTTTCCTCATTTAAGCACTATAATTCAGGGTGCTGCTGGTTGGTCATTCGTTGATGTTGTTATGAAACAAGCTGGAGTCAGAAATCCTTGGTAATCTACTGCAAATCATTTACCTTCTGCCCATCTCTGCTGTAGGAGATGGATAATAAATTATGAAAGGGTTAATAAGATGTCATAAGAGTTGTCTTACTGGGTGAAACCATGAGCCATCTAAGGTAGGGCGCACAACATTTTTGCCCCTGAGGGCTGCATCTGGTGACAGCTGGGGCTGCACACACACACACACACACACACACACACACACACACACACACACACACACAGAGTTTGGACAACACACTAATCAATAGTTGTTTCCCATTCTGTTCATATTACCCCCCCACCCCCGGTTGATTAGCGTGTCGTCCGAACTCAGCCACATACTCAGTCATTTGGTTCATAGATAACAATAAGCCATCATGAGCGAATTTCCACCTGGGATTTCTCACTGCAGTGGCAGCCATATTGGGGGGCGGAGCAGGATTGTTGGGGTGGAACCAGGATTGTTGAGGCCACCCAGAACCCATGGGTTGTTTTAGGGTTGCAGGTGGCTTGTCGACCATCACAACAACTCATCCTGCCATACCCTGAATATTCAAAATGGCCACCGCTGCCTCAACAAGCAGCCCTGTGGGAAAATTCACCCTTGCTGACTTCTTGTTACATATGAACTAGGCCACATGCTGTAATGGTGGGGAGGCTTTAACCTTGCCCATATCCCAGCAATTCTGCTCAAGACCACTGGGTGGGAAGGCAGCCAGCCTCAGGGTTGCTACAAGAAGATAAAGCCTCCTCCCTGCCCCACAAGACCCCAAGTGGTGCTTACCCACCTTTCCTTTAATGAAACAGAATCAGCAATCCCAACTGGCGAGGCTCCCCACCCCCTTAAACTGCTCTTAAAAATAAAAATATCTGTAGGCTACTGTGCTTGCTTTGACATTGTATTTGGCCATTTCCTCTTTTTTCAGGGGCAAGACCACTTCTAATGCAATGTTCCCATTTATGTTACCATACCAAATGTCAACAAATCACAATCATTTCTTTGATCTTTGGCTATAATCAGCAAAATGAGACATGTGGAAAGTTTGTAGCACCTTAAAAACTAACAAATTCTTTCCGGCATACGTTTTTTTGGACACTGCCTGCTTCAGATGTCTGGAGTTTTAACCTCAAAAATGCAGATTTATATTTATCTACACATGCTGGGGTTGGTCAAGATGTAAATTGTGTTGTCAGAGGGAACCGAAATGCATACATGGTTTCAGCCGGTGATAATTACCTTAACAAGCTACAGCAGATAGAGTTGATTCAAAAGGGCCTTTGAATTGATGCAAATCTATTGCTCATGGTTTGAATATGGACAAAGGTGTGTGTGCATTTATCACACTGCATATGTTAATCAGCTCACCATTGCAGGGATGATTGTGCTGTCACCCAACAATGTTTTGTGAATGGCAGCTTTTAAGGTAATAATTGCTGTCTGTACTTTTTGCATTTCAATTGCCTCTGACAACACCATTTACCCCCTCCCCATATATCTGACAACACCATTTACCCCTATATATATATATATATATATATATATATTGCCAATTATTTAACACATCATGCATCTGATGAAGTGCACTGTGTCCAAGAAAGCTTACACCAAAATTAATTTGCTAGTCCCTGAGGTGTCGCAAGTCTCTGTTGTTTTTGTTGTTAAAGACTACCCCTCTGTTGCAATGGAAAGCTTTGGCTACATTCCCCGAACTCTTTATTACTGTTATTTTATTGATTTGAATGGCTCCTCCTTGGGATTTCATAACTCACAAGATTTCCAAATCCTCCATGCAATGTGAATGAAAGCCAGCAAGAAAGATGCAAAATGATCTGCCACTGCCTCTCCCTCTCCTTTTGTCTATAACTCAACTCAGGATCATGCTTTCCTCTTACATTAGTACTACAGTTGTCATGACACAGAACCTCAACATGGTTGTGGAGAAAGACTGAAAATGCATGTGCATCATCAGCAGAAGATTTGGAAATGAATACCCTGGCCTTTTCTATTCATTTGAATAGAAAAGGCCAGAGATTCTGTGCTCTACATTAGGCATGGGCAGACATCAGGTTTGCAGTACATACTTTGACTATAATGTTGAGATCCCCCAACCAGACCCAGCTGCAAAATGGTGGCTTTCTAGGTGGAGCCAATTACTTACTACACACCTTGAGCTATATATTGGTGGCTCATCTACACCAAGCAGGATATTCCACTATGAAAGCGGAATATAAAAGGCAGGAGCCACACTACTGCTTTATAGCGGTATTGAAGTGCACTGACAACTGTTGGGGCCCATAGACACATACCATGTAGCGCTTTCATACCACTTTCATAGCGTTATATCCTGCTTGGTTTAGATGTGTCATGGGCCCCAACAATTGTCAGTGTACTTCAGTACCACTATAAAGCAGTAGTGAAGATCCTGCAGTGCACTTGAATACCGCTATAAAGCAGTAGTGTGGCTCCTGCCTTTTATATACCGCTTTCATACTGCTTTCATAGTGGAATATCCTGCTTGGTGTAGATTAGCCCTGGGGTATGCACGCACTTACTGCATATGCAACCACTAATCTTCATTCAAGCAGGATGTTGGCATGTAAGCTGGTTTGTTGGGTTTTACTGTTTTTATTTTATTTGTTATTCTTTTATTGTTTCATTTTAATGCATTTGTTTTATTATTGTTACACAAGTATATATATATATATATATATATATATATATATATATATATGGATCTTATTATTGTTAGCCACTTTGAACATCATTTCAGTGATGGGAAGGTGGGATATAAATCAATAAATCTGAGTTACTACAGATCAAGGATTCTTTCAGACAGTTAAGGGGAAACAACAACTTCGCTTGTTATTGTTTATAATATGATTTATAATCTTGTTATGTCTTGATCCCTTGTTGACTTACAGCAAATCATCCAGTGATTTAGCTGTAGATAGCAGTTTACCTTCTCTGCACTCCTTAGCTAGTTCTGCACACCTAGATGTGTGCTTTGGATCCCTCACCCACTAGCTCCCCATTGCCTTGGCCTGCACTTTGGTAAATCGTTGTGACTTCCCATAGGCTCTAAATATTGCAGTCTGAGTAAATGTTTCAAATCAGAATGACTATGCATCATTGGTTTGGGGCGGCTGAACTTAGGTATCCTGTGCATCTGGATATTTTTGACAAACAATTAGCATAGCAGCCAATATAAGAAGATCAGACCAAAGGTCTACCTAGTCCAGCATCCTGTTTCTCACAGTGGCCAACCAGATGTCCCTGGGAAGCCCACAAGGGTGGGGGCATGAATGTAACAGCACCTCCCACTCATGTTCCCCAGCAATTGGGCTGCATAGGCATACTGGCTCTGATACTGGAGTACCTTTCCAGTTTCTTTTCCTGTACTTTTCCATTCTGTAATGCTGACTAATAATGCTTACTTAGTAATAATTATGCTTACTTAATTAGTAAGCATTATTATTATTAAAAATAATAATGCTTACTAATGGATTCTGAGGTTTACTCTCTACCTGAGATTGCACTGATAGTCAAGTATCAATGACAGTCCTTTCCATAAAACTTGGGAATAAGTCCCATTGATCTCAGTGGGACTTACTTCTGGATAAACATGCACGGGCTCAGGCTCTGGGACTCAGTCCACTGGGATGTTCTCCTGGCCCTGGAATCATACCCATCAAATTTCCCCCTTCCACACCACAGACTTGTCTGTTGATCGACCAGTAAAAACAGTGCCCTTGAACTGCATGAAAAGTATTTCTGTTTCTATTAAAGCCTTGGTTCCCTTTACAAATCCACCCTCCCCCACACTTTTGTGTGTTTTTTTTTTTTTGCAATTTTGGACAAAATTATTGTTTTCTAGGTGGCACATGACTCAGAATTGTGATGATCTGACAGAGAAAGCTTTTGTAATTCATATGCATTTTGATCTTTTTCACTCCATTTTAAAAACACTATACAATGCAAACTATTTTAAAAACACACGCGCAAGACTTCCAGCACATTTACAAAAGCATACTTAATGGATGTCACAGAAAGGTGCATTGCGTGCTTTTCACTAATTCATCCTTGGGCTTGCCTAAGACTTATTGTGTGGATTCTTCATAGCTTTTTGCTCACAGAGTACATTAAAGCCTGATTTTAATAATGAGGTCTAGTAAGTAGATTAAAGTCATTTTTCAGGAGAGGTCCCTGCACATTAGATAGAATTAGCTAGTTTCTTTGAAATAAGTCCATTAAGTTACGTATATTACATGTGTTATCGTAATTTTTGTCTCTTTTCTGCCCCCCCCAAACTTACAGATTTTTAGTAAATCTGTTCAGTAAAGTTCTTACTTAAAGCTAACAGGATCCTACTGGCTGCCCAGATCACCTGATTTCTTCTGGGATGTCTGACTGTAGCTTCCCTTTCCACCACTGTCACAGGGGGACTGTGGAACAGTAAGGTTAGGCTAGACTCTCCACCTGTAAGCTGACCCAGTAGCATAGACAGGGTGGCCATGTGTCCTGCTTTACAGAAGACAGTCCTCTGTTTGAAGGATTGTCAGAGGATGGTCCTTTGTTTTAAGGGCTGTATATCGGTTTTAATGATAAAGAACCATAAAATGGGAGAGAACAAAAAAGAACCCATGCTTTATCAGACCAAGGGTCCATGTAGTCCAGCAGTCACACAGTGGCCAATCAGCTGTTCACCAGGAACACACAAACAGGACATGAGCGCAACCTCATCCTCCCACCCATAGCAACTGCTGTAGATAGAGCTACTTCCTCTTCTACTAGTCTTGAAAGCCACATGGCTTTCAGGACTAGTAGCCATTGATAGCTTTCTCCTCCAGGAATTTATCTAAGCTCCTTTTAAAGCCTTCTAAATTGGTGGTCGTCACTACATTTTGTGGTGGTGAATTCCATAGTTTAACTGGGCACTGTCTGAAGAAGTACTGAACCTGTCCTGAACCTCCCACCAATCAGCTTCATGGGATGACTCTGGGTTCCAGTATTTTGAGAGAGCAGGGGCCTTGGCATTGCCCATCAACAATTAGCACCCAGAGACTGAGTAGGCACATAGGTCACTTGGTCAGAGTCTTCCCCTCTATGTTGAGACATAGGGCGTTGCTAGACAAGGCTTTAACGCATTTTGAGACCTGGTTTCCCTGCTGTGCGTCCATATGACGCACAGGGGAATCCGGGCCCAGGCCGCACTGAGGCCTCCTCTAACGTGCCATAAGTGAAGTCGCTTATGGCGTGCCTTTTTCGCAGCCCCGGCCTGAGGCCGGGGCTGCGGAACATCTAGGAAGGTCCATGGCTTTTTGCGGCTACTCGCTTACTCGTGAGTAGCCACGAAAAGCCACAGACTTGGCACAGCGCTCGTATGAGCGCTGTGCCCATCGCGCTTGGGGGGTTTTTGATCCTGGAGGGGGAGATGGGGGAGGGAAGGCCGGACCGGCTGGATAGGGGGATGGCGGAGGGCGACGATGGGGACGGCGAGGGAGGGTGGATGGGGGGGCTTAAGTAAAAAAAACCCTTACCTTCTCCGACGGCTTTGGGCCCCATGTGGCAAAACAAAACAAAAAAAAATGGCCGACGCTGCAGGGCTTCCGTCGTCCCTGCGCGTCGGCCGTCTAGGAGGCTGGGTGGCGCGCGTTAAAGTTAGCGCGCCATAGCCCCGCCCCCAGGCCGGCTCAGCCGGCCTGGTCTAGCAAGGCCCATACTGTATTTCCATTTAATTTATTATAAGCACACACACACAAACATATACATTTTATACAAATCTGTGTCCTTTTTTGCCCTCTTTTTTGGTGATGCACAAGTGGCCTCCTTAACAGAAAGTAAAACACCCAAGGCCATGCTACCAGATCCCCTAGTCTGAGTTCACTAGGCACTTTACAAGCTGTTATGTCTACCTAGGGTGACCATATGAAAAGGAGGACAGGGCTCTTGTATCTTTAACAGTTGTATTGAAAAGGGAAATTCAGTAGGTGCCATTTGTATGCATGCAGCCCCCTCTTCATTACAACAGTTCAAGCTGCAGGAGCCCTGCTCTCCTTTGTATATGGTTCCTCTAGTATAGCTCTTGCAGCTTTACCTGTTGTGATGAAGAGGGAATGTCACCAGGTGCTGCATGCATTCAAATGAATTTCCCCTTTCAATACAACTGTTAAAGATACAAGAGCCCTGTCCTCCTTTTCATATGGTCACCCTACCCCACACTTCTTTTGTGTTCAGTTGTGTTTTGTTGTTTCTAACCCATGTTCTGCTCCTATTTGAAGCGTGACCAGATCACTCTTACGGTGATCATTTTGCAGATGATGTTTTCCTCTGGATCCAGCTGTACAATGTGTTATGAGCCATGAAGCCTAACAAAGGCCAAGTGCTCATGCAGTGAGCCTCACAAGTGCTTGGCAATACTTCTGTTTTTGCAGTTCCAGTCAGGCAGCGTTTGCGGTTATCAAACTTCTGGTGGGCCACCATAAATGGATTGTGTTCAGTTTAGTAGTTATCACTCTGTGTCGGCTTGCTTTAGAAACTGGCTATTACCTGTACCTATACGTTTAACCACCTATCTTGTTCTTGATAAAAAATAAAAGCTCCACAGCTGAACACAATTTAGTCTTCTTTGGCACTGAAGATAACCTTTCTGCTTCATTGGATGGCTGCTATTGTAATCTTATTAGATTGTAAGCCTATGCGGCAGGGTCTTGCTATTTACTGTGTAATCTGTACAGCACCATGTACATTGATGGTGCTATATAAATAAATAATAATAATAATAATAATAATAATCTGGATGTTGAGGCAATCCCTCAGTAGCCTTGTTCTCTGGCAGAGACTGGCCAGCGCCGTATACAAAATGATATTCCTTACTTAGGGATGCCTCTGCTGTGTCTTACTGCTTTCTCAGGAAGCACAACAGCTTGCAGAACAGTAAATGGCAAGTGTTTAGTTTAATGTTATCCCAAGCTGAGGACAAACTGTTCCTCCAGAGAATCTTTTAGAGCCTTAAATAGGAAGAAAAGCCACTTGGCAGCAGTACTCCCATTCATGGAGGAGGAAGGAGAGATTGCCACTTGGTGGCCAAAGCTGAAAGCATTTTCAAGGCTTTTCAAAAGGGCAAGTGTCGCATGCCTGTAGTGGTAAATTTTGAAGTGCAGACATTCATCATGACAGCCCCTATAGCCACCCCACCCAAGGGGAAGCCAAAAATGCGGCTGTGATGAGCCACATCAATAAACAGGGTCTAGCAGTTTTCATCTGCTAGGAGCAGGTCTCTTGTAAAGCTATTAAAATGGGTCCTAATTGCCCATTCAAGACCAAGCCACCCCAAAATACTTTGCATGACTATAGGGAACAATATATTACTGCTGGTTAAAATACATCCCCCTCAACTTCTGTGAGGATTGCAGAGAAACTCAGGGGGAATAGGGAATTCTGTGGAGGATGGCAGTCCAATACTATAGCCACTACAACACATATCATTTAATATTCCACAACCTGTGTAAGATGTATCAGCCACTGGGGAGCATTTTTAGCTGACAAGGACTTTGGTCTTCAGGCTTACAATCATAGAAATAGAAGGAACTGGAGGCCATCTAATTCAACCCCCTGCTCAATTCAAGACTGCATCTTTGACAAGATCCAACAGCATCTTTGACAGATGGCCATCCAACCTCTGCTAGTTAGGAGATCCCTCCTAATGTTCAGCTGAAATAACAACGCATATATTTGCAAATCCGATGAGGTGGCGCAAGCCAGGTCTTCAGTTCGGCTCTCACAGCATATTTTGAGAGTGAGGAAGAGATGAAGTATTTGACACCATCAAGTAGAATCATAACAATAACATAATCTGTTGCTGGATCAGACCAAGGGTCCAGCATCCTGTTTCTTACAGTGCCAATCAGGTACCTTTCAGAAGCCCACAAACAGGGAATGAAGGTAATAGTCCTTCCCCATTATTTGTCCCACAAGAGGTGGTATTCAACAGAACACTACCTCTGAGCATGGAGGTTCTCTGCTTGGCCATCATACACACCCATCCTCTGTGAATTTGTCTAATTCCCTTTTAAAGATGATGGGTGGGATCCAAAGGCACCCTTCCATGAATGGAAAGGACTTGGATCCAGCAGAAGCTTCTACTCAATGAAGTGTGTGTGTGGGATAATTTCCCCCTATTTCTCTCATTCTCCACCTTTTCCTCTCATTCTCCGCTTTTCACATGGTTCCAGAGGGTCCCCAAACCCTCTGAAGCAGATTTTCAGGCAGTGCAAGGGGAAGGAAAGGCTGAGATCCAAGAGTGTCCGCTCACAGATTTCTGGATCCTACTGTTTGTACCTAGGAGTTAGAGAATGCTGTAGACATGTTCTAACATATAGCCCTGTAAAGTTTAGATGCATGCATTCAGCTGACTTTACAACAAGCCTGCAAGGCAGACCCATATTTTTCCCCATAATGTAGGAGGCATGCTTTGCCTAAAGCCTTTTAGTGAATTCATAGGTGAGGTAAAAAAGACTGAAACAGGGATCTCCCATCTTTTGCTCTTAGGCACTACACTTTCACCAGTTCTCTGGTGAGCACATGGTTTCAGGTTAGCAATGGACTTGACACAGTCTTCAGTTGCCAAAAGAAGGCCTATATTCTTCTATTTTCTTGTTGAGATCAGCAAATTGTGAGAGCTGACACAGAATGGAGCCATGAAGCATATTTTGGCTTAAGTATATCACACTAATGAGATGGTTAGCACCTGCTGCAGCTTTCAAGCACCTTTAATCCTGTTAGCAGGCAGAGGAAATCTGGCAGCTGTATGGGTAGGTCTCTCCTGATTACTACCAGGTCAGGACCTTTGGCATTCCCTGCCCTGATAATTGCTATTTACTGTGCATGAATACATACAGCACGCTGTCTCTGGGCTGCCTAGGCCGAGCGTTTTGCAATGTATTTATTGTGTTTAGGCCCAGGCTTTTACCATGCGACACAAAGTACTGAAAATGATGAATACCTATGTTTTATTAGCTAATTAGCTCACTGCCTGCCACTTTGATAAATGGTCAGAGGGAGAGCGTTTGGATTGCCACAAAGGGCAAGGAAAAGCTCACTCAACCCATCATTTTCTTCAGTTGGAGGCCGTGCTTGATTACAGGGAGATTAAAGCGGTTTTGCACCCACTCACGCACCCTGGTCAGGTTTGTGATGGCATGGTTTGGATACAATGGGGCAGGAGGCAGTTAGGGAATGGGGCTTGTGGGTTTCATGAAGTCTGCCATACCCCATGCTGGCTCCAAAGCTGTGGAGAGCAAGGCTTGGGCAAAATACTCTCAATAGACCCTATTCCCTGAAAGGGCCGAACTCCTCCTCACTGCTGTTTTTGAGCCTCCTCCTTTTGTTCTCAATCCACATGGTTGCTCTGAGAGAGAGAGAGGCAAAGCAAACAGAGGCTGCCACTTTTCTCCTGGCCCCTGTCAGTCCTCATTCACTTGGACAGGGCAGCAATGAGGAGAAACAGCAGCAGGGGACTCCGTGGTTTCACAGTCGGCCCTCCTGTGAGGCACAGGCCTCTGCATATGTCACATGATGTCAAGACCTGGACAAGAACTAAAGTGTTGCTTTATAGCAGCATTGAAGTGCACTGATAACTGTTGGGGTACCATTAGGGTGACCATATGAAAAGGAGGACAGGGCTCCTGTATCTTTAACAGTTGTATTGAAAAGGGAATTTCAGCAGGTGTCATCTGTATATATGGGGAACCTGGTGAAATTTCCTCTTCATCACCACAGTTAAAGCTGCATGTGCCCTGCCCTCTTTTAAATCTGGTCACTGTAGTATAGCTCCTGCACTTTAACTGTTGTGAGGAAGAGGGAATTTCACCAGGTTCTCTATATATACAAATGACACCTGCTGAAATTCCCTTTTCTATGCAACTGTTAAAGATACAGGAGCCCTGTCCTCCTTTCCATGTGGTCACCCTAGATACCATCCACATTCCATATACTGCTTTATTTATTATTTATTTACAATATTTATATACCGCTCCCCATTGAAAATTTCAGAGCGGTGTACAAGATAAAATGAAAATAAAAACAGAAAGCACTTAAAACAGATTTTAAAAGAAGCAAATACAGTGACTCATGGCTGGACATTAAGGAAAGGCTTTCTGGAATAATGAAGTTTTCAGGAGGCACTGAAAGGAGTACAAAGTTGGGGCCTGCCTGACCTCCAGAGGCAGGGAATTCCACAGGAGGGGAGCCACCACGTTGAAGGCTCTTCCCCTGGTGGACTCCAGTCGGAGGATGGATCTATGTGGGACCACCAGGAGCAGACCCTTGGATGACCTCAGTGACTGGGCAGGTTGGCAGGGGAGAAGGCGCTCTCTCAAGTATCCTGGTCCCAAGTTGTTTAGGGCTTTGTACACAAGTACAAGAACCTTAAACCTGGCCCAGTAGCGAATAGGCAGCCAATGCAGTTGCCTCAGCAGAGGAGTTACATGCTGGAAAGGGGCAGCTCCAGCCAAGCAGCAGCATTCTGCACTAGCTCCAGCTTCCGGAGCAGCTTCAAGGGCAGCCCCACATAGAGCGCATTGCAGTAATCCAATCTTGAGATTACCCCAATGCCTGTACCACCATGGCCAAGCTATCCCTGTCCAGGAGAGGCCGTAGTTGGCGAACCAGCTGAAGCTGGTAAAATAGGGTGACCATAAGAAAAGGAGGACAGGGCTCCTGTATCTTTAACGGTTGCATAGAAAAGGGAATTTCAGCAGGTGTCATTTGTATATATGGAGAACCTGGTGAAATTCCCTCTTCCTCACAACAGTTGAAGCTGCAGGAGCTACACCAGAGTGACCAGATTTAAAAGAGGGCAGGGCACCTGCAGCTTTAACTGTTGATGAAGAGGGAATTTCACCAGGTTGTCCATATATACAAATGACACCTGCTGAAATTTCCTTTTCAATACAGCTGTTAAAGATACAGGAGCCCTGTCCTCCTTTTCCTATGGTCACCCTATGGTAAAAGGCACTCCAAGCCGCGGCAGCCACTTGAGCCTCCAGTGACAGAGATGGGTCTAAGAGTACCCCCAAACTACAAACCTGATCTTTCAGAGGCAGTGCAACCCCATCCAGAACAGGCAATGAGCCTGTCTCCCGGACTCGGGAACCACTCACCCACAGTGGCTTTCATAGTGTTCTGCCCTTTATTCCTCGTGCATAATGATTTGACACAAGAGGTAGATCTGACCCTGATGCCACCTGTTCCCCTACTTCTCACCCCACCATCCCACTTTGACTGCTGGCCAGAAGCAGTGCACTGTTCATATTAGCTGCTGCACTTTCACTTTTTCCAGTGAATAGGCATTTTCTTTTACAATTCATTTTGTAGGGGGTTGGACTCGATGGCCTTGTAGGCCCCTTCCAACTCTGCTATTCTATGATTCATATGCACCTGATCCTTATGTGAATTATGCTAGGTTTCCTGCTTTTGCTTCATCGGCCAGAAGAATATCCTTAAGAAATGAGCCTTAATCTGTGCAGATGGCACCACCTAGTGTACTGAAAAGTGCATAACACACGTTATATTATTTATTTTGTACAGGGGGGTGGTTTTGTAGTCCAGTTCAGGGGCATTCATTCAATTAATAATGGATATTTAGTATTTATATTGCACCTGACTACTCAATGCTTGGTGTTGCATAGATGAATGTGTGGAATGCCTTTACTGAACTACATATGTGTATTAAGCATTCTTACATTTTCTTTAATTTGCTTCCCCCCCTTTTGTTTCCTGAGGTCACTCAGCTTTTTCATAAAATATGGAGGCTGTTCCAAAGTACTGAGCAACTCTGTACTCTGGTATCTACAAATGACAGGCTGACACCTGAACTGACATCCAGACAAATAGAATAGACAGGCAGACAGCAGTCTGCATGGTGCTTTAGAGAGTGTCCCTTCTGACACACATTCTGGTTGCTACATTTCAGAAAGGATATTGTAGAGTGGGTTAAAGGTGCAGAAAAGGAAAACCAATGTAATCAAGGGGCCAAAGCAACTCCACTGTGAGTAAAAGTTACGACATTTGGAGCTCTTTAGCTTAGAGAAAAGGGGAGTCAGGAGAGATGTGATAAAGGTATATAAAAATATGCATGGTGTAGAGAAAATGGATAGGGTGAAGGTTCTTTGTCTGTCATAATACTAGAAATCTGGGTTATCCAATAAAGCCGAATGGTGGGATATTCAGGACAAATAAAAGGAAATACCTGACATCTTTCCAAATGGAACATGAAATAGGTTACAATAATTAAATATAAAATATACAATCAACACATGGGAAAAACAGTGGAATCCCTCCCGCTCCTTTTACTGAATGGCTGTGGGTGTGATCAGTGGAATTTCAGCTTTTGGAGATGGCCATGTGTTCTGATTTACAGAGGACAGTCCTCTATATGAAGAGCTGCCCAGTTCAAAGTTAAATTTAAAGATAACAAGCTATAAGAAGGGAAAGTGGGATCCTCAAAGTTGCTTAGCTGGATAAAAGACTGAGCAGCCAGGCAGGTCACCTAGGCCTTCCTTTGTTGAAAGGTCTTGTAGGTGCTCCTTTTTTGAAAATATTTAAGCAGAGGCTGTTTGACCATGTCTCAGGGATGCTCTAGTCGACTCTTATATTGCAAATCCTGCAGTGAGCAGAGGGTTTATGTATGTATCTAACAGATTTATATACAGCTTACCATATTATAAAAAAATATATTTCTAAGCGGTTGGGTGAGATGACCTCCAATGTCCCTTCCTACTCTATGATTCATCTCAAATCATAACAAACCAAAGATTTTGTCGTCGTCATCGTCATCATCATCTCTATACCAAAAATATATAGTGGTTAGAATGTCAGGTGAAGACTGCAGTTGAAGTTCACACTCAGACATGATGCTCACTGGGTGACGTTGGGCCAGTGATTACCTCTCACCCTTGCTTACCTCACAGGGTTGTTGTGAAGATAAAATAGGATGGGGCAGGAGAATCATGTACGCTGCCTTCGGAGGAAAGGCAGGATGAAATGTAATAAATAAATAAAAAGCCCATTGGATTTTTCCCTCCATTGTCCTTGGGCATTTCTACATGAGGCTTTTACCTTGCACCTTTACTGAGGCTTCTGCTTCCAGATTATTTGTGGGACTAAGGTCAACTTATTTGCACATGCTTCCCCCCTCCCCCCTGAGTTTTGATTCTTTGCCTTTCTATATGTTTTATTTTGCAAAGCCCTGGAGGATGACGACATCTGGTAAAAGATCTGCAAACTACCGTGAGTGAGCAATCATGAGTGCACAATTGATGGATGATTTTACTATTTTTTATTATTATTATTGCATTTATATATATCCTACCTTTTTTCCTCCAAGGAACCCAAGGCGGTGTACATAACTCTCCTCCTCTCCATTTTATCCTCACAACAACAACCCTGTGAGGTAGGTTGTACTGAGAGTCTGTGACTGGCCCAAAATCACCCAGTGGGCTTCCATGGCTGGGTGGGGACTAGAACCTGGATCTCCCAACTCCCAATCCAACACTTTAGCCTCTACACCACACTGGCTATTTACTAGTATACTCTGATTTGAGCACAACCACACTTTACTGCAGTTACACATTCTCTATTATTCTTTGTCCTGAGAGTTATCTAGTTTCATCTCCACTCACAAAAGCCTGTGTGGTTTGTCAGCTAACATACAAGGACAGTCTAAATAAGGGGTGGGCAATTTACGGACCTCCAGATATTTTGGCCTACAACTTCCATCACCACTCAGCAAAACACCTGGAGGGCCACCCTCTTGATTTAAACATAAGGGTTCGTAAATGGGGATCAAATGTTCAAATTACTGTGATCTCGTACCTTACACAACAGGCATTCTCAATGCTTTCCTGCTTGCAATTGCAGTAACTATGGAGAGAATTGAAGCAAGCATTAGCCCAAAAGTTTGTGCTAGGCTGTTCAGCTTTATCTATTGTCCTGCTGAGTCAGTTAACAAAATGCACATAACCCAAATGCCCATTTAGCAACATGCTTTCAGTCTCTTCTCATCCTGACCTACAATGCAGGAAAAGGCACCTACAATACAAATGTATTTGTTCGACAAGATTCTGAAACCTTTTCACAAAGTGCTGAGCAAAACAACAGCTACTAAAGTCAAGCACCATGAACAAGAGAGACAAGGCTGATTCTGTTTAGTGCAAACTCTATCTTGCCGTGCTGGGTTCCACAATACTTCGTTATAATTGAGAAAACATTGCATTTCGGAACAAAAATTAATAAATGTAATTTCTTTTTTCTTTTTTAAAAAACACTTCTGAAAACAATAGTTCAACAAAAGTTCTATGTCCCCTGTTGTTTTTGTTTTCTGGCAGTTAGTCAGCTAGAAATGAGCATTTGTCACTTGACTGTTTTAAAACTGTTCCAGCAAACCATACTCCTGGTTGTGACCCCTTTTTAGGGCTTGTTTGCCCCCCCCCTTGTTCCAGGGCCTTCTGGAAGAGAGAATCATACAGAAATTCTGTGCTAGCTCATGTTTGTTTTAGACACAGCTATAAATGCTGGGTGCATTTTTCTCTCCTTGACCATATTGAACCAACATGCGCAGGAGATGGACAAAGACAAGCCCACTCGCCAGGTAAAACATGTTTTTGCTTGTGAATGATGTTCAACCAAAAGAATTTTTTTCCTTTCTGTTAGCTCCCTTGAGCAATATTGTACTGAAAAGCGAGATATAAATACTCTAAGTGAATAAGTGTTATTATTATTATATTTTAAAGGCTAAACATGCAGTGTTGGATAAGAGCTTAATCAACCCCAAACACCATTGCTTTCTATCTTGAATCTGAAATTGCTAGATAGGCGAAGTTTGAGGTGTTTCATGTGTTGGGTCCTCATCAAGCAGCAGCATTTTTCCTTTGAAGTTGGAAGCTACACTAAAGCCTCCCAAAGAAATTAGTTGTCTGTGTTAAGTTGGACAGTTATACTGTTCATGCTGTGGTCCTTATGAACAGAATTAAACAAGCTTGTCTTTGCTTCGAAGTTGGTTGACAAATATGGGGCACAAGCCAGCCCCCTTTTATTGATTTCAATGAGGGAAAAGTTAAGCCTTTGCTTAACTCTCCCATTGAAACTATTAGGCTTCAAAGGGGCTGGATTGTGCCCTACGTTTGGGCTAGAAGATGAGGACGAATCTATTTTTCAGGAACAATTCAGATTGCTACCCATAAAGACACTCTGGTTGGATCCTGAGTTACCCTTCCATGGATGGAAGTGCTCCTTCTTTATGGAGGGGACTCTGACAATTCCTCCTTCCCTCTGCAGCCTTCATCTCCATCTTCCACACTATTCAGGAGGGTGCCCCAACACTCCAGAGCACATTTTTGGGTGGCACAGGGCAATGAAGGGGGAATTGGTGGAAATTACCTATCCCACTTCTGTCACCACCCATAGGAACGTGACATCCAAGCCTATGTGGTCTCTCTGGGTAACAAGCAGAAATTCTTCAGGCAGCTTTCATCACCATCACCACCTTCATCATGGCACTTTGATTGCATATAGGGGATGGGGGGAGGTACTGAGAGAGAGCGAAAGAGAAGCTAATAGAGTAGCACATCTTGTAGGAACCAACAAAATAATTGCTATGATATTTTTTATATAAAACCAGTGTGGTGAGTATTGAACCGAGAGTCAAGAGATCCAGGTTTTAGTCCCCACTCAGCCATGGAAACCCATTGGGTGAGTTTGGGCCAGTCACAGACTCTCAGCCCAACCTGCCTCAAAAGGTTTTTGTTATGATGATCAAATGGAGAGCAGGAGGGTTCCTTGGAGGAGAAAAGGCAGGATATAAAATAAATAAATCTGATTGAACTGGCAGTTGAATCTTCAACACGAGAACATCCTCCAACTGCTCCAAAGGGCAAGCTGTGGTATATACAACTCAGTCCTCCAACACCTCTCCCACCCCTCAGTATCTGCAACCTGAGGTGGTCGCCTCATTCTGCCAAATGGTAGAGCGGGCCCGACTTCACAGATTCCTCAGAATTTTTTTTCATGGGGTGGGGGAAGCAGTGGCAGCCAATAACAGATCTGTGCTGACAGAATGCAAGCTGGATTTATGAATGTGTATGGCACTTCATTTAGCAAATGGGGTTATTTCTGTTGGTAAAAATCCACACTCCAAGTAACGATTATTAAGATGCAATCAACCTAGACAGGCTGCAATCCTAAAACACTTAGTAGGGAGTAAGCCCCTTTCAACACAACGGAAAATATACATAAGATCACATTGACAGCTGTGGTCATCAGGGTTGTGCTAACAAGCAGTGGACTAAAGCAAACCTCAGAGAGCTGAACGGACACAGGATCTGTAGCAGTATCAACATTAGATCTTCCTGGGCCACAGTAGGTTGTTTTTTAGGGGTGCAAATGAATTAACTCCTGCTGCGTTAGGAAGACAACAAAGGAAGACTAAACCGATGCAAACCTCTTCTAAGCACCAGATCAAAGGCCAAGGGCCTGAAGCATACTCAGAAGGAAGGCAGACAAAGCCCACTGAGATTAGCTCACCTTCTGGGAATCAGTGAGGGTGCAAAGGTCTTAGTCTGATACACCTGGCGCCCTCCAGATGTGTTGGACTACAACTCCCAGCCAGGCTACACATCTGGAGGGTGGCAAGTTGGGGAAGGTGGGTCTGGCAGAACTATATACCCACAGGAAGCTGCAGCTTGGGGGCTATGGATGGGAACTGAGGGGGACAATTCTCAGCTCTTGGCTTCTCCTGCAATAAGTTTCTAGAGGGCAGAGAAGGCGTGAAGATTCTCTTTTTCCATACGGGTTGTGGCTGAGAACATCAAGGCTGAAGTGGCAAAGTCCTGAGGTAGCAAAGTGCTGTAGCGGGCTGTACCACTTCAGGCTGCAGGAAGAGGTGCCATTTTTTTTCCATATAAAAGAAACACTCCCTGCACCTTAAAAACTAGAACTTCAGAAATAATGGTTTTAGTCCATTCTGCTTCCAGGCTGTCCTCTTTTTCTATTTGCAGGAAGCTTTTATTTTAAATCAGGGAAGCATTAAAAAATGTGATTCCTCCTCCTGCGTACCACATCTACTGCTTCCTATCTATCTACTACCTCAGGAATTTGTCACATCACTATGCTGCATGTGTAGACCAGGGGCAGATCTACATCAAACAGGATATGATGCTTTGAAAACGGTTTGAAAACTATATATATGGAGTGTATCCTGGGCCCCAACAGTTGTCACTACTGTTATAAACCGTTTTAAAGCAGTAGTGTAGATTCTGCCCAGGTTTTGTATCACACCACTAACTCTCTGAAAAAAAATACACAATATATCTTATCTCCAGATGTAGACTGTTAATGCCCAGTGCTTAAATCCAACTAACTAGATTTTCAAATGGCTGCCATTAGTTCTGTTTATTTCTGCATTGAATTGACTTTAATGGTTTTTTTTTTAAAAAAAATATTCCCTTAAGTCTTTTAATTTCCAGATGGTGTTTTTAGAGAGAAGGTAAAACTGTCTGCCTTGTAATTCTTCTTTTCTGAAGATCTCACTGAGGATTCCCTTCCCACATCACATAATTTCTATAAGAGATGCAATATTGATGAGTATCTTCCTCCTCACACTTTTGTTTCCCTCTGCGGGTCATTTAAAGTTTGCTTTATGCTCTGGGAACCCCATCTCCTTTTCGATAGGAAGAACTTACTGAAATCTTTGGATGTATTAAAACACTGTGGTTGGCGGTGAACACTGCAAAATGCACCATCATCTAAAGATTCAGGGACCCTTACAGTTTTAAGGCACTACATTTCAGATAAGAATCCTGGAAAGTGTCAATTTCAAAGAAGCTAACTTTCCTAATAGATCTTCTCTATCCAGAAACAACACATAATTATATAATACAGAGTGGTCAGTGTGTGTTTTTTTTGTTTGGGGACTAGCAATAGAGGAAGTTGATCGCCTCTGCGCTCTGCTTGGGATATTCTAGAGAGGCATCTGGCTGAGGGGTGTTCATAAGACCCCCTCCACATCACACATGCATTGAAGCATTGATGGGGGAATGAGACTGTACCTTCTAGCTCCACTCCCAGCCCAGTGCTGATATACCTATTGATCATGGCACCTGCCCATACAGCAGTAATGAGTTGTATGTATATAGGGCTCTTTTGCACAATTAGGAACCAAAAGATAATCAAAATTCCTAATCATGGGAAGTACCCGATACACATTTGGCTCTATGCTCATGGGACTCTTTCCCAACAAACATGCAGATGCCATGGTCAGCAGACCCTTTGGCAACTGGCTTCACGTTTAGAAATGCTGCACACAAACAGGACATTCTATATTTTCTCAAAATAAGCAAACTCCCAATGGATAATGGTACATTATTTTATGAGTGCTGACTCGCAGATGATGCAGAACTGAATTAACAGTGCGTCTTCTATTGAAATGGCGCAATCTTATGTCAGCCGTGCGTCACTTTGATGCAAGGCAGACAGGGCTCACCAAGGTTCAGCCCCAGCATCTGTTTTCAAACCAAGGACTTAACCAGGGAATTTATGAAGTAATAAATGAAAAAAAAATCCCCTGGCAGGAGCTGAGTAAATTTCTCTTACCACTCTGAAAAAGTCCTCACATAGGAGGATTAGGGCGAAGAACATTTGAAGCTTTGATGCCTGGAAAGCCTTTCTCTATAGATTAAGCACTGTAGACAAGTGCCCTCATCCAAAGGAGAGTGCACAAAGCAGACAGGACTGAGCTTTTTTGACAGGCTAAAATCTGACAGTTTCATTGGCTGTCTGGCAGGGAAGAGGGGAGAGAAGAGATTGAATCCTTCCTTTGCTCCATCTTCCCAGTAAGTGAATTTTTAAAACCCCTTTGGATAGGCTATATATGGGCAACACCAGCTGTTGGATGGTATCACTTATTTGCCTATGTGTTCCTGGTGTCCCCATCAGGCTTGGGCTGAAGAATATTTTTCTGGGGCTGAGAAATTTGAGCAGATGGTTGTAATAAAATAAGAAAGCTACCTTCCCCCACCCCCAGAAAAGTAAAAAACACCCACATGATTAAAAATCATGTGGACTTTACCTTTCCCTGGACAGGAGTCCTTGAGCACAGAAATACCAGAAAGAAGGCTTGATGTCTTATTTGACTTGCCTTATTGATGCAGTGAAAGGTTAGATTTCCGATAATTTGCCCAATTATAGGTCATCAGAAAAGAAACAAGATAAGGAAATATGATGAGATATAGAGCCAGTGGGCTGTAGTGGTTAGAGTATTGGACTTGGGAGATCTGGTTTCTAATCCCCACTTGACCATGGAAGCTCACTGGGTGGCTTTGGGCCAATCACAGTCTCTCAGCCTAACCTACATCACAGGGTTGTTGTGAGGATAAAATGGGGAGCAGAAATGCCATGTAAGCCACTCTGGGTTCCTTGCAACAGAAAAAAAGGTGGGATAGAAATATAATAATAATAATAATAATAATAATAATAATAATAATAATAATAATAGAAAGAACTTTCTTTGTAAGTAAAAGAACAATGGCAACAGGAAAAGGTCACAGTTATTCCATTAGTCACATCAGCCCCTGGCATCACATCAAAAAACTATACAGAAAACATCCAGGAAGCAGTCATACTTAAAACATGCTCTATTGTGAGGAAATAAAAGACAGCATGACTTGGCAAAGCACGTCATGTCAGTGTAGAAAAACCTCCACGAGTGAGAAAAGAGAGATGATGATGATGATGATGGTGATGATGATGATGATAATCTATATTAAGCAAATTAAACAGAAGAGAGAACATATATATGGTGTACTAAATCTAACTGTATTTGCAATGGATTGGATTCAGAATCTGCCTTCTGTGGATGGACAGGCTTGCTTATGGAAGATGCCTCCACCTAATTTTGGGGGGTTTCCTCTTCTCTCACTCACCACAACTGACCCCATTCAGCATGGTCCCCTGACCTCTACATAGCATTTTCAGGGGGTGGTGGGGCTGCCATGGGGATGAGGGAGTGAAGAAGTCTGCGTCTGTCAGCCTGGTTGCACACAGTTAAATCTGCATCCAAACCAATGTATTGGATTATGCTTTGGTCCTGATTTCATGATGGAAGGAATCCATTCAATAAGTATATAAACTTGAAAAAATATACATTAAAAAGTGATGCCACTGTTAAGTGCAGATTTCATTTGATTCGAGTGTATTGTTGATATTTCTTGATGATTACAGAGCACTGCTGGAATTGACAATGAAGAAGTTGATGGCAACTGTATATGTGGGTTAAAGAGCAAAAGAAGAGTAGACACTGGGGAGCAAATCCCTGCAGCAGGATGTGAAACAATGGATGTGTCTCATCCTCCAGACACTTCTGATCAAAGAGTGTTTGGTCACTACAACCCCCGGGCAGATAAACCTCTTGAGAACCCACCAGGGTTCCCAGCAATGCAGAAAGCAGGTGATAATAACCCTAAGAAAGACTGTTATACAAAAGATGTCCTGCAACAAGGCAGAGATGCACCATGTGAAGGCAATCCAGAAGATCCCTGGGGAATAGAAACGATGGGTAAAGAAGATCAGACACTGAGACAAGACTTAGAGGGCAAAGAAGAGGAGATTGTGTGGCTAGATGCTGCAAAACCCAGGGAGAATTCAGGGACATCAACAAATGATGAAGAAAAACATGGCTCAGCACAGGAAGGGCATATGATCCACACAACAGAGAAAAAGGACAGAGATCATCATGTAGCAACCCAGGACAAAGAAGACAGCAAAGATGCTTTTGCTCTGGGCTCTGGGATTTCCAAAGAAACTTTGCAAGAGTTGAAAAACCTATTGAAAGAGAGTCCATTGTTGAGTACCAGGGCCAGGAATAGTGGAAAACTTGGCAGGACCTCTTCCCATACATTGCTGCTGAAGTCTAGTGAGAAACAAAGTAGATGCGTGGAAACATTTCATCCTCATTTAAGAGGAGGT
Source organism: Elgaria multicarinata webbii (assembly GCF_023053635.1). Lineage (NCBI taxonomy): Eukaryota > Metazoa > Chordata > Lepidosauria > Squamata > Anguidae > Elgaria > Elgaria multicarinata. The sequence continues at coordinate 115,149,687 of NC_086174.1, forward strand.
GACAAGACGATCCCTAGTGGGCACAAACATGGAGCAGGGCAGATAGGGAAGCCGCAACCGGTTCACAGCTCTGCTGGGCTGGAGAAGTGCCCATCTGAAACTGATGAAATGGAGCATCCTGTCAGGACTAAACGGGCATCTTCCCCCAAAGCGGGCAGCACTCCAGGCACTAAATTTGAGCCCACACCTGGTAAGGATACCTCAGCTCTCCGTATGCCATTAAGGCAGTCTTCCCCAATCAGGTGCTCTCAGATGGTTTGGACTATTACTCCCATCAGTCTTGACCATTGGCCATTTTGGGTGGGGCTGATTGGGATTGTAGTCCAAAACATCTGGAGGGCATTCTATCAGGGAAGGCCACATTAAGGGATGGTGTTAGATATCTATTGAACTGCAACAGCATTTTGCGTTATTGGTATAATTGATCATAGGGATTTGCATGTTGCCATTCTTCATGGTATCCTAAAGTGGTGTACAATAAAATGAAAGCAAATAAATAATGATAATCCAATACCATAACGATAATCCAAATAACCAATGTTAAATCAAGTCAACAACATTAGTACAACAATACAATATAAATCAAATACATAAAATTAATTAAAAGAGCATATAAAACCAATACAATATATATAAAATACAAGACATCTTAAAATTCTTGGTTTAAAATTCATCTGGATAGGCCTGTCAGATGCAATGCCCCATCATGATGCCTGTGCCACTCTCGTTGGTAGGAGAATAAGGGCAGCAGGACTCTGGGTGACCTCAGAGGGGCATTTTCTTCCGCAATTTACCACTTCTTCCAGTTCTGGATTGTTATTGGGATTTAAACGGGGTTGTTATAAAGCCATTATATATATATATATATATATATATATATATATATATATATATTATTTTCTACAATACTTGAACATACAACATTACAATTAAAGAAAACAACATACTACATGAATGTTGAATAAATGTTGAATACATAATATCATATCTAAATAACATAATCAAACTTAACATATAAGTGCGCCCCCCACCTCGGGATCTCATTCCTGATTCCAAAATCTCATACTTTCTTCTGCTGGCGGTTTCCCACTTCCCTTAGAAAACACAAATATTAGGAACTGTTTCCAAATTCCTTCAAAATCATTAAATAAAGCCATTATTGTGCCACAAAAAAAAAACCCTCTTTAAGTCCGGTTGCTGCTCTCTCCTACCGGACTGAAAGGTGCTAATTACTTCCTGTTTTCAGGAAGCAATGTGGGAGCGGTGACAGAAGAAACGACGGGAGCCATGCATTTGACTAGATGTGATGAAGTTTTGTGTCTCTCCTGTGTGTGCGCACGTGAGGATTGAATAGAAAGGGATAAAAGTTTTCTTTATAGCTGTCTTAAACTCGGAGAGAGAGAGTTAAGTTGATGAATTTCGTCAGGCAGGCCATTCCACAGTCTGGGGGTGACAGAAGAAAAGGTCCTCTGGGTAACAGTTGCCAGCCTAGTTTTGGCTGCCTGAAGTAAGTTCTCTTAAGAGGACCTGAGTGTGTGGGGTGGATTGTAAGAAGGCGATCCCATAGGTAACCTGGACCCAATCCATGTAGGGCTTTAAAGGTAATGACCAACACTTTGTACTTTGCCCGGAAACTAATTGGCAGCCAGTGGAGTGATTTTAATGTTGGGGTAATATGCTCATCCCTAGGTGTATCAGTGACCAACCTAGCTGCCATATTTTGAACTAATTGAAGTTTCCGAACTAGGTACAAGGATCAGATTCAGTAATTTTGCATTACAATTACCTGGGTCCAGCTCCAGCTGAGAGCCCCCTCCCTCCTGCTACCAACTGTGTCTGCAGAGGCCACCAGTGGGGGAGGAAGCAGCAGCCAGGCACCTCTCCACCGTGCCTGGGTCCAGCTCCAGCTGAGAGCCCCCTCCCTCCTGCTGTCAACTGTAACTGCTGAACTTTGCAACTAAGATTGTAGTGCCTGAATTTGCTTTCCTTTTCCCCCTCCTCCTTCTCCCTCCCAATCCCTTTTCCTTTTGTGTCATGTCTTTTAGATTGTAAGCCTGTGGGCAGGGACTGTCAAGAAATACTTTTGTAAGCCGCCGTGAGAGCCTTTTTGGGCTGAACGGCAGCATAAAAATCCTTAAATAAATAAATAAATAAATAAATAAATAAATAAACTCTTGTTCAACCTGTTGTGCACTGCATTGTGCAACTGGTTGCACAAGCATAATAGGCAATTGTTTGCGCAACAGAAAGATTCAGCAGCGCTCTGATAGCGCTGTTTGAGTTTGCAGAATAAGACCGTTGGATACTGCCCTCTGAAACAATTAGCAGTGATATTTTTGGTGTGGCAGTCATTAGGAAGCTGGATATTCACAGTATCTGCATGCAATGGATGGATGTGGGTTCCTCAACTGGCCTGGCAGCTTTCTCCCCTGGCTTCTCCTCCCCATCCACCAAACTCTTATCTCAGATCAGCAGCTGATCAGCTTTCCCCTCAGGGCAGAAGGGGTGAGGCCAGAGGAGAAAGATGCTGAGTGATTCAGTCCTGTTTCCTTCTGAGCATCGTACTGCTTATTTCTAAGAAGTCTTACTGAAGCTTCCTTGCTTCCTTGTGAGTAGACATGATACTCATACTTCTGGGTAGAAATGCTGTTTGAAAGTGCTGCTGAGAGTTTCTTTATTGCATAGATCTGAGTAGATATACAGAGGCTTGCCCTGCATACGTCTAAGTAGTAACGGTAGAAATGATGCTCATGGTCGCTTCTGAGTAGGCAGACATGTTATTTGGAAGTGCTGCTGAATGGCTCAGTCCTGCTTTCTATTCTTCTGATCCTTGTCCTGCTTACTTGAGAATGGACATGATGCTCATGCTACCTCTGAGAAGTCATGTAGAGGCCTGGTGTTTGGGATGCTATTTGAAAGTGTTGTTGAGTTACTCTTTCCTGCTTATTTCTAAAAAGACATGCTTACTACTATAAATCGGTAACAATGGGATTTGTGGGGGGAGTGTTTGGATTATTTTGGCCCCACCCACTTTTGCCTTTGGCTCCTCCCACCACTGGAATGCCCACCCCCCAGGAGCTTCTCTGAAATAGAATTTGGCTGAAAAAGGTGACCATATGGAAAGGTCACCTTACTGTATTTTTAACAGTTGCATAGAAAAGGGAATTTCAACAGGTGACATTTGTATGCATGCAGCACCTGGTGACATTCCCTCTTCATCACAACAGTTAAAGCTGCAGGAGCTACACTAGAGTGACCAGATACAAAAGAGGGCAGGGCTCCTGCAGCTTTAACTGTTGTGATAAAAAGAGAATTTTGCCAGGTACTGCATGCATACAAATAACACCTACTGAAATTCCCTTTTTTATGCAACTGTTAAAGATACAGGAGCTCTGCAGGAGACGGGGGCTGCCACTTGATCACAATGTCCATCAACGACAAGAACCAATGAACTGGAGGGGGAAGGAGAAGGGGCGGGATGGGCGCAATAGCAGCGGGAGAGCAAACAAGTGAAAAGAGAGTTCGCTGGTATAGCGATGATCGTGAGAGGGAGGAACGCTTGCCAGGCTTATGAAACCGAGGTAAAAAACAAGGAGGCAAACCAGGGGCAAAAATAGGTGTGATGGAGTCATAGTGTTCAATTGTGTTTCTTTTCTTTATTTTTTTAAAGAGCACAGCAGAGATCCTGGTGTAAATAACCCTGGCTTTCCCATTCCTCTTCACTTGGTTTCTGAAATTGAATGCATTAAAGAACAGATGGCCAGGGACAACATACATTTTGTCAGGTTTGAAGCAACAGACCTTCATGGGGTGTCAAGATCAAAGAGCATTCCTTCTCGCTTTTTCCAGGTATGTTCTTACATCTTCTGTTTTCTGGTATGCGGAGACAATTTGCTACTCCACTACCCTTTGTCACGTGCAATGCAGTTTAAGCTTACAACAATCATGCCTGCCTGCTTCCTTCATCAATACCCTGCAAGGATTTTGACTTATTTCATCTACCCAAAACAGCCATTCTTCAAACTGTAGAAATGCAAATCTAATAAAGGAAGTCTGGCAACGCTGCTTCTTTTTACACATCGAAGACTCTCCCTTCCCAGAGTTATCTTTTTACATTTATTACATTGACAAACATTCTGTTTTTATTTGACATTGGCATACTGCAAGAGAAGGCCAGGAGCAAATAACAAAAGACACTAAGTTGATAGCATGGGAACCATTTTAGTTATGAAGAATTCTCTTTTCAACACTTAAATCAGATAAGAAAAATACTGCTGAAATGCATGATGGCTTAATAACAACATTGGCTATGCTGGTGATCCAATAAATAAAAGTCATGTTATGAAGCTTTTGGTAGCAGGTATATAAAAACTAGAGCCCTCTAAGAGCATTTTGGTGTATTGTTTATGTAATACTGAGCGTGGATGGTTTATATGCTGTACTTTAGCTTTAATCTTGTCATGAATATTTCAGGTTTCACTGGGCGATCATGAAAAATATACCAGTGTGTTTGGAAATTGAGTCGCATTTTGCTTTGATTCTAAACCTTCTTTGAAGCAAAATAAAATTAAATACAAAAACCCATTTTAAAAATTGTTTTTAGATCTTGCCACAGTTTCTTTTAAAACTCTAAGGCTTAGATCAGTTTTCTTTCTCAGATGTTATTTAGGCATTAAAAGAAATAAACTCTCTTCCAGAGACAGTTGAATGCTCATGAAAGTTAACAGCACCATCTTTTTCCAATCATTCATTCATGTATGGGTCTAGGTGTTACCTATGCCAAGGGAAAGCTTATACCAAAACAAATGTGTTAGCCTTTAAGGTGCCACAAGACTCTTCATTGAAATAGTTGAGTTGTGACCATCTTTACCTTTCAACATACTGCTCAGGGGTCAGCATGTGACCTACTGATTGCTGTGCTCAGTGACTGGAGCCTAGTCCTGACCATAATTTTCCCTTATGATGCTGTGCACTACTGGAAGGCCAGGACTCAAATGAGAGACAAGGAGCATCACTGGAAGGTGGGGAGGCAAAGTATTGCACAGGATGAAGAGCAGGCAGAGAGGTTTAGCAGGCCTTAAGAGATTGGTGGGCTGAGGAACAAGAATCTAAATTATAGGGCTACAGCATTTTGTTGATTCGTTAATTAGAGTAACTCATGGAAGCATTTTGATCAACTAAAAAGGTGCCAGTGATGAATTGGACACCCAATATTTAAATGACAAGTTCTGAAACTATTGGATGGCAATAGGATGCCTGTTGCAGAGGACAGTTCTCTTTTTGAAGGGCTGCCAGAAGGCTGTCCTTTAATTTGAGTGTGTCCTCTATTTGAAGGGCTGTCCGGATAAAGAATCATCAGAAGGTGATGAACTGGGAAGAACTGGGCCTTGAAGTTGCCCATTAACAGCATCTGGATAGCAGATTGAGCAAGGCACAAAAGTACCCCTGGTCACAGTCTTCCTCACTATGATGAGATGTACTGTATTTCTACTTCAATTATTTCTAAATTTGCATGTCAACATAGATTAACATATGCAAAATATATGCAAATTGGCATCCTATTTTGTCCTATTTTTGGATAATACATTTTCTGTTCTTTTGGCGATTCAGAAGAGGCAACTGTGGTTGGGAAGTGCTGTCTCAAGAGGCATTCCCTCGTGTGTGAGAGCAGGGGGAATGTCTCTTCTGTGGACATTATGGCTGCTGTGACCCACATGTGCATCGTTAAAAACAAAACATTTTCACCTTCAGAAGTATTGTTTTTCTCCCCCTCATATGAAAATGTATGTTGATTTAATTATTAGTTATTTTAATAATTTAATTATTAATTCATTATTAATTATTTATGCAAAATATTTGTAAGCCAGCTTTCAGTGTATAAATATCTTTAAAAAGTTGAAATACATCTCCTAAGGCTCTCTTACCGGCAGTAAAGAGCTGTAAACTGAAAGAAGGTGGTCATTTTTGGTATTTTGGCCATGCCCCTTTTGTCTTTGGCCCCGCCCAACACTAGAATGTGGGCCTCCAAGAGCTTCTTTAAAATTGAGTTCAGCCCTCAAGCTGAAAAAGGTTCGACATCCCCGATATACAGTTTGTGACTCCTCTGTGGGGCAAATCGCTGACTTTTAAAATCGTACTGCCACTACTCAGAATTTGAACCCACATGGGCATATCATTTATTCCTGTCATCATCATCATCATCATCATCATCATCGGGGCTGACTTCACAGCACCGAGTTGGCACCGTTAACTCCCTTAGCCCCATGGTTTCTCTCCTCTGGTGGTGATGGGGAGGGTGTTGGGTAATCCCCACACCAAGGAGGGAGCGTGGGGGTTCCAGTGGTCATCCAGGTCCTGGAGCCACCCCCTCTCTCTTCCAGGCTTCTGGCAACCAATTGACAGTTGCCATCTGCCAGGACCTCTTCTGCCAGATCAGCCATGGAGCGAGGTCAGACTGCAGAAGAGCCAGAGTGACCTTGCTCCCACTGAAAAAGTTGGGATAAGTCTGCAACTTTCTTACTTCACAGCTTTGCAGAAAAGCCCCATGGTGGCTGCGAATCTATGGCTACGTCATATAACTGACACAGCACTGATTCACAGCTACCGCATATAGACAGCCCCATAATCATTATACCTTATAATTGCAACTTTGAAGTGTCTAAAGCAGTCCTACCTTCCTCCTCCTGTTTAGACCAAAGCAATCCATGGTGTCACCATGCCTAGAGGCCATCTTGAACTGACCCTGAATCCAAAGGATAATGAAATCAACCACATCAGTGCAAGCAATTTCAACTGTGACATAGTCCTGAGTCCTGATTTATCAACGTTTCGGGTTTTACCATGGACTGAACAAACAGCAAGGGTGATATGCGACTCCTTCACTGTAACGGGCAAACCTCTGTTGACTTCGCCCAGGTACATTGCCAAGCAACAGCTGAGCCAGCTCCAGGACAACGGCTTGGTGCTGTATTCCGCCTTCACTTATGAGTTCTGCATTTACGGCATTGCTGAAATTCTCAATTCAAAGTCAATCTCTTTTCCCACAGCAACCATACTAAATAACCATGACCAGTCTTTCATTCAAGAACTCATTGATGGGATGTATCATGCTGGGGCCAATATTGAGAGTTTCTCCTCTTCCACAGGACCTGGGCAAATGGAGATCTCTTTTCACCCTGAGTTTGGCCTCAGTGCAGCTGATAGCGCCTTCACCTTCCGAACAGGCATCAAAGAAGTGGCCAAAAAATACAGCTACATTGCCAGTTTTTTCACCGAGAATGGATTCTGCAACTCGGGCATCCTGTCGCATAGCCTTTGGGACAGCACCGGGCAGAATAACTTGTTTTCCTTGAGTTCCGAACCCACAGAGTTTACCAGCATCGGAAAGAATTGGCTTGCTGGACTCTTGGTGCATTCTGCCGCTCTCAGCTGTCTAATGGCTCCAACGATCAGCTGCCGTAAACGCTACAATGCCTACAGCAAGGATTCAAGGGAGACGGTGATGGCCAAGTGGGCCTGTAATGACAACAACAGCGTATTTAACATCAAAAGTCACGGCGAAAAAGGAACTCGGCTAGAAAACAAGCTGGGCTCAGCGACAGCAAATCCTTACCTTGTGCTGTCTGCGACGATCGCTGCAGGTCTGGATGGCATAAAGAGAGGCCTCAGCTTCCAGGAGGGGTCGGAGGAGAGCCAGACCTCCACTCAGTTGAGAGCTGCAACAATCCCTCTCAAACTGGAAGATGCTCTTGTTGCGCTTCAGGAAGACGAGTGCATCAGGGAAGCCCTCGGTGACAACTTTGTCCGATATTTTGTGGCCATGAAACAGTATGAGATGGAAATGGAAGAAATGGATGTGGAAAGGAATAAGTTTTTGGAATATTTTATCTAGCATGGACATGGTGGCAGGGTTAGTGCATGGGAAGGCAACCTGGTGCCCTCCAGGTGTTTTGGATTACAACCCCTACAAGCTTCAGCCAGCATGGCCAATGATCAGGATAATGGGAGTTGTAGTTAGTGGTGTTAATGGCTAAGAGGCTGAGTTATGAACCAGGAAGTCCTTGGTTCAAATCACACTTCTGCCATGAACTCACTAGATGGCCTTAGTAAACCACTCCCTCTCAGTCTGCGTCCCTCCCCAACTCACCTACGATATGGGGGATCATCATACTGACTTACCTCACAGGGCTCTTGAAGGATTACAGCAGGGTTTTGCATATGAAACGCTTTGACAACTTGTGCCAGAAGAAAGCTTTGTGAAGAAAGCTCTCTTCATTGCAGTAAAAGTAGGAGCTTTTGTATGAGGGTCTTCTTTTTCTGGACTCTCAGGGCCAAACTAGATGTTCCCTTGACACTTCTAGATTGCTTTTCACAATGTATTTTTTTTAAAAAATCCAAGGTGGTGTAAAAATACAGCAAAAACATTTTAAAGGTATCAGAATCAACATTTAAATCATAAAACAGGATGAGCAATATATACTGTTTCAGGCCAGCCATCTCATCATAAGTTCAACAATCCTTACATTCAACAAGAAAGAGCAAGAATAACATTAATCAACCCCCCTTTAACTAAAAGCAGATTGAAATAAAGATGTCTTTAGGGCCTGACTAAAAGGAAATAGGGTGGGAGCTAAACATATCTCTTGGGCGGAGAAGTTCCATAATTATATACAGGGAAAGGACAACTGTTGGTAAATGAATACTTTGCAACATTGTACATATTATTTTGTGGATTGTTTGACTGTCAATGGCAGTTTTGCACTAAAGTGCTGAAATGAGGCTGTAGGAAGTTCCCACATAGAAATACCAGTAACCTGTAAACAATATAAACCCCGAGTTCCCTTCTGTGAATACAAGGGCTCTTTCCTTTCACAGAAGGGCTTGTGATCCAATGGGAGATCCTGCCGGTGGAATGGGGCAGAGGGATAGAAAATTTTGCTGATTCTCCCTCCCTCGGTACCTTCTCCCTCCCCTATTCTGGAGGGTCCCTCAAACCTCTAGAGCAGATGGGAGGGGCCTGCAGGGAGAAATGGCAAACATTCCTTTCCCCATTCCACCAGCCAGAGCATCCTGTGAGCAGAGGTCCACTCATGGGATGCTCACGGACCCTTTGCATTTATGCCTGATCTTATGTACCCAAGTGTATGAATACTGATTTGCTCAGTCACCCGTAAGTAAGCATGAAAGAGCTACAGATGCATACCTTGGTTTATGTACTAGGTATTTTCTCTCCCTTTTCTCATCTAACATGCTGCAGGAACAGTACCTCTGTGTGATGCTAATGGTGTTTTTTTATTGAAAAATATAAATATTTTATTGCACTGGATTGGTTTAAATTTAAAGTGTGAAGTTGGTTTGCTACGTTTTGTAAGCAGTCACTGGAGATACTACAAGTACAAGGGATGAATGATGCTGCATTTATTATTTAAGCTGCAAAATGATATCCGACATACCACAAGGTACTGGAAGCCACATCTGAATCTTCAGGTTTCACACCTGATCTTTTGCCAAGCAACTTAATCTTGAAACTTCATATGTGGATGGAGCTTCGTATGTTACGCGATCTCATTTTATACAGTAAAATCTGTTATACAATTTCACCAGCCACCTACACACCTTTCTCTTGAAGATGGCATAAAATGAAAGAGGAATACATATAGTAGGGTAGATCACTTCATTGGGTGTTTCAGAATCCTGATGAATGTCTTCATACTCCTCTCTATGAGTTTGCATCTGCAGTATTTTAGCTGCATTAAAAAACAACTTTTCTTTAGTGTCTATGTTGAATTTTCCAGTTATACAATGTGGACAAAATGATGTGGTTGCCAAGGGATGGGACCCTGTAAACACAATGTTATATTGCTTTCTTGACACAACAGAAGAATTCAATTTCCACCTGTAGTAGAAGAATCATGTTTCAGAATGCTCACCAGATACAAAAGAGGGCAGGGCTCCTGCAGCGTTAACTGTTGTGATGAAGAGGGAATTTCACCAGGTGCTGCATGCATACAAATGACAGTTGCTGAAATTCCCGTTTCTATACAACTGTTAAAGATACAGGAGCCCTGTC